>NW_022196895.1:63285293-63316266 GCF_008632895.1 Mastomys coucha
GGTGGGGGGGCTCTTAACCACTGAGTCATTGCTCCAGCCCCATTGCTGCCAAAGGATCTCTGCCCACCTCACCCCACCCCGTGTGTGCGTGCGTGCGTGTGTGTGTGTGTGTGTGTGTGTGTGTGTGTGTGTGAAATACATGTTCATGTAGTGTGAGTGCAAGCATATATGCACCATGACATGAGTGTGTAGGACAGAACACAACCTGGGGGGATCAGTCCTCACCCTGCTGGGAAAGCCACATCGGCTAGCTTCTGGGGATTCTCGGGTGTCCACCTCCATCATACTGTAGGAGTACTGGGACTGTACATCCATGGTACATGTAAACCAGCAGTTTTCAACCTTCCTAATGCTTCAACCTTTAATACAGTTCCTCATGCTGTGGTGACTCCCCCCCCCCGCCATAAAATTATTTCGTTGTTACTTCTTAGCTGTAATTTTGCGGCTATTGTGAATCGTAATGTAAACATCTGATATGCAGGATATCTGATATGCAACCCCTGTGGGAGTCGCGACCCACAAGTTGAGAACCACTGTATCGGCCTTCCATGGGCTCTGGGGGTCCACACTCAGGTCTGCAATCACATACAGCAAGCCCTTCCCCCACTACACCATCTTCTGCCCTGCCCCACCCCCACCCTCGCCCCTTTAAAGGCTTTTAGAGTTCCAAAGTCCCTACAGGTAAGGACCTGCATAAGCGGCTTTCTGGGGTGGGGGTTAGTTTCAGCCTTGCTTTTAGAAAGCAACACAACTGTTAGAACTCGAGTTGGAAGCAAAGTGCTACCACGGTGCCGAGAGAACCTTTGTGGCCAGGAGCCAAGCGCTGCCTCGCACGTGCCAAGGCAAAAGCCCTGCTGGCTGGGGGTTCTACCTGATGTTCAGCTGGGTGTAGGCGCTCGAAGCACCTTGTGAGGAGCCTGTTCATCGCCTGGTTCTTTCTTTGAAGGTAGCTTTATCACTGGGTCATAGATCTCAAAGGAAAGCCAGTGAGTGCCACGCTCAGCCCCTGTGTGGGAGGCTCTGGCTGTGTCATCAGAGCAGGGAGTAGACTCCCCAGAGGAAGAGAGGTGCCATTCCCTGACTGAAGAGTAAGTGTCCCCGCGAGACACATCTCTTCCTTTTAGATCCATCCTGTTGAGTCAGCCGTTCCCTAGCTATGACTTTCCTGATGAGAACCGTGGCCCAGAGGCCAATTTTCATTCCACTTGCCTATTCCTGAACTATGAACAGACACTAAGACTAGGAGTCCCTCAGTCCACCATCATCTCACACACGTACACTCACACGCGTATTCATACACACACGCTCGCGTACACACACACACACACACACACACATATGTCCTGTGGATGTCAGCCCTATAAAAGGAGCAGGTTGCCTGAGCTCTGCCTTGACAGCCCAGGAGGGAAGGGGTGTGGTCTGAATGGGCGGCCTCAGGACCCAGTTCCCCGCCCCCCTCGGGTTTGCATCACTTCCCCAGGATCCCGCCCTCCTGGGAAGCCACTGCCTGGCTTCCAAAAAAGGAATTTTCACTCCAGATTGATCCTGTCGAGTCAGCCACTTCTCTGGCTCCCGCTGTTCAGTTGCCAGCAAGGGGGATGGGCCTAGGGGCTGTCCTTTTCCTCGCTGGATGCAGACCACGGAGGGTGGGGGAGGTGAAGGATGCCACCAAGGGAGACCTAGGGAGGGACGGGGTTCTGGCCCCCCACCCCCTCCCTGTGAGAAGGGACTTGCAGCTAGGAGGAGCACCTAGGGCTGGGAAAGTCAACAGGTGGTGGTCTGCCTGCCTTTGACTGCAGCTCGCTGTGTTAGTCAATGACCCTGTAAAGGGCGGCTTCTCCCAGAATACTCTGGAGAGACAGGAAGACCAGCTGGGAGGAAACCACAAAGGTTGGTATTGTGTCATCAAAGACTGCGGAGGGCTCTTTAAATGAGCCTTTGAAGCTGAGAGAGAGAAAGAGGGAGAGAGAGAGAAAGAGAGGGGGGGGAGGGAGAGAGAGAGCAGTTAACAAGTTAAAAATCACCCTGTATATGGGAGGGCCTTAGCAAGACACAGCTCTGTCTCAGAGTCTGAATTAGGCGGCTGTTTTCAAAACATAACACTTTCTTATTTTAATCTTGGCTTTTCGGAGCTGGCAAGATGGCTCAGTGGGTAAGAGCACTGACTGCTCTTCCAAAGGTCCTGAGTTCAAATCCCAGCAACCACATGGTGGCTCACAATAATAAGTAATGAGATCTGACAACCTCTTCAGGTGCAGCTGAAGACAGCTACAGTGTACTTATGGATAATAATCTTGGTTTTTCTACAACAAAGCATCTCAGAGAGAAGCAGGAGCAGGCAAGTCTGGCTCAACAAGAGAAGACTGTTCACTCCTGTGAATGTCCTTGTCAAGAGCTCTGTGTCCTGGATGATGGATGGAGCTAAGCACAAGAATTATAATTTGCGTCTAGAATAACAACTGAGAGGGGAGGGGATAAAAAAAGAATGTTCGCATGAGCTCAGAGTTCATAGCTCCGACACTGTGTTGATCTTGATAATCCTTTTTTTTTTTTTTTTTGGTTTTGGTTTTGGTTTTGGTTTTTTTTTTTGAGACGGGGTTTCTTTGTGTAACCCTGGCTGTCCTGAACTCCCTCTGTAGACCAGTTTGTCCTCGAACTCAGAAATCTGGCTGCCTCTGCCTCCCAAGTGCTGGGATTAAAGGCGTGCGCCACCACCGCCTGGCTTGATAATCCTCTCCCCTCCTCCCATATTTTTACATTTGATTTTATGTATATGACTCTTTCATCTACATGTATGTGTGTGCACCATGTGTGCGCTTGGTGCCCATAGTAGTCAGAAGAGGGTATAAGATCGCCTGGAACTGGAGTTACTGATGGTTCTGAGCCACCACATGGGTACTGGAGGGCTGCGGGGTTGGGGGGGTTGGGGGGGAGACGGGGACTGCACTCAGGTCCTCTACAAGAACAAGTCCCTCAAGCTCCCCCTAGATGTTTCTTAGTGGACCTCTTTCTTCAGACAAACTAAACCAGATGCCTGTGCTCACTGTGGCTCCCGCCACCACCGCCCCCGTACCCAAAGGCATACTGATGCCTCTCTACCTTGTGGCCTTGGGCCTGATCCAGAGCTCTCTGCAACAGTTGGGTTTGTGTGTCATTCAAGCTCTGAGAACATAGAATGAAGTATTCTGTAAGCTATCACCTCATGGCCAAAGCCAGGCTCCGGTGTAAATCCCCCAGCAGGACAGGGTGTGCTGTCTAAGCCTCTCTCTGTAAAATTAGGATTCAATTCAAGTGGACCAGAAATTCCATTCCAGGAAAACTCACCTTGCACAAAACTTAATCTTTATCACCATCACTATCATCACTGTCCTTGTCATTGTCGTCGAGACAGGAGTCTCAGAGCCTACCTTTACCTGGTCTGGAACTCACTATGTAGACCAGGCTGGCCTCCAATTCACAAACCTCTGCATCCCGAGTGCTGGAAATAAAGGTGTGCTGCATCAGCGCCACATTTTACAGAACTTTTAAATATAAACACCATGCCTTTGGTCGGCAGGCATCTCTCCACAGGCCACAATTCTTCTGCCACTCTTACCCACTCTTTCTAAAACAATTGCTTCAGACCAGACACATGGGCTGCCCCTCAATGACACTAGAGCCTACAGCTGGGGCTGCGCGTCCTCCGAGTTCTTCCAACTCAGACAGCCACACACCTCATGCTCTCTTTTCTTTTCTTTTTTGGGGCAGGGTGGTTTTTGTTTGTCTGGTTGGTTGGTTGGTTGGTTGGTTTTGTTTTAAGCCAGGGTCTGTGTAACAGCCCTGGCTGTCCTGGAACTCACTTTGTAGACAGGGCTATTGTTAGCGTTCCTTCTAGCTCCGCCCAACTGTCACCTGGCAATAGCCAGGTAGGCCTGGCTTGCTATAAAAGGGGCTATTTGGCCCCTCCTTGCTCTCTCTAACCCTTCTCTCTATGTTCTCTCTCTCTCTTTCTAGCTCTTGCTCTCTCACTTACTCTCTCACCCTCTCTCGCTCGCTCTCTGTCTCTACTCCCTTCTCAACTCCTCTTCCTATGTCCGAAATAAACTCTATTCTACTATAGCCTCGAACTCAAATATTTGCCTACCTCTGCCTCCCAAACACTGGGATTAAAGCAGTGTGTGACCATGCTGGGGCCACAGAAGGTTTTGATGGGCAATTTCCTCCACCGTTCCCATGTTGTGGAGTCTGCTTAAATCTAGCATAACTCAAAAACCAGATCAATGCAGGTGACAAAAATGTATTGTAATCAAGCCACGACTGATCAGTCAGGGCTACAGAACAGACTCCGGAGCTAAACTGTGATCCCGAAAAAATATGCTGCGCAACGTTCCTTAAAGTGAGGGGGAACTGGGTGGACTACAGCATTGTCGAATCATACTTTTGACATAAGGATTTGATCAAGGGAGTTTCCATCAATCAGGATAGGAGTTGGTTCCTGGACCTGGGAACAAGAACTTAGTTTGACCCTGCCGGCAAGATGGAGAAGTTGTCCCTGAGGCGTCTGGACTCAATTGTCTCCGTACAACAGAATCTGTTCAGCTATTGGGAAGTCCCCAGAACTCCTAGGGCCTGGGACCTTGAATTTAGTTTCTCCCTAGGATGAAATGGAGTCTGAAGATGAAGTGGTAGTACTTAGACTACGTTTCTTTTGCTTGTTCCCAACACCCTAACAAACTGTCACTGCTGTTTCTCCCAGTTCTCTGAGTCACCTGCGTCCTGGCGGGAGTGGGGATGGGGGTGATACAGGAGAACCGACCTTTCTACTTAGTTCAAGGAAAAGGGGATTTTGCAGGTTTAAACCAGGGCTCACCATGTCATTGTTGGAGGAGCTTGAGCTGGACCACAAATGGGCTCAGCTCTGCATCTGTCAACACCTGCATGAGGTGTAGTGCGGCTGCTGCTGCAACTACCCAGGGCATCGTGAGGGCTCTCTTGAGCCAGGAATATAAAGAGGAGGGTTCTCCTTCCAGAGCAAACCAAGTACCTTGGATCATTCACCCTCAGATCGCTAGCTTTCTCCTTCTGGTTCGAGTAGTCAAAATAACTCAAGTTCTGCACAGTGATGCCCCTGCCCCGCACCCCCCCTTCCTGAGTAAGAGCCTTTGAGTCTAGGAGTTCGAGGCCAGAAAACTTTAAAAAAATGTTTTAAGCAGAGTGTGGTGGTGTACACGGCTCTGTCAGAGGGCAGAAGAGGCAGGTGGATCTCTGACAGTCGACATAGCGAGTCTGTGGTCTACACAGCAAATTCTAGTCCAAGCGGAGTTACACAGTGAGGCCTTGCTTTAAAATATATATATATTTTTTTAGATTATAAAATATGTACAAACTGTTGATAACTGTATTGAATATTTAAAGTAAGACAGCTAAGGTCAATATTATGATTGTTCTGCCTGTGAGGAAACCTTTAGGCCTAAGAGCTGAGTTCACCAATACACACATGACCGCAGTTGGAACCACACCAGGCCTCCAGATGTCTACCATTCTTCCCTAGCCTCCAAGATCAAACTGATGTTCTAAAACAGAGTTGAAGGGAGCTTGGTCAACAGACCCTGTAGAAATGAACTCCTTTTGAATTCTCACTGAGGAGAAAAAAACAGCAGAAAAAAAAAATCGATGTCTTCTAACATATCTTACCTATCGTTCATCCCTAAAAATGAAAAAATTAAAAAAAAAACAACAACAAACATTTACTATAATTAGATGCAAACATTCTGTCTGTCTTACCTTTTGCTTTTTAGGAAGTAGATATAAGTTCTAAGAAAACAAAACAAAGCAAAACATGACCTTGAATAATAATAGGTGGTGGTTCATTATTCTAGTCTCTAACTTGTATATGTTTAGAATGTTCTAGAATGACTTTTAAAAAAAAATTACTCCCTGCCTCCTAAAAAGCTTAGTGAAATAAAGCCTTTTATCCTCAACTCTGAAGACTGCTGCCTCCCAGGCGCCCCGCCTTATAGCAGCCAATGGGGTTGGGGGACAGAACCACCCCCCTGACCACACCAAGCTTTGTGGAACAAGGCCACACACACTGTAAGGTCTTGTTACCTGAGAAGCCCCAGGCTTCCTGTGGATACATTTGCTGATTGGAGTAGTTTCCTGTAAGGTTGGTATCGGGAGCATCCCTGGGCCCACATTCTGACCAGGCCCACCCTTACCAGGATCACAACATTTTCTAAGATGGTTCAGAAAGGAGGTCACCACACCATCCTGTGTTATGATGGGCAGTGGACCCTTTTGCTTTCGACTCCCAGCCGCATTTCCAGCATCCTTGGCTCCAGAGTCCATGAAGGGCTGTCCTAGGGTGTGGGGCAGGGGGAGGATCCTCAGCTGTCTGGGTGTCACCACCTGCTCTGGATTCTTAGGCCTGCGTTTGCCTGCCAGACCTGGTCTAGGTGGCAGATGGTCACATAAAAATAGCCCCCAAATCCTTAATGGGCCACTTCTCCAGCTGTTCTTCTCAGTGGAAGGCAGCTGAGAGGGTGGAGGAGGATCATCTCCAGCTAGGCCGAGGGTGGTGCCCGGCTACTCTGAGTATCATCACCATGGGTTGCTGAAGGCTCTACCCAGGACGGACACCTCAGAAGCACGGGCCAGGATTTTCAAGTCAGCCCACAGAGTGTGGAGACCCCAGCTCTCCCTGGCAGAAATCCCTCCCCTGTTATGGGACGTAGACAATCCATGGAAGCCGAAGGCAGTCTGGTGGCTCTCCCATCACAAATATAGCCTGATCGATGTGCTGCTAAATTTGTTTAGAGGTATAGGGGCTGGAACAGGATTGAAGCCTTATTTACCACCCTCAGGTCTCTAAACAAATGGAAAAGACAAGAGAAGAAGTTGAGGGGTGGGTGAGGGGGAACACAGTGGATAAAAGTCAGTTGCCATCAAGCCTGACAATAAAGAACAGACTCCCCTCTGACCTCCACATACATGCTATGGAGTACACACACACACACACACACACACACACACACACACACAGACACGGTCAAAATGTCTGGCTGAGGATAGGTTCTTTGCCCCTCCAGCCTCCGTTTCCACATCTGAAAAACACTAACATACCTGCCTTGGCCAGGATAATTATCAAAAGTGTGGACACTTGACACACATCACTCTGTCTTCCCATAGATTCTGGACCACATACTTGGGAGTGAATAACAAATGTGACTTGGAAGGGAAGGGTTAAAGAATTGAAGGGTAGTAAGAGTCTTGGGGTGGGTGAGGGAAAGATGTTTTCAGGATCCCTAGGCCAGCTGAGAGCTAGGGAGTGGCTGCTGCAGAATTCCAAAGAACAGCTGAGCCAGCTGGGGAGGGGTGGACTCCTGCGTGAACTGAGTTAACTCTCCACACAGTCAGTTTTAGGTTAAAAAAAAAAAAAAACCAACAACAACAAAAATTTCACATCCCTTTTAATTGCCAGCTCGTCCCTCTAGCAGAGAGAATGCCTGTCCATCCCCAGAGGATTTTCCTCTGTCCAGGGGGAAACACAGAGCTGTTAGGAGGGTAAAAGCAAACACTGCCACTTGTGCCTTTGATAGTGAACACGCCACACAGCAGTATGTGATCGTACAATTGGTGATGGGGGAGGGGAGAGACAGACAGACCTAAATGTTCCAGAACAGTCCAGGGGCAGAATGAGCTGAGAGGGAGTAGCATAAGCGACCTGGGGGGCTCTTGCAGAAGTTTTAGAAGTTGATGAACACACAGTCAGGCATCTGGGCAGAGTCTGGGGGTGGAAACCTGAACCCAGAGATCAGATACTGTGGTTGTGGAGAAAGCAGGCAATAGGAAATGGGGCTTCCCTAAGGAGTGGCCTTGGTATTCCAACAAGACTCTGGGAATTCAAGATAGGGGAGCCAGGCAGGGTATGCGAGTGGACCAGGACAAGACTAAAGTAGCCATTCCACAGAAAACAACACTACGCAAAAGATGAGTGCAGCCAATGTAGGCACAGATTCTGGTGTACAAAACTTTCATTAGGAAAGGGTCTTTGCTGGCCATAGGACAACTGGTCTACCACCAGTTTGGGAAACCATGGAGAGCTTGGGGAGACAGGGCAGAGTTCATCAGGCTACCCCAGATGAAATGGACTGTGAGTACCATTCAGCCATATGGCCTGTGGTTTGTCTCTAGTTTACAGATGAAGAGCCCAGAAGCAGCCCACATCACCAAGACACTTAGGTCCTAGGGATCCCAGGAGTCCATTGGATCCCTAGATCCATAGGTCCAGTCAGCCTATTTCTAGCTTTCCTGAAGGGTCTGCTGGATTCATACAAACAAATCCCACTGAAGACCTCCAAGGTGCTTCCCACCTGTCCCCTCACATCCCTACAGGCAGCCTTCTGTGACCCGCCTTCCTCGTTAGCAGTAATGTAAAACTAATTAATTAATTAATACCCTCCGTGATGACTAGATATAGTGATGTATTCCTGTGATCTTTGCACTTGGGAGGCTGAGGCAGGAGGATTGTGAGTTTGAGACCAGGCTGAGACTATAGGAAGTTGTTCTGATGCTAAGGTTCTGTTCCCAATTGGTTCTTGATCTATCAGTAAAGATGCCAGAGGCCAATTGCTGGGCAGACAGAAAGAGGGGGGACTTCCGGGTCCCCAGAGGGACATTGAGGAGAGGAAAGGAGTCTTCAAAGCTTTGGAGGGACAAAAGGTGACCAGCCATGTGAGATTTTGGGTGAAGTGGCCATAGGCCACTTCTCCAGGGAGAAGGTTAGGGTGTTTAGCTGAGACTAAAGGTAACTGAGCAATTAAAGCTAAGGGCAGGTTGAGAGGCACTGAGTTAAGAGTACCGAGCATTCTAGCTAAGGAAGAAGAGCCCAGCAATTGAGCCAATAAGGCAGGTTGAAATTGAGCAATGTGTGTGTGTGGTGTGTGTGTGTTGTGTGTGTGTGTGTGTGTTCTGTTCTGTTCTTCATCCACGGATCCAATATTCTCTGGGTAGTGGCTGGTAGTGCGGTCCACCCAGAGCTTAAGGGTAGCAAAAGCAACATGGGACATGAGACCATGCCTCATTCAAAAAATAAAAAGAAACAGAAAAACAAACAAACAATCACTGGATCATCCCATTGTTCTATTTTTCTATTTTGCCGATACTTAAACATTGTGCATGTTGACAAGGCACAGCTTGATACTTTGAATCCACTCTGTTGCAGTTAGCGTTCTATCTCTGTGATACATACCATAACTAGAAGCAACTGGGGAAAGAGAGGGTTTATTTCCACTTACAGCTTATCACGAAGGGAGGTTGGAGCAGCTGAAACAGAGGCCATGGAGGGATGCTGCTTACTGGCTTGTGCCCCTTGGTTTCCTCACTCTGCTTTCTTAGAAGGACCACCTACCTTGGGGCGGCACAGTGGACCCTCCCCACACACATCCATCATTAATCAAGAAAATGTTTCCACAGACTTGCCCAGTGAGATCTACCTAAAACTGACAAGGCGTCTTCACCCATCCTTCCCTCCTGGGCCCTCTCCCCAGCTTCTGGTAACCACTGTTCTGCAGTCTATGTCTTATAATTATACATATGTACATATATAATTTTTCGGTAATGGGAACTAAAATAATGGTCTTGGGTGTGCTAGACACATGCTGCAAGGTGGAGCTGCATTCCTGGCCCAACATCTGAGAATTATTTATCTGTTTCAGGTGTTCCCAACAGCGCCTAAGGATGACCATTAGCACCTACGCGCTGGGGCTACAGTGTGGCAAGCACTGGCTAATTCTGGAAGAAAAGCGTGAGCAAATCGTGAATCATTATCAAACACTAAAAATAATATTTTCCAATGAAAAGAGGTGTGCCTCGCTTACATGCCCCCCCCCCCCCGACCATCTGCCTTCTACAGAAAAGGCCTTTGAGCTCTGGGTCCTGTTTGTGAGGGACCCAGTAGGAGGTAGGGCTGTGAAACAGACAAATCAGGAGCCTCTGGGGACCGCCACTGCCATTCGTAGGGTGTCTCTCCCCTTTCTTCTCCCACTCTCTCTCTTCTCACTCCTAGCAAGAATAATAAACAGAACACTTGCTGTTTCTTCTGTCATCTTGGGTAGGTCTGTGTTTAATTGCAAATTTAAGGGTTGGAGAGCATATCTCGTATCTCTGTGTCATACGCGCCAGGGCACAGCACAGCTCTCATCTAGCAGTGATAGTATCCTTCATAGCCAATGTGGTCTTCAAAAATGTGTTTTTATTTATTGTGTCTGTGCATTTGTGTGTGTGTGTGTGTGTGTGTGTGTGTGTGTGTGTGTACAAGAAGGGGGCCTCATGAAGGAGCAGGAGAAAGGCCCACCATTGTCTGAGAGCTGCCAATGAAGCCCAGGACCTCTGGGCTCTGGAATCCTCACATCCATGTATCACAGAGGGAAAACTGAGGCTTGGAGGTTGTATAGCTAGTTAGGGCTCTCTTGATGTATACTCTCAGGATTCTCTCACCTTGTTCAGAGCTCTTCTTCCAAGGCTTGCTACAGACTGGCATTGGGTTTGGGAAAGCCACTGGCTGGAGTCCTGTGTGAACACCACTCCTCCACACTCACTCCTTAGCTCAGAGACACTGTTACTTTCCCAAGGTACCAGGTCTCCTGTGCCATAGGCTGGATTTGCTGCAGTTCTTTTCTGCACATTGTGTGACTTCCCCTGGGGAGGTACACAAACAGATGTCTGCTTCCCTCCAGGTAGGACATCGAGAGACCAGAGAAATTACTTCATCCAAGTCCAGCTTGCTTGAACTGGTGACTTTATTGGGGTCACCTAGAGGAGCATGCGTAACTTCAGGCAGCTACATCATCAAAAAGCCCCTGCTTATGGGGACAACTCACTTGAAAAATCCTTTATAATAGAATTGGTACACTGAGGGTACAGCTCTGTGGTAGCATGTGCCCAGCATGCCCGAGGCCCCAGTTTTATCTCTAGTACTGAAAAAAAGTAAAATAAGACTGAAAGAAAGAGCTGGGCATGGCAGTGCCCACTTGTAATCCCAGCACTCTGGAAGCTGAGCCAGGAGGATCTTGAGTTTGAGGCCAGGCTGAGACTAGGGGGGTGGTAGGGAGTAAGTTTCTAACATCCTCAGGTACCCCTAACAGGCAGCTGCGGGGGTTGGAGGGGGCGCCATCTGTGACTGCGTAAGCCTTGGCAAATGCCCATTAGTCACAGGATGTGACCAGGAGCCATTCAGAGGTCATCTGGCCTTATTCACAGGCTGATGTGGAAACTGGTTTTCTCTCCACCCAGAACTTCCAGAATCCAGGATAAAAGGAATTGTAAACTTTGAAGCTCCTTTTCCATGTCTGGCAGACCTCATGTGAGACTTCCTCTGGTACAAACCAGAAATATGTTCTAATTGGATCTCCCAAACCTGGGTGGACTCTTGCTCTCGTGTGTAACAAAGATATGCACATAGGATCTCATTTGTCTCCTGTCCTATGCAAAAGTATTCTGATGGGGGAGTCAGGGGAGCTGTGGCCTGTTCCCTGAGCATAACATTGTCCAAATGGCCTGATAGTGGGGCATGCCTTCAATCCCAGCATTCAGGAGGTAGAGCAGGCAGATCTCTGAGCTCAAGGCTAGCCTGGTGTACAGAGCAAGTTCCAAGATAGCCAGGGCTACATGAAGAAACCTTGTCTCAAAATAACCAAAACAGAACAAAACAACAACAACAAAAACCAAACCAAACCAAACCAACCAAACAAACAAAAACACAAAATAAAAACCACTGTCCAAAGTGAACCCAAACTCAAGAGTGATGGGTGTGGAGTTGGGGTGTACTTCTTTTTTTTTTTTTTTTTTTTTTTTTTTTTTTTTTTTTTTTTTTTTTTTTTGGTTTTTTGAGACAGGGTTTTTTTTTTGGTTTCGAGACAGCTCTGGCTGTCCTGGAACTCACTCTGTAGACCAGGCTGGCCTAGAACTCAGAAATCCTCCTGCCTCTGCCTCCCAAGTGCTAGGATTAAAGGCATGCGCCACCACTGCCCAGCCAGGGTGTACTTCTTACCCGTGGCTGTGCAGTGAAGCCCCTGCATCCTCCCTGGTTGATAGCACAGTTGGGAGAACTGTAGTTGACAACGATCAAATATTTCACAGTAGCGAAATAATATATGTTTGTCTTCGTTACGTCTCTATTGCTATTATAAGACCCCAGGACCAAGGCAATTTATATACAAAGCATTTAAATCAGGGCTTACAGTTTCAGAGGGTTAGAATGTATGGCAGGAAGCATGGCAGCAGGCAGGCATGGTGTTGTTGGAGCAGTAGCTGAGAGCTCCCATCATGAGCAACAAACCATGAGTCAGAGAGGGAGAGAGAGAGAGAGAGAAAAGAGAGACAGAGACAGAGAGGGAAGGAGAGAGAGAAGGAGGGTGAAGAACAGGGAGGGGAGAGAAGAGAGAGGAGAGGGAGGGAGCCCCTTCAACAAGGCCACATTTCCTAATCCTCCCCAAACCTTCCCACCCAGCACTAATTGAGCCAGCCTATGGCTCATTGTCAGTCAAAACTACCATGGAGTCTGAGGTGCTGTGCTAGTTGCTCCATATGGCCTTCATACCTTGTATATAGGTACTGAAATGCCACACTGTGGCCCATAAATATGTGCGTTCATTGTGTCACATATGTATGTGACATATACTTAAGCACACACATATGTATACATACATAATATTCATTGAAAGCTCCTCCTTGGAAGGTGTGGTTTCGGGGACTGTGAGGACAGGGTGGGTCCCAGGCAGAAGGCACCCTCTGTTACCCAGGAGTCTTAGAGTTTGTTTAGAAGATCTTTGAACTAGGTGAGGTTCCAGGTGTAAACAATTCCTGAATAGAGCTATTAGAAGTCAGCTCAGGGGGGGTGTGACAATCCCCCCAAATCCAGATGGATCTGGGCCTAGTGCTTAGTGGTTCAGCCACTGGGGAGACAGAGAAGGGTGGATTGCTTGAGCGTGGCTTAAGGCAATTACAGGGAGATCCTAGTTCAAATAAAAAAAAAGAGAGAGAGAGAGAAAATGTAAACTTACATAGCAAGTGCTAAGAATAAGACTGTCAGAGACGACATTATCCTCACAGCGGATTTCTCGAGAGGCATCGGCCTAGATGTCTGTCAGCATATGAATGGATGAAGAAAATGTACTTATTCATATGTACAATGGAACATAATTAGCACTCATAATACAAGTAGCTACAATCTCTCCAATCCACTGAGCCACCTCCTCCTCCTCCTGTTCCTCCTCCTTCTTCTCCTTCTCCTCTCTCTTCTCCTTCTTCTCCTCCCTCTTCTCCTCTTCCTCCTCCTTCTTTCATTCTTGCCTTACAGAGATTGAGGCAAGCGACACCAGTGTCCTGGTAGGAACATGCACCTTGTCTTACTGTGGGAGTTGGAGTTAATCTGACCCAGTGTGGGTTTTAGCCCCATGGTAACCTCCATCCCCCGAGTGCTGAGTTGTTAGTACATACACAGATCAGTAACCCCACCCCACAATCTATCTTTGGACATTTCACCACTTGGAAAGAAACCCACTCCCTTAGAAAGCCATTCACTCTCCCTCCCCAGATCTGACAAACATCAATCCACTCTCTGCCATTTCACTGGAATGGAATCACACAATCTCTGCACAGCATGCTCTTCCTAGGTTTATCCACCTCGATGCACACACCATTCCTCCATTCTTGTTTCCAGGTAGTATTCTGCCGTATGTGAGCGGGTATCATGTGTGAGGTCCTACTCCAGCCTGCTTTCACATCCTTGTATGACTGTACCCCTGGTACTCTATTAGTCTCAGATAAAGGCTCCAGACACATCCCTGTCTGCTCATGCTGTTCCACCCCTGGTCAGCTTGGCCAAGCCTGGGCCTGCACCTGAGACTTTACTTTCCTAGACTTCCAGTTCTTTCTTCCAGAGCAGTGATGTTCCTCCTGGTTCCTATGGACCTGCTCCCACCCCAATAGTGTGGTCCTTCTTGGGTACCTGTATACCCACACCAGGAAGGGGTGCTCTGGTCTACATCCTACCCACTTTATCTGGAAGGAAGCCCCTAAAATAGGGGCTGCCATGAGTGTCTCCATGTTCTGGGCTTTCCAGGAACTCTGAACAGGTCCCATGAAGTTGTTCCAAGAACCTGTTAGAGTTTTAGCTACTGTTCACAACCTTTTTTGGGGGGGGTGTCTTTGTTTGTTTGGGGTTTTTTTGTTTTTGTTGTTTGTTTGTTTGTTTTTGTTCTTTTTGTTGTTGTTGTTTGATTGGCCTCTCCCTACCTTGGCGTAAGTGAAGCCCTCTGTGCTCCTCTCTCCATGGGTGGCCTGATCACCCCCCTTGGAACTCAGTGCAAATTCCGTGCCCACCAGACTGCCGCTGCTGCCACCTTTCCAGTCTGTGGAGCTCTCAGACACATCTACCCAGTCTAGGGTCTGCCTCAGGCATCTTTGCAGAGCCAAGGGCAGTTCAGTCCACGGTGTGCAGTAGAAACAGTAATGTGTGCAGCTTTAAAAGAGAGTTTAAAAGGGGAGATAAATCAGTGGTTTCTAGACAACGATGAACAGTTCCTCATGCTTAGCTCACTACGATGGGGACACAAAGGCTCTACCCAGCATGGCTGGGCAGTTTAATTTCCGGATGATATATTACTAAGGTCTGTCTTAGAGTTACTATTGCTGTGACGAAACACCATGAACAAAAGCAACTTGGGGAGGAACTGTTATATTTGGCTTACAAATCCTGAATCACAATCCATTGAGGGAATCCAAGACAGGAACTCAATAAGAACAGGAATCTGGAGGCAGGAGCTGATGCAGAAGGGTGTCACTTACTGGCTTACTCCTTATGGCTTGCTCAGCCTGCTGTCTTGGGGAACCCAGGATCACCAGCCCAGAGGTGGCACCACCCACAATGGACTGAGCCATCACCCATCGATCACTGATTAAGAAAATGCCCTACAGGCTTGCCTACAGCCCAGTCTTATGGAGGCATTTTCTCAGTTGAGGTTGCCATCTCTCAGATAACTACAGCTTGTGCCAAGTTGACATAAAACCAACAAACATAGGCTTTTAAAATAAGTAATCAAGATGGAGAAAACAAATGGCACAGTGAAGAGCGTTGCATGGCTTGTCCCAGTTTAAGCAAATTATAATCTGTCTCCACAGGTGCTGGTGGCGCACGCCTTTAATCCCAGCACTTGGGAGGCAGAGACAGGTGGATTTTGGAGTTCAAGGCCAGCCTGGTCTACAGAGTGAGTTCCAGGACAGCCAGGGCTATATAAAGAAACCTTGTCTTAAAAAAAGAAAAAAAGAAAAAAAAAAATCTCAGTCTCCATCGATGTCTGAAAGGAAAGATATCTAAAATCCTTATTGAAAACCCAATGAGCAGCTTTGACTTACTGACCTACCCAGAGAAACCAGGACCTTCGGGGTAGTGGTCCAGGAGCCAGGGTGGAGACAGGAGGCGCCAGGGCTCCCGCTGTGGTAGGACCTGCAGCATCCCTTTGCGGTTCAGGCAGGCCTCTCATGCTTCCTGCTCCCATGCTTCTCCAACACACTCCCTACAGAACAAATGGTTGGCAAGGCTTGTCCTGTGTGATGGGTCTCTAGCCACTTCCTTTGAAGGGACTACTGACTCTGGAAAGGGTGCCATTTGATGTACAGGGACAAATGTCTACCTCATATTCAAATTGGCCCCAAGGTACTGAGCAGAACGGCCACAACAAAGACGAGCCAGTCAGGCACAGGGCTTCGTACCCCATCCAGCAGGCGATTCAGAGTACTGTATCAGAAAATTCCAAATTCCAGCCTGGCCTTCCTGAGTGTCCCGAGGGCCATACTTATCAAAGTGTGAAGACAGGCCAGGCTACATGAGACCAAAACCGTTTTCAAGTGCACACTCCTATGAAGCGCGAGCCTCAGACTGTCCAGTTTCCCTGGACCCTGCAGATTTGGGGAGGGGGACCTACTTGTTTTCTCCTGTTTTTGGCACCACCTAGCTATAGAAATGGCTATCCACAGCACACCTACTTGGCATGGTTTTGTCTAATTTGCAGTGTAGAGACAAGAGGCCTGAGACATCTGGGGATTCCCCGCAGCAGAGAACCCAGGCTGTTTTATTGCAGTATTCCAGGCTCCTCATCTGTCTGCAATCCTCCTCTATTCCCTCAGCCTGTGAGCATCTTGCTCTGGTGGTTTTTTTTTTTTTTTTTTTTTTTTTTTTTTTTTTTTTTTTTTTTTTTTTTTTTTTTTTTTGGTTTTTTGAGACAGGGTTTCTCTGTGTAGCCCTGGCTCTCCTGGAACTCACTCTGTAGACCAGGCTGGCCTCGAACTCAGAAATCCACCTGCCTCTGCCTCCCAAGTGCTGGGATTAAAGGCGTGCGCCACCACCGCCCGGCAGGTGGTTTTTTTAAATGTGTTTAGTTCCCATACAGGAAGGAATTGGAGCCAAGGAAATGCTTTCCCATTGAACACAGTCCGCACTAGCCCATCTATAGGCTACCTTTGTACACTTTATTCCCACTTGTAACCAGGTCATCGCTGGCCAGTGGCCTTGAAATGGGCCATATCTATGTCCATACACTCGCTGACATTGGTACAAGGGCCTCGTGGTGGCATTTGAAGACTTCCAGAGAATTACGTTTTGACAATGATATTTTTACGGTGTACCAGAAGTACACCGCCCCTGTGCAGCAGTCCAGGGTCCGAGTCAGAACCACAGCTGCCCTTGACCAAGATAAGAGCTCTTGGACTGCCTACCCACTGTGTTCACTGTTCTAGACTGTGCTGCAACCCCAAACCCCAGGATTCCGGAGCCTTCTGCATTCCAGGCTTCATGAATCCTGGTGGCCTGAGGATGGTCTCTGTGGGAAATAGGATGAACTTGGATGGGATGTAGGAGGGTCATTGTAATGGGAGGGACCTTTCCCAGTGTGGGGGAATTGGGGGTGGGGACGAAGGGAGTTGACTGGAGAATTGGAACTGCAGGTAAGGTACCAATGACATCCCACTGTCTCTTCCTGATAAGATCCAAGGACGCTTAGAGTTCTAAATTTGCAACTGGCTTTTCAGACATCAAACCAGGTTTGTGTCATGTGTGCATGTGCCTGTACTGGGGAGGGCATGCACACATGAGTGTGTGTAGGCAGGGGAGTAAGCTCCAGGCCTTTTGAATGCAGAGCACATGCCCTGCTTAAGCGATTTTCCCACACTCTCCTGGGCTAGCCTCAGACCTAGGGTAGAGCCCTTTCATCCAGTTGTTAGCAAGAGGATGGGGTCTGAGCTGGTCCCATTTTTCTCATCTGCTAGAACACCTACTAGTATTACAATAATCCCAGTATTACAATAATCCCATGAATTCTGGACAAAAACATCCGGCAATAGGTCTCATTCTTTTCTTACCATCTCCTACCACAAGGTGAGGGGCAGGCTGGGGGGAGGGGGGGAACCTCCAGAAACTTCATTAAGTCACGCTATTTCTTATTGAATCCTGGTCTCTGTGATAGAGTTCCTGGAGTCACCCAGCACCCACTTGCTAGCCCAACAGGAAACCACAGGCTCAGATCACAGCTCCAGGACCACCTTGAAGCAAAAGTGGGTAGGTGTCCTTTAAACCGCTCAAGAACTAAAGATAAAGAGCAGACAGCCCCCCTCCCCCACGGAACTGCACAGCTCCTCTATGGCCTCCTCCTACCCTAGACTCTGCTCTGAGCAGAAGGAAAGTGTAGCATTTACTGGGAGTCAATAATTACATTGAGCAAGGGCAAGAGGAGGTTGCTGAGACAGCTGAACGCCCTCCCCGGAGCTGGGTGGGTTCAGGCTCATGGTTCCTGGGCACCTGCGTAAGGTTGTGTCCTATTCCTAGCTTCTCCAGGAATATTACTGGAGAGCTCTGCTCTGGGAGGTCCAGAGACCATAAGAAGGCAGGAGTGCTGGGGTGATGGAGGGGGGAAGGGAGAGATCCCATGGGCAAAACAATACCCAAATTTGGAAACATTTGAAAAGCTCTAGAAGAAAAATATTTTTGGATGTCTTTTGCCCCCTTTCAAGGACAAATAAATACATTGTCTCAGGGTTACGGTTGCTGTGATGAAACACCGGGACCAAAAGCCACTTGGCGAGGAAGGGGTTTGTTTGGCGTGAGTATCCTGCATCACAACCCATTGAGAGAACCCAAGGCGGGAACTCAAACTGAGCAGTAACCTAGAGGCAGGAGCTGATGCAGAGGCCGGGGGTGGGGGTGGGGGGCTGCTTACAGGCTTGTTCCTTATGGCTTGCTCAGCCTGCTTTCTCATAGAACCTAGGACCGACAGCCCAGGGATGGCACCACCACCATCTACACACACACACAGTGGGCTGGGCCCTCCCCCATCAACTGCTAATTTAAAAATGCCTTACAGTTGGATCTTACGGAGTATCTTCTCAATTTGGGTTCCCTCCTTTCAGGTGATTCTAGCCAGGAAACACAAGTTCACCCACATTTGTGCTCTCTCTCTCCCCCCCCTCTTGCGCTCTCTCTCTCTCTCTCTCTCTCTCTCTCACACACACACACACACACACACACACACACACACACACACACATTTTTGTAGACAGGGTCTCACACAGCCCACGTTTGCCTCAAAAGTATTTGGAGCCTAGATGGATCTTGAACCTCTGAGCACTAGGAATACAAGTGTCTACCACCACACCCAGTGATCTGAAGTACTGGGGATTTGATGCAGGGCTTCCTGCGAGTGTATAGGCAAACACTCTACCAGCAGAGTACTCCCCCAGCTCCACACTAGGGTGTTCTCAGTTTTCACCATCTAAAAAGAAACCACTGCTACAAATTACAGATCTTGCTGCTTCCTCGTTTGTGTGTGTGTGTGTGTGTGTGTGTGTGGCATTTCTCCCTGGCTTGGGGTCAGAAGGACACCTGAGGTTTCCCGAGATCCCTGACAGGGAGGATTCTTTTGAGAACACCTGAGAATCTCTGACGGATGCATAGGCTACATAGAAATGGTAAAGAATCCCAGCTCCTGTCTCCAGGATAAGCCTTTCATTTTACAAATGAGGAAAGCGAAGCCCGGAGTCTTACCACCAGAATGGAAAAGCTGGTCGTTTCAGGCATCACCCAGGGCTCGCCCCTCTCGGGGTTCCTAAAGATACCCTGATTTTCACCTGCTGGTGTTTCCAGCTGGCATTGGGTGAGATCCTTGCCAGATGAGCCTCCCGTGGGATTCCAGAGCATTCTAGGTTCCCTGATGTCAGGACATGCTGGTGCCCAGTCCTTATGTGTTAAGTGAGGGCATCTGCCAACAAGAAGAGGCTGCCTGCTGGAGGGGAGGAGGGGCGGGGACAGCTTCCCAGGATGGAATGCCCTGCAGTGGCAAAGTTGCTGAGGTCAAGAACAGAACAGACCGGGAGCCATCATACAAGAAACTTGAGGCCTTGGGCATCATAGTTGTCAGGCACTCCCGAATCTCCGAGTGGCCCCTTGCATCCGCTGAGACTACAAAGACAGGCTATTTGTAGTCACTTTCCTCCTGGCCCTCTCTCCAGCAGCACTGCGCCTGTATACTTGTGCCCCTCCCTCAGAACAATGCTCACTTATGTTTTGCTTTTTTTTTTTTTTTTTTTTTTTTTTTTTTTTTTTTTTTTTTTTTTTTTTTTTTTTTTTTTTTTTTTTTTTTTTTTTTGGTTTTTGGAGACAGGGTTTCTCTGTATAGCCCTGGCTGTCCTGGAACTCACTCTGTAGACCAGGCTGGCCTCGAACTCAGAAATCCGCCTGCCTCTGCCTCCCAAGTGCTGGGACTAAAGGCGTGCGCCATCACCGCCCGGCTATGTTTTGCTTTTTTTTTCCCCCAAAAGTTGGGGTGAGGGTGGGAGCAAGCAAGCCGGGTCCGAGAGAGCAAGCGCTTTTCAACATCCTTGGGAGGCTGCGTGGATGAGGGTGTTGCTAGTCACTTTGTGGATGGGGTTAGAGAGGCAGGCAGAGAGGTGCAAGCTAAATACGTGTGCCTAAGGTAGTGAGAGACAACTGAAAGAATCCACGTCGGGTCCCAAAGGTCGCCTTCCACCCGCAGGCTTATGGGTGGCTCTCCCAGCTCTCGTGGGAGCGTTGTAACTCACAGATGAAGATGACAGTACCCTGGGTACTAATAGCACCGTGATGCAGTGAGAGTCTAGGGCTTCCCTCCTCTCCTCCTCCTCCGGAGTCCCCTCCAGTCCTCCCTGCTCCTCCCAGCCGGACGCCCAGGGTTCCAGCTGTCAGGACCACGAGCCGGGCTTGGGATCCGCCCGCTGGCCTTTGGGAGGGGGCGGGGACTGCAAGCGGGACAGCCAGCTGCCATTGGAGGGGAAGGCGAGGGCGGAGGACCGAGCCGGGTCAAGTCCCGGGAGCGCGCGGCCGGCCGCAGTCACGCCGCCGTCGGGAGAGCCAGCCAGCGCCCGAGCGCAGACGCGCCCGCCATGAGGGAGATTGTGCACATCCAGGCGGGCCAGTGCGGGAACCAGATCGGTACCAAGGTGGGTACCGGCGCGCGTTTCGCTCCCGCGGGTGAGCGGGTTGCATCGCCGGCCTCGGAGGACCCAGCCTTGCTCTTTCCAGCCAGGCTGACCCTGCGCACTCCCGGGAGAGCAAGCCCCGGAGAGCCCGCACTGTGTCCCCGCGGGCAGACCCAGTGACCCGGTCCAGAGAGGGGGCCAGCAGGCAGGCCCTCGGGATCCGGCCACGTCGACCACCGGTCCCAGCTGTGGGGTCCAGAGGGTGCGCCCCGGGGCCCGACTCAGAGAGTGGGCCACCCGGTCCCGCAGGGCGCGCGCGCCCTCGAGAACTGGCCCCGGGGACCGAACCTCAGGTTCCTGCAGCGACCTGGCCGGGGAGAGTGAGCCATGGGTCTCAGGGGTCCGACCCAGGGTTTGTGCCCGGGGTCTGAGGGCTCGGGGAGCCGGTCACTGGTCCCGATGCGGGTGGCGGGGACTTCTCGGGCTCCGGGTCTGACTCTCTGTCCCTTCGCCGTCCCCTCGCAAGTTTTGGGAAGTGATCAGCGATGAGCACGGCATCGACCCGGCCGGAGGCTACGTGGGCGACTCAGCGCTGCAGCTGGAGAGGATCAGCGTCTACTACAATGAGTCATCGTGTGAGTCGCGCGGCTTCGGGCTGTCTCCCCCACCCCCTGCTCCCCGGCCTCCGGCGCCGGCACCTGGCCTTTCCCGGCTGCCTTTCGGGCATGCCCTGACAGGACCCGACCGTACCCTGCCGGGACCCCGGGCTGGAACCCGGAGGGGAGGCTCCGCGGGGTGCGGTCTTGGCGCTGGGAGAGTTTGCTCAGGAAAAAGTTAGGGCGGGATGGAGCTGGATGCCCGGCCACTCCCTCACTCCCCCTGGAGCGGGAAACCCGCCCTGGGTCTGTTCAAACTGTGGGATCCGGCCTATCCCGAAGGCTTGAAGCAAATCATCCGTTGAGGTTGTGAAATAACCTCATCGCTCCCAGGCCATCTTTTTCTTAAGCTTTTAAAGAATGGGAGCGGAGCAACCGAGTGGAATGGAATGGATGCTTAGCAAAAAGTTTGAGGGACACTTGTTTAAGTGATTTTTCTGGTCCTTCACCTAAAATTATATCCATTGGACGCCAAAACTGTAGACAGCTCTGAGTAATTAATGGGGAGATCAGTAAAATTCTAGACTCTGGGTAATCCCAGTTTGGGATTAATAGCACCTCTGTCCTTTGACGGCTACTTTACAGGCGAGTTTTATTATAAAAGTGTGACACACACCTCACAATCCAACACAATCCCAGGGCGCAGAAAGAACACCCAGAAATGGCATGCGCAGGCTTTCCCATGGCATGACATTGAAAGCGCTCCCAAGACACTCTCTGGAGTCACCAGACTTTTAGAGTTACTTCCCACCTGTTCACCCAGAACTGGCAAGGGCGATAGCTATGAATCACAGGATATTGTTCATATAAGTAGACCCGAAACACATGGAAGTTCTAGAAACGCCCGTGTTCACGGCACTTCCTCTTATTCACTGGGTGACATTTGTTGACCCTTTCCTCATCTCGGGTCTTGTCTTGTCTTGTCGGGTCCTGTGCAGAGCTAAGCAGGATATGTCGGGAACTACAGCTCGCCCTGGTGTCATGTTGTGCTACACAGGCACAGTCTACTCAAATGAGTGAAGAGCTCGTTTGAGTCTGAAGAAAAGGGACACAGAACCCCTGGGCTGGCACCTGGGAGGAGCTGCTCAGAGAGCTTTGGGGTGTGTGTATGTAGGTACGTACGCATGCGAATGTCTATAAGGCAGGTGCCAAAAAGCAGACGGAAGGCCAGACTGCTACCGCAGATCTTGCTTGTTTCTCTGAAGCTAGAGAAGTGCAGCTGTCCAATAGGAGGTGAACTGGAAAACACAGTGGATGTGAAGTAGGCAGGAATGCTGATTTCCCACTAGCCCCGCCCAGAATCTGTGAGAGAGAAGACACTGGTTATCCCTGCCAGTCAGTTTGACCTGATGGGACTTGCTGAGTTGATTTTTTCCCCCCAGAAACCTGGAAGTAACTCTAGTGGGCCTTTTCCCCTCCAGCTAAGAAGTACGTACCCAGGGCTGCTCTGGTGGACCTGGAGCCCGGCACCATGGACAGTGTGAGGTCTGGGCCTTTTGGGCAACTCTTCCGGCCTGACAACTTCATCTTTGGTAGGTTCCACCTGCTTGCTTGCTTTTCTTGTTTCGTTTGTATGTATTTATCGCGGTAGCAGGGGTTGAATCGGGATTATCCACTTGTGGCACTTTGTAGGTATTCAGAAGATTTCAGATTTCAGGACAGGGATGCTGAGCCGTGCTTGTGAAAGGCAGGCTATATTCCAGGGAAACGGGAGGATCCTAAGGGTGATTCCTGGCCAGTGGGCACTACAGAGATTTGTAAACAGGAGGATCCTAAGGGTGATTCCTGGCCAATGGGCACTACAGAGATTTGTAAACAGGAAGATCCTAAGGGGTGATTCCTGGTCAGTAGGCACTACGGAGATTTGAATGATGTGAAATCCCTTCATCCCAGCCCCTTCTTCAGACGGCCCCAGGTAGATAGCAACGCTGAGAGGAAATGAAGAAACACCTGTGTTTCCTATGGCGCTGAGAAGTTTTACTATACACGATGTGAGAAGGCTATGGGTCAAAATCACTTAAACCATCAAAGCAAAATTCCAAATGTCACTGTTTAAAAAAAAAAAAAAAAAAAAACAAAATGAAGCACAAAACAGTGCTCTGTGGCGTGTCATAGCACCCTACCGCTTCTGTACCTCCAGCACTGGGGAGGCAGAGGCAGGTAGATCTCTGTGAGTTTGAGGTCAGCCTGGGCTACATAGTGAGATTCAGGTCAGCCAGAACTAGTGAGACCTTTTCTTAGAAGAGGAGGAAGAGGAGAAGAATTATGACTTATGATTATAATTATTATATTAATATATCATGATATATTATGCCTAAGCAGATAGGGGTCGCAGCCACCAGCCCTCTGGCCCATCCACTCATTGTACAACTGTGGCTTTGCTGTTTAACTGGCACTGGACTCTCTAGTCCATAGTGAGACAGAATCAATGGTTAGGCACGCAGAGGATCACTGAAATGCTCCACGTGGAAACTGCAATGTTGCGGATAGCCCTGGGGCTAATTATATTTGATTTTCATTCCATTCTCCTGTCAGGGGCTGCGAACAAGAAATGAGTCAGCACCCAGGTGATTTCCTGTAAACCTTCTTCCCACCTTAACTGATAAAATAAAGGCTAGAGCTGGTGATTGGGTGGAGAAAGAGAGGAAGGTGGAGCTGAAGGTTGTAGAACAGGAGGAGGAGGAGGAGAGAGAGAGAGAGAGAGAGAGAGAGAGAGGACAACAGAGGAGGAGGTGGAAGGAAGCGGAGCAGAAGCACATGGCCTGGAGAAACTGCAAGTTCTAAGGGGTCTCATAATGGGGAAGATGGCAGTGTAGTGGTAGACCTGCCCAATCTAGGCGCACAGCTTGTATTCATATTGAATTGTGTTTTTATTGCCAGGGCATATTTGGGTTGGAGATTTACCGCAGCACTGCAATCTTGCCTCCTGCAAAGCTTCCATGCTTGGTTCTTTTCTGAAGAAAGAATAAGGTTGTGTAGTGATTCCTGTAGTCCCAGCACTCGGAGGTAGAGGCAGGAGGATCAAGAGTTCAAGGCCCTTTCTGGCTGCATAGGAAGCTTGAGGTCAACCTAAAGCTACACAAGATATCCCCCCCCCCCCCCCCCCCCCCCCCCCCCCCCCCGTCTTTAAAAAAACAGCAAAGAAAGAAGACTCCGCCTTGGATGCCACTGTTGTCACAGCAGGGAAGGGTGACATGCTTTATGCGGACTAGCGGACTAGCACTGAATAGCTTTCAGTTACTAGTTCCTGTAGGGCTTGGCAGGGGCTTTTCTGCGCCTGTGCAGTGAGAATCCGAGATAAGTTAATGGCTGTACAGAAAGCGCTTGCCTCAAAAGCCAGACCAGGACCAGAATCAAGCCCCTGAACCCACATAGAGCTAGGTGTGGCAGCACAGGTCTGTCCCAGCATCTTATAGATGAGAGGATGCAGGACTCAGCAGAAGCTCACAGGAAGGGAGCCAGGGTAGATAGCACTGAATTGAGAGACTTTATCCCAAATAAAATGGAAGACTGGTCCTCTGACCTCCACAGGTATGCACTGGGGTTGGCCCATTCTCCACCCCACCCCCACCACAAAGACTCAGATGAGCAGTGTTTGGGTGTTCTGGCAAGGGAGAGCAGATTGGTAGTGATTTGAGAGAGTACCTCTTGTCGCCAGGGCTGGTTTCAAACTCCTTAGCTGAGGATGACTTTGAACTGAGCCTTCTGCCTCGAACTCTTGGGTGCCAGGATTATACATGCTGACCTCCATGGTGGGTTTCTGCTGCGTATGCATAAAGCAAGTTGGTTTGTGCTGCATAGGTATATTTTTGATGGTGAGCCTAGCCTTTAATGACTGAGCCATCTCTTTAGCCCATATGCTGCATAGGTATATATATATGAATGAATGAGATCCCTGCTACTCCGGCACTCCAGTGCACACCTATAATCCCAGTGCAGGGGAGATGGAGCCAGATGGATACCTGGGATACCTGAGGTTTATTCAGCCAATCAGAGAGTTCCAGTTAAGTCAGAGACCCTGGTCGATGGAGGAAGATACTGCTCTCTGGCCTCTTCATGCATGTGCACACACGTGTGTTCACACACAAACTAATGATCTTTGAGGGGTGGCATGGGCCTGAAATCCAGAGCACTTCAGATTTGGAGGTAGAAAGTTTGGGAGTTCAAAGCCAGGCTAGGCCATGTGAGATATTGGCTCAGTGGTTTTTTGTTTTTTTTGCCTGTTTTGTTTTTCGAGACAGGGTTTCTCCGTATAGCCCTGGCTGTCCTGGAACTCACTCTGTAGACCAGGCTGGCCTCAAACTCAGAAATCTGCCTGTCTCTGCTTCCCAAGTGCTGGGATTAAAGGCATGCACCACCACTAGCCGGCTGGTTATGAGTTCTGGGGGATCTGAGTTCACATCCTCATCCAGAACTGTCTAAATTACAGCTGACTCATGGATGGTTCTTCTTAGCTGGTTCACAGCCTTTAGCTAGCTTTGGTAGATTAAAACAGAACATTGACAAGCAGGGCTCCAGCAAGCGGAAGAGCATGAGGGAGGGCCCTTTCCCAGCACCAATAGACTGAATCAGTAAGCAGGTGCCATCTCAGTTCTGGGTATAGCTGCAAATGGTGCACACCTTTTGTCCCAGCACTGGGAAGGCAGAGGCAGAGGCAGGTGAATCTCTGTGAATTCAAGGCCAGCCTAATCTACCTAGTGAGTTCCAGGACAGCCAGGGCTACATAAGAAAGAAAAAAGAAAAAAACCAAAACAAAACCAAAAGAGCGATTGCATTAGTAATATATAATTTTAAAAAGTGAGAGTACCCAATGACATGATCATACTCTCCTTAATTGCTGATTGCAGGGCACCCCTGCCAAGGAGACTGTGGGAAGGACGCTAAGTGCCAGGCAGGCTCTTTCCTTAAAGCTCCTTTGTGAGTTTGTAGTTTTCCTTCAGATGCAGGAGTAGCTGAGCAGCCAGGGAGCACGGAGAGCTGGCAGACTTAATTCTTCACCCAGTGTGAGTTGGAGGAAAACCAGTGGGAGGATTGTAAGGGAAGCCTAGGTGGCTACAGTGTGCCTGCCAAGCTTCAGGCTTGCAGCCTGTGTTTAACAAGCTGGAGTCCCTGATTAATGGCCGAATGCACCGTGTAGATGTTCAACTTATGACTCCCAGATACTGAGGCAGGGATGATCAGTTGCTAGGAGACAAGGGCAAAATATTTTTTAAAAGTCACCAGCTTCCTTTTTTTTTTTTTTTTTTTTTTTTTTTTTGTCGTCAAGAGTAGAGAATACTTTGGGGCTA
Organism: Mastomys coucha; assembly: GCF_008632895.1. Taxonomy (NCBI): domain Eukaryota; kingdom Metazoa; phylum Chordata; class Mammalia; order Rodentia; family Muridae; genus Mastomys; species Mastomys coucha. The sequence goes on from NW_022196895.1 coordinate 63,311,719, forward strand.
ATCCGTGCTACAGATAGGGAGGTGTCTGAGTCCCTGGCATAAACTGGAGGAGTTAAGTGTCACTAGTTAAAGCTTGTGCAAGCTTGATTTAAGGTTCTGTCTTGCCTTCAGCTGCCCTTCTACGCATTCTGCGATTTTAATGAATGGTTCCTAGGCTCTGACGGTGCGTGCGGTCCTTCTGTGAAGAAGCAATGGCTCTATATTGAGTTCCCAGTGTAAGGTCAACCCTAAGTTTCGAGTTGACCTCAGGGTTTGTTCCTCTCATTGCCTGGCTCAAGGTCTTGCCTGGCTCAAGGTCTAGCCTGGCTGCCGCCTGCTGAGTTGTGTGGGAATGGGTAGATGTGAGTTTGTGGGTGCTTAAGAAGAAGGACAATGACAATCTGGGCTGGCTAGTGTTTTGTCAATTTGACAAAAGCTAGAAGCTTTTGGGATGAGGAAATTGTAGTTGAGGCCCCCCCCCCGTCAGACTGGCCTGTGAGCAAGCTAGTCTGAGGGCATTTCCTTCCTTCCTTCCTCCCTCCCTTCCTTCCTTCCTGTCACTCTCCTCTCTCTTTCTCTTCCCCTCTCTCTCTTCCCCTCTCTCTCTCCCCCTCCCTCCCTCCCCCTTTCTCTCTTTTTTCTCTTTCCCTCTCTCTCTCCTCTCTCTCCCTCTCTCTCTCCTCTCTCTCCCCCTCCCTCTCTCTCTCTCTCCTCTCTCTCCCTTTCTCTCCCTCTCTCTCTCTCTCTCCCTCTCTCTCCCCCTCTCTCTCTCCCTCTCTCTCCCTCTCCTCTCTCTCTCTCTCTCTCTGTCTGTTTTTCTCCTCTTCCTTTTTTTCTGGTGATTGTTGTTTTTTGAGACAGGGTTTCTCTGTATAGCTCTGGCTGTCCTGGAACTCACTCTGTAGGCCAAGCTGGCCTCGAACTCACAGAAACATGCCTACTGTTGTCTTTCGAGTGCGGAGATTAGAGGCATGGACCACCACCCTGCCAGTGGGTCATTTTCTTGATTAATGATTGATGTGGGAGGATCTGGCCACAATCCCTGGGCAGGTGGTGCTGGGTTCTATAAGAAAGCAGACGGAGCAAGTTAGTAAGCCACACCCCTCCATGGTCTTTGCATCAGCTCCAGCCGTGGTGGCTTCTTTCCATAACGGACTATAATCCATAAGGTGAGATCAACCCTCCCCTCCAAGTTGCTTTTGGTCATGGTGTTTATCACGGCCGTAGACACCCAAGACATCATCTTCGAGTCCTGCTCAGAGAAAACAACCAGGCTTCACTGGGTAACACAGCTGGACAGGATGGGAGAGAGGCCCATCTCAGGCAAGGTTAGGCCAGGGAAAAGCAAAGCAAGAAAATAGCTACGTCAGAGGCTAGAGGGGCCAGTGTCTATCAGATGAGCTGTGGTCATGGAGCAGGCGTCTGCCCAGACCGCCATGCAGCCACACAGCTGTTCTGCCGACTGTCTTGGTATCTCACTGTACACGGAAGGTCGTGCATGGCAGAAGTAAGAGTCTGAGCACCCTCCTGAGACTGGCAAGAAGGACACCACCGTGGTCATGCCGGGCTGCCAGCTTGGAATCCACCTTTTAATACCGAAACGTGATTAATGTTTTCATTACTGAGTGAAGTCGAGGCGTCTGACTGTGTCCTGTCCAAACATCGCATGAGTGTGTAGTGTAACAACAGGGACCTCCTCTGCCCCATGGTGGACATGAGGTTGTATCCTTAGGTAGAAAATTAGTGTAGGTGGTTGGGGAAGATAACTTATATAGGGTTTTCCGCATACACTCACTCTTACATGTTTGTACACACTCTTGAAGCCTCTTGAGAAGTTCACTCACATACGGCAGACATCTCCCATGGCAGTCATAGGACCTTTCCATTGTGCATCTTAGTCAGCGACTCTCCTCATTACTAATGATGCTTATTCATTTTAAAGATTTATTTTATGTATGAGTACACTGTAGCTGCCTTCAGACACACTAGAAGAGGGCATCGGACTCCATTACAGACAGTTGTGAGCCACCATGTTGTTGCTGGGAATTGAACTCAGGACCTCTGGAGGAGCAGTCAGTGCTCTTAATCACTGAGCCATCTCTCCAGCCCTGAAGTTTTTTTCTTAAGGTTTTATTTTTTACATGTACTCATGTGCTTGACCATAGGTTTGTATATGCATCATATGCATCCAGTACCTGAAGAGGCCAGAAGAGGGTGTTAGGTAACCTAGAACTGGAGTTACACATAGTGTGAGCAGTCATGTGGGTACCAGGAAACAATCCAAGGTCCACTGCAAGAGCAGTTAAAGACCCTTAACCACTGAGCTAACTTTCTAGCCTGCAAATATATCTTCATGGAAGATTTCCTTTGATTTTTGGCATGCAATGATGCAGATGAGGGTTTGTTTTGTTTTGTTTTGTTTGTTTGTTTTTGTTTTGTTTTTTGGGTTTTTTTTTTTTTTTTTTTTTTTTTTTTTTTTTTTTTTTTTTTTTTTTTTTTTTTTTTTTTTTTACGTTTTTGGAGACAGGGTTTCTCTGTGCAGCCCTGGCTGTCCTGGAACTCACTCTGTAGACCAGGCTGGCATCGAACTCAGAAATCCACCTGCCTCTGCCTCCCAAGTGCCGGGATTAAAGGTTTGCGCCACCACTGTCCAGCGTTTTGTTTTGTTTTTTTAATAAATATTTATTTTATGTATGTGAGTACACTGTACACTGTACACTGAGTACACTGTAGCTGTCTTCAGACACCCCAGAAGAGGGCATCAGAACCCATTACAGATGGGTATGAGCTACCATGTGGTTGCTGGGAATTGAACTCAGGTCCTCTGGAAGAGCAATCAGTGCTCTCAACCCCTGAGCCATCTCCCTGGCCCCAGATAAGGTTGTTTTGGTTTTTGTTTTATTTTGTTTTGCTTTTGTTGGTTGGTTGGTTTTGGTTTTTTTGCTTTAAGATAAGACATGGTTTCTCTGTTTGGCCCTGGTTGTCCTGGAACTCACTATGTATACCAGGCTGGCCTCAAACTCAAGGATCTACTTCCTGAGTACTGGAATTAAAGGCATGTGCTTCTACCCCATCTGCAGATAAAATTGAATGACATAAAACATAAATCATCCTGTATACATATAGACATGATTGTTTTGGTATAATGATCATCAAACCCTAATCCAATTTGGGTAATATTTAATGTCACACTCATGTACATGAACTAATTGGGAAAAAGACAGATATTTCTAAGGCCTTATAATCATGTTGTCATTTGCAATTTTAAAAACTTTTTTTGTAGCAGTCTCATGTGATGCACATTTTCAGTAAAGGAGGTGTGCAGCACTCAAAAAAGCAGAGACTAAATACATTTCCCCCAGTTCTCCCTCGAATCCTTTTTAAGTATATCCCAACATGAACTTACATACATATACTTGTACTACACAAAGGTCTGTATTTCTACAGGTTGGGGAAAATGTTTCCTCTAGTAATAAATGTAAGTTTTGTGATTAAAGAAACTGAAAGAGCGTGTTTAAAATTTAGCCATCAGTCCTCTGTAAAGGAAGTAAAGAAAGCCTGCCAGGTAGAATGAGCTGCTCTACAAAACACCAGCCAACTAGACGCTCTTTGCTAGCCACTTGAACTCTGTTGATAAAACTCAGAACTCTTGGAAGATGGTTAGGCTCTTTTCCATGACTGGACTGGATATAATTAGAGGGTCGGAATCACATCAGTGCTGGTCTTCAATTACAGGGACAAAACCATAGTTCCTAGAGAAAAATGTGCGGAAGTAATCTTGGGTGATCAGTGAGATGCCCTGTTTACACTGAACATCATTTGCTGTTTTTGGAACTGGGCACAGTGACATGCACCTTTTGTCTTAGCTTTCCTGGTTGCAAAGGTGGGTCTCTGTGGGTTTGAAGTCAGCCTGGTCTAACTAAGGAGTTCCAGGATAGTTAGGGTTATAATAGAGAGATCCTGTCTTGAAACAAATTACTGTCTTGAGAAGGAAATAAATGTTTGTACATAGCACACATTGAGCATCTTTTATCTAAAAATCCTTGAAGCCCACTTTTTGGGGTGTTGAAATATAGGGAGCGTCATTGCAGATGGGATAGTGACCATGTATTGGTTTTCATACACTTTATACATAGAACCTGAAGGCAGTTCATACAGTGTTTTCAGGGCTTCTGCATTTTGATGGACCTGTAACATGAGGTTGGGTATGAAACGTCCACGCATGACGTCAGATCAATGCTCAGAAAGTTTTGAGTTTTGAAGTGTTTTGCATTTTTGGTTTAGTGCAAAGTTCAGAAAGCTCAAAACTATGATGTATACATTGTATCCTCTTTGAACTTTACCAGAAACCAAAATTATTTAAAAATAAGATCTGAGCCTGGCTGGGTGAGGCTACCTGAGTTTGAGGCCAGCCTGGGCTATAGAGGCAGACTGACTCAAAATAAAAAGAAGTGACATTACCAGGTCAAGACGAATGTATCTTAAAATTTTATATTGTAAACCAGGCAGTGGTGGCGCATGCCTTTAATCCCAGCACTTGGGAGGCAGAGGCAGATGGATTTCTGAGTT
>NW_022196895.1:63316343-63341963 GCF_008632895.1 Mastomys coucha
CCTGGTCTACAGAGTGAGTTCCAGGACAGCCAGGGATATACAGAGAAACCCTGTCTCGAAAAAAAAAATTATATATAATGTCCTAGGGTTGATTCGAGATGAATCAGGGTCTCAAGTGTATTAAGTGTACTCTTTCAGTAAGCAGGCCCCTGGCCCCTGGATACATAGTTGGCCTGTCTAAAGAGGCACCTGCTCACCTGTCCTGATGATACCTGTCACAGCCTGGTTCCTGTTCCTTTGCTCTAGTCTCTTTCACTGAAAAAAATATTGATTGGAGAAAGCAGGTCACTGATATCCTCTTTGGATCTTGCTGCTTTGCAGGACAGACGGGTGCCGGGAACAACTGGGCCAAGGGCCACTACACGGAGGGTGCGGAGCTGGTGGACTCGGTGCTGGATGTGGTGCGCAAGGAGTGTGAGCACTGCGACTGTCTGCAGGGCTTCCAGCTCACGCACTCGCTGGGCGGTGGCACGGGCTCTGGCATGGGCACACTGCTCATCAGCAAGATCCGAGAGGAGTACCCGGACCGCATCATGAACACCTTCAGCGTCATGCCGTCACCCAAGGTCTCAGACACCGTGGTGGAGCCCTACAATGCCACACTGTCGGTGCACCAGCTGGTGGAGAACACGGATGAGACCTACTGCATCGACAACGAGGCCCTCTATGACATCTGCTTCCGCACGCTCAAGCTGACCACACCCACTTACGGGGACCTCAACCACTTGGTATCTGCCACCATGAGCGGGGTCACCACATCACTGCGTTTCCCTGGCCAACTCAATGCTGACCTGCGCAAGCTGGCTGTGAACATGGTGCCCTTCCCGCGCCTGCATTTTTTCATGCCCGGCTTCGCTCCCCTCACAGCCCGGGGCAGTCAGCAGTACCGTGCCCTGACAGTGCCTGAGCTCACACAGCAGATGTTTGATGCCAAGAATATGATGGCTGCCTGTGACCCACGCCATGGCCGCTACCTGACCGTCGCCACCGTCTTCCGGGGCCTCATGTCCATGAAGGAGGTGGATGAGCAGATGCTGGCCATCCAGAACAAGAACAGCAGCTACTTTGTGGAGTGGATCCCCAACAACGTCAAGGTGGCCGTGTGTGACATCGCACCACGGGGCCTGAAGATGGCCTCTACCTTCATTGGCAACAGCACTGCCATCCAGGAGCTGTTCAAGCGCATCTCGGAGCAGTTCTCGGCCATGTTCCGCCGCAAGGCCTTCCTACACTGGTTCACCGGCGAGGGCATGGATGAGATGGAGTTCACCGAGGCCGAGAGTAACATGAATGACCTGGTGTCCGAGTACCAGCAGTACCAGGATGCCACGGTCAATGATGGGGAAGAGGCTTTTGAAGATGACGATGAAGAAGAGATCAACGAATAGGGAGCCCTAACATGCTACAGTGCACATCTGCTCTTAGCCCTGATGGTGTGGGAATGGTGCCCTGGTCTAAGCATGTCACAGGCCCCTCTTGAGCCAAATGCACCACACTGTTCCCCGTGTTACCTGGAACAGAGAACTTTCCTTTACCAGAGAATTGGTAGTCCCAGCAGACCAGGGAGATTTTCTAGAGGAACACTGAAAGCAAAGTAGGGGGCTATACAGGGCTAAAGAAAGTGACCACCTTTTATTAAGCCCCCTTCCCACCCCAATCAGAGTTAGCAGGGGAGTTAGAATAGAGATTTGGTTTTTATCCTTGGTGATAAAAACTAAAGCCACAGTGTTGCCTTAACTGAATACACATTATGGAACTTTATGACAATCCATTCATAATAAAATGCTAAACCTGCTCATTGGTCTCTTGAACTTCATAGAAGCACTGTGATCCATAGGTCTCAGTTTTCAGATACCTACTTTGTGAGATACTGGAACATCACATCTGTCCTGGAAATGGCAGTTTGGAGTGGGGCCTACTGTGGGTCAGGCTTCAACTGCTACCATACAGCTAAACCTGGCCATACGGGTACACCCTGTGCAGGAGAGGGAAGGGGTGAGGTGGGTACCAATGTCATCCCCCACACGTGCAAACTTTGCCATTTTCCCAGTACAAGAGAAACACCTTTCTCTCTTGCCTCTAGGCTTTACCTGGCATCTGCTGGCACCTCTACTACTGTGAGAGTCCTTGGACACTTAAATGTCTCAGCTCTAAGAGTTCCTTCAGGCAAGCTAAGTAGCTACTCAGCCACTGAAGGATGTTTCTTCCATTATTCTAGAAGGGACCTGGTCTCTGGTTGCCTTACACTGGAGAGAGGCTCAAATTGTATTACTAATTCTCTGTCAAGGACAGAGTCTGATAACAAACAGTTCATCTACCACTAAATACCCACGTGGCCAAGTAGGCCTTACAGCCTCAAGACAATTCCCTATCGAACAACCTCCCAAAAGCATCAAGTGGGGAGAAAATGAGGTATAGTGTGGTCCTTCTGCAGAGGACAGGCAGAGCAGAGGTGCTGGTGAGAGCTGGGGTACCTAGATGCATGTATCTCTGGTCCACTGCAAAGTGGCTCCGGCTGGAGTGTACACAAAGAATAGCTCCTACCTCCACTGGAAGACAACCCTAGTCATGCCACTGTATTTTATATGCTTAAAGGACATTGTCCCTATGTCAACAATTCACTAGGTGGGCTGGAATGTTTTTATAGGATGCAGATAAAGTAAAATGGCCAGGCATGTTGGCTCACTCTATAATCCCAGTACTCAAAAACAAAGCTGGGAGTTGGAAACATGGCTCTTGCAAACCCCAGCATCCTCCAGGGGATCTGATGTACTTTCTGGCTGAGATGGGTCCCTTCACTTGCAAGCACATGCCACTTAAAAATGCTAAAAGCTGGAGAGACATTAAGAACACTGGCTGTGGGGCTGGAGAGATGGCTCAGTGGTTAAGAGCATTGACTGCTCTTCCGAAGGTCCTGAGTTCAAATCCCAGCAACCATATGGTGGCTCACAACCATCTGTAATGAGATCTGATGCCCTCTTCTGGGGTGTCTGAAGACAGCTACATATAATAAATAAATCTAAAAAAAAATAAAAAAAATAAACAAAGAACACTGGCTGTTCTTCATAGGACCCAGGGTCCATTATCTGCACCCAGGACAGCTCACAACTGTGAGCTTACTTGTGGTCTTAGGAGATCTAATACTTTCTTCTATCCTCAGCCAACAGGCATGGATGTAGTACAGACATAAATTCAGGCACTATAAAAGATAAAAATGAATCAATCTTTAAAAACAAAAAAGCCAAAGCAGGGGGATTGCTGTAAGTTCAGTGCATAGTAACTTTTAGGCCAGCCTGGTCTACACAGTAAACCTGATTTTTAAAAAACCAAAATTAGCTAGTACCTCGCAGCTCAAACAATGGCATTTGAAGATGAGAGAGTCTTCACTGTGCAATCTCTACAACCCTCTCCTGGTTACTGACAAGAGCAACAGTTTCCATGCATACCCCAGTACCACATGGGACCCTGATCCTCCATCCCCTCTCTGAACTCAGCTGGTTCAGGGCAGCGTAGTCTAGATGGCACAATGTCCACCTAGCCATGAGCAGCTCAGGGGAACCTAGCTGATGCAGTGACCACCGCTGTTCCCAATGGCTGGCTCCTGGATCCAACAGTACTGATCCGGGACATGAATCTGGAAGGCTGCGGGTTTCTGTGGGAGCCGATGAGACCAACAAGGTGAGATTTTGAGGAATCCATCTCCAAGACAGAGAACACTCAATTTCTTGCCATTATGTGTTCTAAACATAAGCACAGCATGGCAACCCTTTATATGCTCAGGAAAAAAGTACAATGTCCACCTTTTATTTCTGATGTAAAGAATCCATATTTACATAATACATTCATGTTTTTAAATATGTTACAGTTCTCTATAGAAAACCATTCCATTAAAACAGCAACAAGTGATCTGAATTCAAATTTGAAAATATTTGGTTGAATCAAAATATTCTTATCAGGACTCCAACTGAATTTTACAGCACATCTGCAGAGATGTCACAGGAGAAATGAAGAGGATGATGGGAAAAGAGCCTTCTCCCACGGGACAGGATTCCACGGGACAGGCCTTAGCAGGTGGTGCTGTCTCTCCTGTTCAGCCCTGTTCCTGAGGCAAGGCTAAGGAAGTCTCCTTCCTTCCGATCCCCGGGCAGCTGCAGTGGAGGCCGTCCTCACGGCCTGGCTGACTCAGTAGCTGGCTCTGCATCATGGCTCTTGTTCTGACAGCTGCTGCTCCAATTGCAGACTGAAGCCCTGGGAGGACAAAGAAAAGGGGCCTCCAGCTCCGGGGCCTAGCTGACCACCTTCTCATTCAGGGGCTCCTCCTTCTCCTTCTCCTTCTCCTTCTCCTCCTTCTCCCGCTCCTTGTTCCAATCCTGAAGGCCTTCAGGAAGAGAAGTGTCCTCATCTAAGCTGCCGGTGCCTTCCACAAACTCTTCATATGTGGACTTTTCTGTAAATGGCCTGGGGCCCAGAAGTTTGACCATGTCGTTCTTGTCTAGGACTTCTTTTTCTAGCAGTAAGAGAGCAACCTGAAATACAAGCAGTTTCCACTAAGTTACTTAGCAAAATCTACTCAGAAGTTAGACAGATGACTAGAGCACTTGCTGCTGCAGCCGACCTGAGCTCAGTTCCCGGCAAACCGCCATCTCCTAACTCTAGGTCCAAGACGTCGAACTCCCACTTCTGGTCACTGAGAGCACCAGACATGCGTACTGTGCTCGTACATACATTCAGGCAAACACTCATACACATCAGAAAAATATATTAAAGAATAAAATAAAAAGATAAAAGAGAACCTAGGATAATAGAACACATCTCAAGATAAGGGCACGTGACTTTACAGTAAGATAAGGGCACGTGACTTTACAGTAAGATAAGGGCACGTGACTTTACAGTAAGATAAGGGCACGTGACTTTACAGTAAGATAAGGGCACGTGACTTTAGAGTAAGAAGTGCATTTTGGCACATGTATACAATTAAGGATTACATAGCTGTAATACAGAATGCACATACTTGTATGAAAATAAGTACAGTACGGGCATGTAACACACGCTATGCTTGCTCTTAGGAGGAAGAGTAGACTGTGTGCCACTGAGAAGGCCATCACCTTGGGGCTGTTCCTCACCTGGAACCTTTATATAAGACCAAACTGAATGCATTTCTCTTTATTATTTTTACATGGAGTCCAGGGGAAATGAAAGCTTTAGGACTCCTCCTAAGGCTGCCTCTGATTCTCACCTGTTTATACACATACAGTCATGGGTAACCACTGTTCCTTAGTGGGATGTCTGGTCACATAAACTAAGCACACTCACGGCACCTCTCAGACTGGTCACGTTCCAGTTAACTACCCACAGCTATAGTGGACACAGCACAGGCTGAAGTGATTTGCAAAGGCTCTGCAGCTGGGTCAGAAAGCCACTTCTGCCACTCACTGACTTTGTGTCCTTTAGCCATCACATGGCCCCTCTCTGTTGTTTGTCTCTGTAAAGTGGGGATAATGACTCTAGGTACCTAGGAAGCTGCAGGCTTAGCTGGTACTGTGTTAGCTAGTTCCCCTTATCTTGAAGAACCTCAGACAACCTGCCGAGTCCTTCCTCCACAGGTGAGGCCTTGAGAAGGCCACAGCCCCTCCCCTCCAAGTACACTACTCCCTGGCTGGCTCAACTTTCTTCATTTGCTTCCTTCTCTCTGTTGGGTCAGAAAGTACTTCTAAAATCCAGTGTTTCAGGATATAAACATATCTTTTTCCCACCAAACTTTTTTTTTGCTACACACTGTAAGCACATGTATCTAGGTAGGGGTGTGGTAAGTGTAGTCCCCTCCTTCCACTCACCTCCACCCGAGACAGTGATCTCGATTCTGCCATTCTCATTTTTTTTTAAAGAATTATTTATTTATTTTATATATAAAAGTACTCTGTAGCTGTCTTCAGACACCCCAGAAGAGGGCATCAGATCCCATTACAGATAGTTGAGAGCCACCATGTGGTTGCTGGGAATTGAACTCAGGACCTCTGGAAGAGCAGGCAGTACTCTTAACCTCTGAGCTATCTCTCCAGTCCCCAGCTTCTCATTTTTAACTACTTGCTTCACAGGTATTCTGTCAAAGCTCCCTGGGAAGAGGCTGGCCTGAAGCAGTTGTTGACAGCTTCTCCTTACCTAAAAAGAGAACCACCACAGTTCCTGCTTCTGTTCCCGAAGGCACGGAGAAGATATTCAGCCTCAGAGTGAAGGAGCACAGCAAGCAGATGGAAGGAAGGGACCAAACCATCTGCAGGACACCAAAAGGGGTGACTCACCCCTATAATTCCAGTACTTAGGAGGCAGAGGGAGGGGAACCACATTATCTGTGCCAGCCTGGTCTACACAGCAAAATCCTGTCTCAAAAAATAAACAAGGTGGGCTGGAGAGATAGGTCAGCAGGTAAGAGCACTGACTGCTGCTCTTCCAGAGGTCCTGAGTTCAAATCCCAGTAACCACATGGTGGCTCACAACCATCTGTAATGAGATCTGACGCCCTCTTCTGGGGTGTCTGAAGACAACTACGGTGTACTTACATATAAAACAAATAAATAAATCTAAAAATAGAATAAAATAAAATAAACAAAGCTGGCAAGAAGGCTCAGTAGGTAACAACACTAGCTGAGCAACCATGATGACCTCAATTAAACTCCTAAAACGTACAAAAGGTGGAAGGAGAGGACCAACTCCCAAATCCACATAATTATCATTTGACCGACATTCGTGTCCACACACACAGAGCAATGTGCAGAGGCTCATCCATATGCTGGCACCTACCTTCTCCACGTCAGCCTTTTTCTCTGTGAGAAGAGCCACAGTTCTTTTATAGGCCTCGCTGATGAGTATCCTCACTTCGTCGTCTATCATCCTTGCAGTGGCCTCACTGTAAGGCTTCTCTAACACCATGTCTCCCTGTCGTGGGAGGTCAAAGGAGATCTGCCCCACTTTCTCGTTCATGCCAAACTGAACAATCTGAAAAGGATCCAGGACTAATAGGTTAGACAGAGGACCTTAAAGACTTACACCAGGGGCTGGTGGAGTGAACTCTGTAGATGGGGGAGGAGTAGCAGTATGCCTTAAGTTCATCTGGTAGTACGTTCAGGAAACAGTGGGTAAACTCCATCAGCTCTCAAGCCTGCAGGCTAGTCTACTTGTGGAGGGAAGTCCACAAGCTAGAAGCTCTTGATGTGAGAGCAAACTGCCAACAAATTCTCCCTGTGAACACAGCCGCAACCTGAGAACATGGGCACAGGATGGCATCTGTATTTTTCTCAAACTGTGTCCATGGAGCTGAGGGACAACATGAAGAGGCTGATGTACTGGGATTCAGGTGAGGCTCCCAAACTAGACAGCACTGAGTAGGGGAGAAGCCTCTGGATGTAAAATCCAAAATGACTTGAAAAGACAAGGACCAGGGCTGGAGACGGCTCAATGGTTAAGAATACTGCATGTTCTTCCAGAGAACCCAGGTTCAGTTCCCAGAGTGAGGGCAAGCATAGGCTTCCTACTCCACCACATCCCAGCCCTTCCCACTCCTGAGATCAGAATGGACAACGGGTGGATGCCTTGGGAAGTTACTGTGTGAAAAAGAAATAAGATGCACAATAATGTTTCCAAAGAAGAAAAGCAGGAGGGAAAGGCAGGTCTGCAGCTAGGAATCCATGAATCAAACACAAGGCTCAGGGCGTGCTAGAAGGCAGGAAAAAATACACACAGGAGAAAAAAATACTTTTTAAAGAGATTAGAAAGAAATAAGAATAAATAATAAGCGATAATATCTTAGGGGAGAAATGTAACAAAAAAACCTAGTTAGAAAATATTACTTTCGGGGCTGGAGAGATGGCTCAGCGGGTAAGAGCACTGACTGGTCTTCCAAAGGTCCTGAGTTCAAATCCCAGCAAACACATGGTGGCTCACAACCATTCATAATGAGATCAGATGCCCTCTTCTGGTGTGTCTGAAGACAGCTACAGTATACTTAATTATAATAATAAATAAATCTTAAAAAAAAAACGAAAATATTACTTTCTTTTTTTTTCTTTTTCTTTTCTTTTCTTTTCTTTTTTTTTTTTTTTGAGACAGGGTTTTTCTGTGTAGCCCTGGCTGTCCTGGAACTCACTTTGTAGACCAGGCTGGTCTCATAAATCTGCCTGCCTCTGCCTCCCAAGTGCTGGGATTAAAGGCATGCGCCACCACTGCCTGGCGAAAATATTACTTTTAAAGAAGACACGGAGGACAGGCAAAGAGCTGCATCAGTGGAGAGCAGTTCCAAAGAGAACAGCGTACTGCTGGGCTGTGAGACCTGTGGTACAAGCTGAAGAAAACAGGGACAGTTCCAGTCAGGAGAGAGGCTGCTGCCTGGGCAATGACAAGGGACAGGTGCGGGAAGACCCTGAGTTCAGCTGTCAAACTGCTGTGAGGACACGGAACTTCAAAATTAAACTTCAGAGCCAAGCGGTGGTGGCGCACGCCTTTAGTCCCAGCACTTGGGAGGCAGAGGCAGGCAGATTTCTGAGTTTGAGGCCAGCCTGGTCTAGAGTGAGTTCCAGGACAGCCAGGGCTTTACAGAGAAACTCTGTCTCGAAAAAAAAAAAAAATTAAACTTCAGGGCTTTTAGAGGAGCAGGGTTTAGTTCCCAGCATCCATGCAGCACCTCACAATCATCTGACACACCAGTTCTAGGAAGTCTAACGCCCTCTCCTGACCTCCAAGGGCACTAGGCACACATGCGGTATGTATGCACACACACAGCCAAGACACTCAAATATCTCTTTACAGCTGGGCCTCGCAGCACATGCTGAAACCCTGACAATTCAAGGTTACCTTCAGCTACTTAGCAAGTGAGAACTAGCCTGAGCTGCTTAAGATCCTAGCTCAAAAAATAAACATTCTGAAAAATAAATTTTAAACTACCTATAAGCATTACATGCAGGATCCTAAGGGAAATCTTTGAGGACTATGGCATAATTTTTTCTTCCGTAAGTTATTAAAGTGGATTTTAGTTCTATGTGTGTATTTGCATGTGTCTTTACCCATGAGTTCAGATGCCCCTTAGAGGCCAAAGAGGTCAGATCTGACCTGGAATTATGGGCAGTTGTAAGCTGCCCAACATGAGTTCTGAAACAAAAGCTAGGGTCCTCTGTAAACTAGTACAAACTACTTATTAACAGCTGAGTCATGTCTCCAGCTCTGACAGTGGATTTAAGAAAGAAGCTCTGCTGCAGAAACCTAACCCAGTGAAACACTGTGTTATTTCAGTAATCCACAAAGGCTAATTCCAGGTAGGCAGGTAAGAAAGGGAGGCAGAAGCCCAGCTCCACAGACTCACCTGGGCATAGGCACTCTGGGTAACCTTCCTCAAGTCGTCCTGGGCACCGGTTGTAATCCTTCCAAAGAAGATCTCCTCAGAGACACGGCCCCCCAGAGTCATGCACATCCTGTCCAGCAGCTGCTCCTTGGTGTACAGATACTGCTCCTTGGGCAGATACTGAGCATAGCCCAGCCCCTTCCCCCGGGGGATGATGGACACCTGGTGAGCACAAGCACACACTGCCAATGCGGTCCCGAGCAGAGTGTCTGCAAGCACACTCACTGAGGAAAGGGCAGCAGAGCGCTGGGCTGCACACCCATGGCACTGCCACGGACCTAGCAATGACCAGGGGATCAACTACCTGACCTGAGTTTCAGAAAGCATTTTCTGCCCTATGTAGAGGAGTACAGGAGTCTTGATGACTGCTGGCTGGGGTCTCCTCTGGCAGACCACAGCACTGACTCAACTCCTGTACAACCACTTGTGTCTCAGAGAACAAAGGGGCCAAGATGCTCAAGAACTGTCACTGTCCTTCCAGATCACTTTTATGAAACTAGATGAGTTCTGTTCTCTTTAGAAATTAACTGTATTGAAGTAGGAGTTCTCTATAGAAAGTTCTCTATATAAAGTTCTCTAAATATAAAACAAGAGTTTTATAAACAACTTCCAACCACAACTAATACATAAATTGGGGGCCACTATACCTTCTAGCTGCCGCAGAGCCCCAAGCAAGCACATGTACACTTACAGACAAGTCCGCGCTTTCTAGAATGGCATGTCAGTACCATGGCACAAAGTGTATTTTGGGTCTGGTTCCAGTCCCTGTTTGTGAGATTCATCCATTTTGTTGTTTATACTAACAGCCTGCTTATTCATTTTTACGGCTTTATAGCATGCCACTGATAAACACATCAGGTATCCTTTGTTTTTTTGAGACAAAGTCTTACACTTCCCCAAGCTGACCTTGAACTCATGGCACATTAATCATACTGCTCCAGCCTCCAAAGTGCTGTGATGACAAGCATCAGTGGCCCCCACTACCACACACACGCACGCACGCACGCACGCACGCACGCACGCACGCACAAACACAGCTTCTAGTTCCAGGTCACTTTCGATGGACAGATTGTTTCCAGCTTACTGACACTATAAATTCAGCAGGAAAAGTTCTTGTGTGGAATCCATTCTCACCAGTCTTGGGTGAGGGTCATTTGATCACTTAGAAGCCAGCCACTGCAGCCCCGACTGCAGTGCCAGCAGTGCACACACTGTAAGTGGCTCTGTATCAAGTAAGGATTCCTTTGCAGTTTCTTGGCTTGATGTCAGTTCTTTTTTTTTTTAGTTTTTCGAGACAGGGTTTCTCTGTGTAGCCCTGGTTGTCCTAGAACTCACTCTGTAGACCAGGCTGGCCTCGAACTCAAAAATCCACCTGCCTCTGCCTCCCAAGTGCTGGGATTAATGGTGTGTGCCACCACTGCCTGGCCTGCGTACTCGTGATCCTCCTGGCTCTGGCTCCTTCAGCAAATCCTACCAGCGTGTGCCACCACAACCTACATGCTGGTTTCTTTATGTAGCCCAGACCGGCCATAAATATTGTCTCTGCCTCTCAAATGCTGAAATT
Organism: Mastomys coucha; assembly: GCF_008632895.1. Taxonomy (NCBI): domain Eukaryota; kingdom Metazoa; phylum Chordata; class Mammalia; order Rodentia; family Muridae; genus Mastomys; species Mastomys coucha. The sequence continues at coordinate 63,327,296 of NW_022196895.1, forward strand.
ATAAGCATGTGATACCATGCCAGGACCTCAATAACTATTATAAATTTCAAAGAGGTCCCATTTATCTCTCCCTTTTCATCTACTTATTGATTGATCCCATGTGTGTTGCTGTGTGCATATAAGAATATGTTCTCTTATTCCCCATCACGTAGCTCCTGATATTGAACTCCAACTGTCAGGTTTGGTGGCAAGCACCCACTGAGCCATCCTGTATATTCCTGGGTGTTCTTTTTTCAGTTAATAATTTTTGTGTTCCAAGAAAATGTCTACATATACTGTGAGAAGTTTTATCATTTTACATTTTAGTTTTTCTAATCTATTTATTTTCTGGCATATGATGCAAAGGTTAATGTTTATTTTACACATGAACCCAGAGTTATCAGAATCACATGTTAAGAAGACAATCCTCTCTTCCATCTCTCCCTCCCTGTCCCCCTCTTCTGACTTTATGAAGATAGTCTCAAAAGGCCAGACTGACCTCAAAAGTTGATGACCTTATACCCCCTGGCGATTTTCCTGCTTCAGCCCCCAAGTGCATACTAGAGGTATGCACCACCACCACTCCCAATTCCCACCTTGAGAATTGTCAGGAATGTGACCTCTGCTGCCAGGTGACCTCACCTATCCCCTCCCCAGTGCCACAGGCTTTACTGCACCACTGTGTGGTCTGAAAGGTGGGCAATGTCATCCTCTCACCTAGCTGTTTCCACTGTTCTAGCAGATCTCCAGAAAAACCTTAATTCAGCTTCACAATAAAGAAGCCTACTTGGGCTGAGTGTGGCTGGGGTTTGGAGTGTGTGTCTAGCATGTGTGAGGCCCTACGTTCTGCAAAGGAATGCTGCAATCCTAACAGAGACTGCAATGAGGCTACACGGCAGCTTGGCAAGAAACAGCATATGATTCTATAAACAAAATGCACTTTTATTTATACCTTAATTCAATGTATAAGCCCTATGATATTTTCTTAAATTTATATTTTTTTATGTGTTGAGAATCTATTGAAAATGCAATTGAGGGGCTGGTGAGATGGCTCAGTGGGTAAGAGCACTGACTGCTCTTCCAAAGGTCCTGAGTTCAGATCCAAGCAACCACATGGTGGCTCACAACCACCCATAATGAGATCGGATGTCCTCTTCTGGTGGTGTCTGAAGGCAGCTACAGTGAATTCCCAGCAGCCACACACATGATGGCTCACAGCCATCTGTACAACTACAGTGTACTCATATACATAAATAAAATAAAGCAAAAAAAAAAAAAAAAAAAAGAAAATGCAATTGACATTTTTTTTTCCTTTTTTTTTTTGAGATAGGGTTTTACTATGCAGCTGTAGTTGACCTAGAACTTGCTATGTAGATCAGGTTAACCTCAAATTAATAGAGACACCTGCCTCTATATGAGCATGGTGGGATTAAAGGTGTGAGCTACTACACCTGGCTAAACCTTGCCATTTTCCTAAAGAACTTAAACAAAAATTTATTTCCAATTATCCATTAGCAAATACAAAGATACCACAGATCTTCGTTTATTAGCCCTGGATTCTGCACATCTCTTAACCCATTAATTCTAGTGGCTTTTCTGTGGATTCCTCAGGTATTTTATGTGTATGTGAATGTTACCCCCTCTGCGACTCCTCTTCCAGCTGACCCCAGCAGCCATCTTCTGACAATCACAGGGCAGCTGAAAGTTTCCGACAGGAGACCTCACTAGCCTCTGCTTGTGTTCTGGCCATGGTATTTGTAGATTCCCCATTCCACACACAGTTCTATCAGACAGCCAGATACGTCCAGTTCCTACTCAGATCTATCTGGGTTTCAACTCTGCACTACTTCTTGTTTCTAAAATTTTTCTGTTAAATTTCCAGTATTTTTGGAATTCTGAACTCTCTTCTCAGCCACCTCATACCTTTAACCACTGTGGTATAATTACAGAAGCCCCTCAAGCCACTGCCAAAGCTGCTTACTATAGGTCAGCTCTCTCCCGGCTCTACTCTGCCTCTGGCTACTTTCTGCCTGTGGCTTTCTGCACCAGGCATAGCAGCACAGGCCTCACTCTAAGATCCTCGAGAGGCTCAAACAGGAGAGTGAAAATTCAAGGCCTGCCTTAGCTACAGAGTGAGTTCAAGCACATCCTGGGAAGCTTAGTGAGACTCCATCTCAAAATCAAAAGGAGAGGGTGTGGGGTGGGGCAGTCAGTAAAGTGATTGCTGTGCAAGCATTAGGACTGAATTCAGATCCCCAGCACCTACCTAATGTTATGTGCCTATAATCCTAGCACTCAGAAGGCAGAGACAGGAGGATCCCTGGGGCTGGCTGCCAGCTAGTCTGGCTGAATCAGTGAGCTCCAGGTGAATGAGAGACTATGTTGATAATGTTGATAATGGTAATAAAAGTAAAGTAGAGAGCAGTAAAGAAAGATACTCAACACTGACCTTTGGCCTCTACATTCAAGTGTACAGATGTGAGCACACACCTGGACACAAACACACATTTGCACTACATATACTTCAAAAATAAGATAAAATTTAAAAAAGGCTAGAGGTATAGCTTAGTGGTAGAGCACTTATCCAGCATGAATGAGGCCCTAGGTGTAATCTCCAGGATGGCAAACAGAAAGTGTGCTGTCTAAATGTATGCGGTGTCTGCAGGAGGGGTAAGAACCTCCTTCAACCCTCATTACTTTCTGCTACATCCCTCCAAAGCTATATTGTTTGTTATTTCTTGAGTGAGTGCACTCCTTTTCAGTCACTGCATCTATACTAAGCCGGCTCGCCTACTGAGTACGCGCTGCGGCACCTTTAAGAGTGGGTCTGCATGCTCCAGATACCAGCCGGCGACCGCGTGGCCTGCTTCGTGGTAAGCCACAGTCTTCTTCTCCTCAGGCTGCAGAACTTGGGTTTTTTTCTCCAAGCCTAACAATAACAAAACCCCAAACCACTGTTTTAGTGACATTAAATGACATTAAAAAATAGTGACACAGTACTATACACCTCCTTACCCAAGACATAACAACTAGGCTGCCTAAATTCATGTCTGAAATCAGACTGGGGCAAAGTCTAAAATATATCCAACTGCAACAAAAATGTATTTCTCATCTCTGCTCCAGGCTCGCTCTTCAGCCACATACCTTTTTTGGGAAAATCAACAGAAATGTAAATATAATTCTGCATTTAGGTCACGTGAAACATGAAACTCTTAGGAAAGACAGAAGTACGCAAGAGTCTTCTCCTGGGTTTTGTTATATAGAACCTTCAAGTCTTGGGACAGCAAGGACGCTTGCTGTCTGCTGCCCTGAAATCCTACTCGCCATCACACAAGCCAGATGGTTTATGGGATGAAGGAGTTTGTTAAGAAACACTCTAGGAAGGTCAGTTTCCAATCCACAGTCGAAATGACCCTATATAAGAGTTCAATACCAACTACAGAGCTCAAAGATCTACAGTTTGAGTTTCTCCCAGCCTGCAGAGAGGGAGACTCCAAGCTTCATTTTATATCATGATCTATAATTGTAAACCCTAATAGTGCACATTCTGTGGTGGGCAAATCATCACCCCAAGTGTTCTGCTTTGTTTAAAGTAATTCATCTGAAGTGGCGGGGGAGGGGAGAAAGCTATGCTCTCAATGATACAACCCAAGACAAGTGTATTCCACAAGCTACCAGGATCAAAAGTTACAAAGGATGAGTTAATTCTGTTTCCTCAAGCATTTCTTTTTTTTTTTTTAATTTATTTATTTATTATATGTAAGTACACTGTAGCTGTCTTCAGACACACCAGAAGAGGGCATCAGATCTCATTATGGGTGGTTGTGAGCCACCATGTGGTTGCTGGGATTTGAACTCATGACCTTCCAAAGAATAGTCAATGCTCTCCCCCGCTGAGCCATCTCACCAGCCCTCCTCAAGCATTTCTTTTTGGGGGTACTGGAGACGGAACCCAGAGCTGTGTGTGTGCTAAGCAGGTACCCCACCATTATGCTATAACTCCTAACCTTCTTTCTTATCTGAATTTACAAACACTCTCCTCATAGTTCGTCATAAGCTTCCTCCCTGTCTTAGTATGCCACATTATTACAAAGCATGAGACTTTGGTTCATAGAGGCAGCACTGTCAAGAGGCAAACTCTCTTCTCAGAGGGGGAAGGGCTCAGACAAAAGAAAGCAAGAGGCAAGTCTAGAGATGGCATGGCAAGCCCCAAGGCTACATGGATATACTACCTGGATACGCTACATGGATATACTACCTGGATACACTACATGGACATAACTGCCTGGATATACTGCATGGATACACTACATGGATATACTACCTGGATACACTACATGGACATAACTGCCTGGATATACTGCATGGATATACTGCATGGATACACTACATGGATATACTGCATGGATACACTGCATGGATACACTACATGGATACACTACATGGATACACTACATGGACATAACTGCCTGGATATACTGCATGGATATACTGCATGGATACACTGCATGGATATACTGCATGGATACACTGCATGGATACACTGCATGGATATACTACATGGATACACTACATGGATATACTACATGGATATACTTTTTTTGTAGCTCTTGCCAAAACAGAGAAATCAAGGACTGGAAATTCCTCTTATGAGTTTTTAAAAAAAGAGACATGTTATCACCATTTAACCTAGGCTGGGCTCAAATCTGAGAGTCTCCTCTCACCTTCTGAGGGCTGGGATTACAGTCACATACTACCGATCACCTTGACTACTACCATCCTTTTGACTGGAGTTATACTCAGCTGCCTTACCTCCAATCACTCGCTCAATCGCTTGTTCAAAGTGCTTCTCATTAATGGAATCTGAAAGGTGTCTTGCAGCAATCAAAGCGGCTTCATTGCAGACATTGGCAACATCAGCGCCTACAAAATGAGCACACGACATCATCCTCAAACTGACCAGTCACACACAGATCTTACCCATTAGGAGACCAAGAAGGAGTTTAACTGAAATACAATTCTTTTTTTTTATTTTTATTTTTATTTTTTATTTATTTATTATAAGTACACTGTAGTTGTCTTCAGATACACCAGAAGAGGGCGTCAGATCTCATTATGGGTGGTTGTGAGCCACCATGTGGTTGCTGGGATTTGAACTCATGACCTTTAGAAGAGCAATCAGTGCTCTTACCCACTGAGCCATCTCACAATTCAAAGTGTTCGTTAAGAACCCTAAACTAAGCCTGGCGGTGGTGGCGCACACCTTTAATCCCAGCATTTGGGAGGCAGAGGCAGGCGGATTTCTGAGTTCGAGGCCAGCCTGGTCTACAGAGTGAGTTCCAGGACTGCCAGGGCTACACAGAGAAACCCTGTCCCGAAAGAACAAAAGCAAACAAAAACAAACAACAACAACAAAAAAAAACCCTAAACTATTCTATTTTTTTTTTAAAGATTTATTTATTATTATAAATGAGTACACAGAAGACGGTATCAGATTTCATTATGGGTGGTTGTGAGCCACCATGTGGTTGCTGGGATTTGAACTCTGGACCTCTGGAAGAACAGTCAGTGCTCTTACCTGCTGAGCCATCTCTCCAGCCCCCTAAACTATTCTAGTATTAAATACAACCTATATAATCTTGGCCCCGTGAGCTAAAATGAGAGAAGCAGTAGTAAACAGGTAACTTTAGAAACTATTTCCTTAATAGATAATCTGGTTCATGTAATAGCAAACTGTGAGAGCATTTTTAAGTTTTTATTTATGCATCTGAGTGTTTTGCCTACATATATGTCTGTGCACCAACTGCATGCAGTGTCAACAGAGATCAGGAAAGGGCACTGAATCACCAGGACCTGGAGTCACAGATTGCTGTTAGCTGTGTGGGGGCTAGGCACAGAACCTGAGTCCTCTGGAAGGGCAGCCAGGGTTTTTTTGTTTTTATTTTTTTAAGATTTATTTATGTAATTTATGAATATGAGTACACTATTGCCTGTGTGCTTGCATGACAGAAGAGGGCATCAGATCCCAGGACAGATGGTTGTAAGCCACCACGTGGTTGTTGGAAACTGAACTCAAGACCTCTGGAACAGCAACTAGGGCTCTGAGCCATCTCTCCAGCCCATAGCCAGTACTCTTAACTACTGAGCTTTCTCTCCAGCCCAATGACAATATTTTTAAATGTTCATTAATTTTCTTAGTTTTATCCATCTTTGCTGAGAAAACAACTTACAGAAATGTTAGACAACATGCTTATATAACATATAAGATAAACATACATTAAAATAATCTGGCTAACAAACGAAATTTCGATATTATGAAGCTTGTCAAATGCTTGTTTTGCCAATAATAGCTTTATGTGGATTTTTCAGATTAAGTATATGTTAACACAAGTAAGCTACAACATGTGCTAAATAAAGAAGTTTTAAACAGTCTAGTACTTCTGGGTGAGGTGACCCACAGAGGCTGCCCCTGAAGGAGAAGAATCTCAGGGTAAGAAAAACGGGATTTACTGAAAAGATAGAAAGACAGCTTCACAAAGTCACAAAGGTTGCAACATCCCAGCTGAGCTGCAGAGCATGGAAGGGTGACGTGGGAGAAACAAGGCCATGAAGACCACGGCTCCAGCTGTGGAGTTTTGAGGCGGCAGATGCAGAAGCCTCATCCGGAAGGTGAACAGTGTGAAGAGATGGGCAGTGCTACCCACAGAACAAGCACATGCCTCACAAGCATCTATTTTGGTGGCAAGTTTTGACGAGACAATGGCTCTTTCAACAGAGGAGAGGAATCCTATTCCGTATGACTTGGAATAGTCAAGTGCCATCTTGGAAGGAACCTAATTTTTAAATTTGTGCTTTCCCAGTGGTCTGAGAACACAGAACAATAACTAGCCCCAGGGTGAGCCACAGATCTGGAAGGAACCTGTAGTGAATAAGAGGACTAGGAGCTGACAATCACACAAAGGGGCGCACAGTGCGGGCACAGTGCAGCAGCCCCACCTCGGTGGCGGCAGGAAGAAAACTTACTGAGGATACCTGGAGTCTGAGAACAGGGCTGCAGTCAGCATGCAGATCAAGCCCTGGAGCCATTTACCAGCTGCTCTCTGCTGTGGAGGTAAGCTCTACCACTCCAGCAGAAGGGGACTTTGAAAATGTGAACACAGGTGTCGTGCCTGTGCAGATTCCTTTCCCAACCGTCAATACCCTTGAGAAGCCCCCAGCCTACAGCTAGACCCTCAAGAATCCCAGTGGATGTAGTTCAGAGGTCTGTGAAGTAGGGTAGAACCAACACAGCCAGCAGCTGGCAAAGCTTAAGCACAGATAGCAGAGGCCCTAGGGACACAAAAAGGGAAGCCACATAAATCTACACTTCCTTAAAACATGCCCAACACCTACAGTAAGTCACTTGAGCTGGGCAGTGAGCTGGTGGCGCACGCCTTTAATCCCAGCACTTGGGAGGCAGAGGCAGGTGGATTTCTGAGTTCGAGGCCAGCCTGGTCTACAGAGTGAGTTCCAGGACAGCCAGTGCTACAAAGAGAAACCCTGTCTTGGAAAAAAAAGTCACTTGAAAGAGTCCACAAATTCAAGCAACTGAACCTGTTCCCAGTGCACATAACTAACACCAATTTCTGCAGATTCAGAAACGATTACAAATTTTATTTTTCTTGAAATGGAACTGCCCACTATTGGGGACCAATCAACTCGCTTAGTGAAGTACTTCCAGTGCAATCCTGATGACCTGAGTTCAAGCCCCAGAACACAGGTAAAAGTAAGAGAAAGTGACTTGAAAGTGTTGTACTCTAACTGCCACACGTGGGTCATAGCACACGTGCCTCCCTTACCCCTCAAATATGCACACAGAAATAAAAAAGAACAGCTACTGTTTATCTTGATATAGCCCAGGATAATCCTGAACTCCCAATCTCCCCCCCCCCCCCCCCCCCCCCCCCCAACACACGCACAAAACTGTTTCATGTGGAGCCAGGGACTAAACCCAGGGTGACTAAGCTATATCTCCAGTTTATTGTTCTTAAGAAAAACTTTTCTTTTCATTTTTTTTTAAAGATTTATTTATTTATTACATGTAAGTACACTGTAGCTGTCTTCAGACACTCCAGAAGAGGGCACCAGATCTCATTACAGTTGCTTGTGAGCCACCATGTGGTTGCTGGGATTTGAACTCAGGATCTTCAGAAGAGCAGTTGGTGCTCTTAACCACTAAGCCATCTCACCAGCCTCAAATAAAAACTTTTATATTTCATTTACCTTAATACTTTTATGGAATTTTGTGTGCATTTTTCTTCACTAAGCAATACTTAAACTTTTACTCTTATGTTTTGACACCACAGTGTCCCTTTTTCTTTCTATTTTATTTTTAGTAGTATTTTTTAGATTTTAATTTTTAAAAAATGTGTATAAATGCTTGCCCGCATATATGCCTGTGCACCATATGTGTGCCGGGTACCCAAGGAGGCCAGACAGACACTTTGGAATAGACTTAGGGGTGCTTGCGAGCCTCTATGTGAAAGCTAGGAACCAAACTTCTAAATTGCAGAACCATCTCTCTAGTCCCTCTTTAGTAACATTGTTTTGATTTAATCAGTGTGTGTGTGTGTGTGTGTGTGTGTGTGTGTGTGTGTGTGTTGGTAAAGCTTTTGTTTTTCTTTCCCTTCTTAAATTTACCTAATTTTGCTTTTGAACTTTCTCTATACTTGATCTTAGTCAAAAGGCCAAAATATGATTATTTTCCACTGTCCCTATCTCTTTCCCCCTCCTCTCATCTTCACTCCTCTTATCTCTCCTTTTATTTAACCGTGCTTCTATACTACTTTTTCCCTTTTCCTGTCTCTTTTCTCTTATTCCATTTTCTTTCTTCTTTCCTTTCTTTCTTTTGGTTTTTTGAGACAGGGTTTCTCTGTGTAGCCCTGGCTGTCCTGGAACTCACTCTGTAGACCAGTCTGACCTCGAACTCAGAAATCTGCCTACCTCTGCCTCCCAAGTGCTGGGATTAAAGGCGTGCACCACTGCACCTAGCAATTATCTTAGATAATTTTTACTTTTATAGTAGAGCCCACATTACAATTGCCATTTCCTGTTTTAGGGCCACTGGTTGTTAAAGGAGTGGACGTGAATGGTCTTTCTTGTGTGGTTTGAAATTACTACTCTAACTGAAGTTTGTTATTTCCTCTCTGAGTAGCAACCCAAGTGAATGCTGCTCAATAAGACACTCAAGACACAGTGGTAGTGGCACACACCTTTAATCCCAGCACTTGGGAGACAGAGGCATGAGAATCTGAGTTCCAGGACAGTCTGGTCTACAGAGTGAGTTCCAGAACAGCCAGAGTTACACAGAGAAACAAGAGACACACAAATAAAAGCAGAGGTGCTGACTACAACATAAAACACAGGTACTAACTACAAACAGAAACACAGGAAACATGAAGAAGCAAGCAACCCAACTATCTCCCACAGGACCAACCTCCTCAGACTCAAAGACACTGAAAGAGAGAAAAGGCCATAGAGTAAGTTGGAAAGCTTAATCATAAAAATGACCAAAAGAGCTGGGCAGTGGTGGCGCATGCCTTTAATCCCAGCACTTGGGAGGCAGAGGCAGGTGGATTTCTGAGTTCGAGGCCAGCCTGGTCTACAGAGTGAGTTCCAGGACAGCCAGGGCTATACAGAGAAACCCTGTCTCGAAAAAAACCAAACAAACAAAAAAAATGACCAAACGAATTCAATCCAAGTCCTGGAGAGGGAAGTCAACAATGTAGAGGTAAAGTCAGGCAAATAGATGAGAAAATCAGCAGTGTGGAAGAAAAATTCAGCCAGGAAACTAAGGTTTTGAAATAATTAAATACATTCTAGGAAGGAAAAAGTTAATGAATCAAATAAAAAAGTGGAAGGTCTTTCAAGGCAAACATATTGGAGTAACATCAGAGATAAACCAAGAAAACACAGAAGAAATGACTAAGTAACTACAAACCAAGATTGTTACATCACCGACTAAAGGAATGGTATTTCAAGATGAGCATAAAGTAATGCAGTTTCTGATGACCAAGACAAGTACCACAGAAGATACTGAGAGAAACACTATTCACAGAGAGGGAGAAAGTCTCAATTATATGAGCACAGAAAAATTAAAATCAGGAGAGGACAGATGAACTAAAGAGCTAGGAGGACATTAATTCCATCCAAACAGTGATGATAAACAAAACTCCAACCAATCATAAAAAATTTAAGTTAGTATTTTACAATAAATATAAATGGCTTAAATTCATCAATAAAGTGACACACACACATGCTGATTAGAATAAAAAACAAGATCCGACTATATTTTGTCAGCATGAAACACTTCACTGGCAAAACTACAACAGAATAAACCAAAGGATCAAAGTAAGTATATCAAACAATAGTATACCGATAGTAGATTTCTTTTCTTTTCTTTTCTTTTTTTTTTTCCGAGACAGAGTTTCTTTGTGTAGCCTTGGCTGTCCTGGAACTCACTCTGTAGACCAGGCTGGCCTCGAACTCAGAAATCCACCTGCCTCTGCCTCCTAAGTGCTAGGATTAAAGGCATGTGCCACCACCGCCCAGCTCTTTCTCTCTCTTTTTTTAAAGATTTATTGTTACGTAATTTTAAATTTTTATTTATTTGTTTTTATGTGCATAGGCGGTTTTGTTTGCGTACATGTCTATGCACCCCATGTGTGCCTGGAGGCTATGAAGGCCAGAAGAGAACACTGGATTACTGAGACTGAAGTTACAGACAATTGTCAACACTGGAGAGGCCTGAGCCAAGAGGACCACTACAAATTCAAGGCCAGCCTGGACTACTTAGTTATTTGCATAGCAGCCAGGTTTTGTAGTAAGATCTTGTCTCAAAATGAGAGGGGGAAGAAGACAGAAGAGAGCCAGCCAGCCAGAGAGAATAGCAGCTGCTGGCTGAAAAAAAAAAAGTAAGAAATTGACAAATATTCATATCCTACTGGTGAGAATTTAAAATGATAGAGCCACTTAAGAAAATTAGCCTGATATTTCCTCAGAAAGCCAAATACATACTCAACATGGAACCAAGCAACTCTAAGAGAAATGGATATACTTGAACAAAAATCTATAGGTGACTTTTAGGAGTATTATTCATACCAATCACAAAGTGGAAACCACTCAAATGCTATCAAATGAATAACAGGTGAGACATGGCATGCCCACACATCAAATAGTGAGGAACCACAAAACAAATGAATGACACCTGGACCTTTCTCAAATAGCATTCTAAGCATAAGCCAGGCAACATATTGCTTAATCCAATTATATGAAATGTCCAGATAAGAAAACCTACAAAGACTGAAAATAAATTTGTTGTCCAAGGCTGGAGGTGGAAGGAAGGGCTGCTGACAGATTCCTCTTGGGGTGATCCAATGTTTCAAAGTTAAGTTATAGTGATGTCCACACTACAGTGTTAATACACTAAACCCCACATTTACACGGTAGTGGGGAGCATTGCAGCATGCTGTCTACATCAATAACTGTTAAAAGACACTTGGGAGCAGATCCTAAAAGATGTGTGGATAAAGTGATGTCCACATCTATCAGGAGCTGATCATAATCCACGATGGAGCAGAGGATGGGATCCAAACATAGACTGCCTAGATGTTAATTGCCACCTGCTCATTCCCAAAGCTGGTAAAGTGCTCAGGGTTCAATCTACTGCATCTTCTAATTATGTGCATATCTGAAGTTTCCCATAATTAAAAGGCTAAAAACAAGAGATGGGCGCCCCAAATGAAAGGAACCACCATGACCTGGCCCTTGTCAGTGACTGAAATATGCTTTGAGAGCAGCAGCAATGTCCACTCACCTGAAAACCCTGGAGTTAAGGATGCCAGTTTTCTGGCCAATTTATCTTTTTCCAAGGCACTGTCTAGCTTCAATGGTCGAAGGTGAACTTTGAATATTGAGGCTCGTCCTTTTATGTCTGGGGGTCCTTTAGAAATTATTTTTAAGGGGAAAAAAAAGGTCACAGTGAGACTCATTGCTACCATAAAAGTTATCAACTGAACTTAGTGACTACCATCTCACCAATAAAGATCTGCCTGTCAAAGCGGCCGGGTCTCAACAGAGCTGGATCCAGGATGTCTGGTCGATTTGTGCCAGCCAGGATGACCACATTGGTGGTTGTGTTGAAGCCTAAAGGAGTAATGAAAGTGTAGATTCAGAATTAATAGTGTAGGACCAAAAACAAGACTGGCTGGCAGTGGAAGGTATCACCAAGCCATAAGCCATACCTTACCACCAAGCCATACTATTATCACCAAGAACTTTTTAAAATCTCCTGTGTGCTTCGTCTGCATGTGGAGGCCTGAAGAGGGCATCAGACCCTTGGGACTGGAGTTAGATTGTAGTGAGCTGTCATGTGAGTGCTGAGAACGAAACCCAGATCCTCTGGAAGAGCAGTCAGTGCTCTGAACTGCTGAGCTGTCATGTGGTTGCTGAGAACGAAACCCAGGTCCTCTGGAAGAGCAGGCAGTGCTCTGAACTGCTGAGCTGTCTCTCTAGACTCTTATTTAGCACTTTTTAAGCAAAAAACTTGAATTATTTTTCTCACTAGTCACCTTGTTCTTAGACACAATAATCACATATTAAAGTTTTTGCCAATATTTATTTCTATTTTCAGAAATACCTATTTTTTACTAAAACACATGTTTACCTATAAATGAGGTACAATATGGCATTTCAGCATGAAAGACAATGCATGATTATCAGGTCAGGAATGGTAGACATCCATCACAAAGATACCCAGACTTGTGCTGGAACAGTGAAAACGCCCTCTGCTAGCTATTTTGAAATGTAAACAGTCGTCAGCTGCTGAGCTGGCCATTCTTGGTTGTCAGCTGAACTACATCTGGAGCTAACTACAACCCAATTCTTAATTAAATCACTTGAAGTGTGAAGACCCAGTTTAATCCAGATTTTCTGAGATGGAAGATGCACCTCTAATCTGGACCATACTTTCTCCTGGTAGTCTATATGGCAAGTCCCTCCTTTACTGGCATTAGCCTATCTTCAGGGTTGTGGCATATACAGAAGACCAGCCAAGACCTCCAGTCTCATGGACTGAACAACTACTGGACTCTTGGACTTTCCACTGGTAGACACCATTGCTGAGCTAGCTGGACCACAGCCTATAGGTCACTCACTCTAATGAACTCCATCCGTATACGTGTGTGTTCTCTCTGTCCCCCTCCCCCAGTTCTGCTCCTCTGCAGAGCCCCGGGGAATACAACTGTGGTACCTGCCACCTTAGAGACTAGAATGGCTCCTCTCTAGCTATTCTAACACCCACAAATCATTCTCTCTCTAGCACTTTCCTCTACTTGGCACAGTTCTTAGAATCAATTTTCTTATTTTTAAACCATTTTCCCCTTTTAAAGATATATAGAGTAGGTGGGACTAGAGGGGGAGCTACAATCAGGATGTAAAGTGAATGAGTGAAAGAAGAATGAAAGAACGAATGAATGAATAAACAAACAAACAAACAAACAAATAAATAAATAAGGGGAAAAAGAATATTCAGGACAAGAAATCCAGTTTGATTAGTCAAAAACTGGCTAAGGAATTGTGGTGATAACAAGAGTTCACACTGTCGTGAATCAGCTAGCCAATCAATCCATCAGTCAATAAATAAACAAGTAAAAGAAAAAAAGATACACAGAGGCCACTCTATTCCAGACTGGCCTAGAACTTACTATGTGGACCAAACGTGATGAGCCTCTAAGCTCTGCCTCCCAAATGCTACACCCCTATGTCCAGCATACTTCTTTCATTTTCAGACTTTTATTATTCTTACTACATGTGTGTATCCACATGTAAGTTGGAGTACCTTTAGAGTGCTGAGGCTGGAGTTACAGGCACTTGTGAGCTGCCCAAGTTGTAGAAAGTTCTAAGTCAAACAACTCAGGTTGCTGGAAACAAAACTGAGGCCCTTGGTAAAAGCTGCACATGCTCTTAACCATTAAGCTGTCTCTCCCACCATGAAATGGCTCAGTTTTATTAGCTGTTTTCAAATGTTGATACGCTTCCTCCAACCTTGCATCTCAGGACACAGGCACTGAAAGCATGCCTGGGTGGTACCCCAACGTGGCACTCTGATTTGAACTCAAGAGCTTGGAGGTGAACTGACTGCTAGCAGACAGGCAAGGTCTCCACCTACACACACTGATCCTGTGTCTGGCTTCCTCATCCAAGCCAGTGCGATGCTCGGCACTCTGCCTTTGTTCTGTAAATAGAGGCAAGCGTCCACACACATCCCAGAAGGAGGATGCAGCCCTAGAAATGACATTCTTAATTTATAGACAGGCTTCCCAGCATGGAAAGATTGCTACTTTCTGGGTTAAGGAATACAGGTAGCTCTGCTTTTAGGATTTTTTACCTCAAAGACAGGGTGAAAGTGGTGCACAATTGGTTAAAGCTGTACTTCAAATTTTGAATCCGCTTCTTTCCCAGGACCAGCACAGTTAGGCTTGATCCTCTCTAGCTACACAGAGTGGCAAGGAGCTGCAATTTCCAGTTAGCCACACTACCCTTAAGAGACACACTCTATGCTGGGCAGTGGTAGCACACGCCTTTAATCCCAGCACTTGGGAGGCAGAGACAAGTGGATTTCTGAGTTTGAGGCCAGTCTGGTCTACAGAGT
>NW_022196895.1:63341973-63345158 GCF_008632895.1 Mastomys coucha
GAGAGAGAGAGATTGATTGAGATTCTATAGAGTGCTGTGCTGCCCAATAGAAGTTCTGTGCACCAGAGATACTCACCATATTTTGGACTTAAGGTATTTTCAACTTAAATGCAAACCCACAAAGGTCAAAAAGCACCTGTAGTCAACATTTGCCAAATTCACACTTTACTGTGCTTGAGTTTTCATGAATCATATTCAACTTTGAGAGTGAGACAGACATTAGCTCTTGTTTGATGATTATTTCACCAGTTTTCTTAGCATCATCTTATCACCAATGTTAAGGTGGAATGCTAGCTAAGCTGTTGGGATAAAATAACATTAGATGCGTGTATATATGCATGCACATCAGGTGTGTGCCTGTGGAGACCAGAAGAGGAGATGGATCCCTTGGAACCGGAGTTACAGATGGCTGTGAGCCAAAGCATTTGTACACTGCTCTTCAGACCAGCTGCCATGGAAGGCTGGGAATCAAAGCCAGGTCCCCTAGAGGAGCAGCTGGTGCTCTGAGTCCCTAGACTCTAATCTTTAATGATCCAATGTTCTTTTGCTCTTTAAAGTTTGTGTCACAGTAAAAATTCTCATTCAGAGAACCGAGACAACTAGAAGCTCAGTTTGACCCAGATAGGCAGGCGACTGCTCACCATCCATCTCCACAAGCAGCTGGTTGAGTGTGTTCTCCTGCTCACTCTGCCCTCCGAAGTTGCCTCTGCCACGCTTCCTTCCCACGGCGTCAATCTCATCAATGAAGAGAATACAGGGCGCATTCTTCCGAGCAAGGGCAAACAAGTCCCGGACCTTGACAGAAACAAATCTGAGTCACTCTGTTGAGTCAATGTTACTAGTTTAGCAAAGCTACCTCAAAACAGGGCATGGTGTCACACATCTGTCCTTGTAGCACTTGGAAGACTGGGGTAGGAGGACTGCAAAAGAGAGGGCAGCCTGGGCTACACTGTGAAACCCTGCTCCCTCTCGAAAGTCCATTGAACCCTAATCCTTCTGTGATTCACATTACACATCCAGGTATTTTTTTTCAGCTATAAGTAGTGAAGCTAGTGAGATGACTCAGTGGGTAAAGGTCCCTGCCACTGAGCTTGCAGACCCCTGAGTTCAACCCCCTGGACCCACCCAGTGAAAAGAGAAAACTGACTTCCTGGAGGTATCCTCTTCCACTTCTACATGCTGTGGAACACACTTGCCTACACACAGACTTAAGAAGCAACAGAGTAGGAAAGGATAGTACTAAGCAGCTGATGCAAGGCAGGTCAATATCACTTCTGTAAGCCACAAATTACTATGCTGACTCCTGAGTTGGTCAGTTAGCTTCTCCCATGCTCACACTTCATGGCCAGGGCAGCTATTAACAACCAAGGACTCTTAACAGGCCTCACCCAGGGCTCAATTTCCATACCTATCTGTTGACCAACAATGAGGTTCTTACCCACAACTCACAACAGGGGCCATTGTGCAGCTAGCTGCTCCTCTTAAGGCCATAACTTGGGAATATAGAAAGGGAAATAGCCCTGGGCCTCACCATAAAGCTTCTCTATATGTATGTGCACACACATACCTACATGCACATACTAACAAGAAAATGTAGATATACCACACATACATACAAAGATGAATGGCCAATATACAGGTGAAATATACTCAATTATCAGCAGTCAAGGGAACCCAAATCAAAGGCAAAGTAAGATGCCTTATTACACTACGATGGCTATAATTAAAACCTCAGAATGTGGGGGCTGGAGAGACAGCTCAGCAGTTAAGAGCACTGGCTGCTCCAGTACCCATATGGTAATTCACAACCTTCCACGGAATCTGATGCCCTCTTCTAGTCTACAGACACAAATGAAACATTGATCTACATAAAATAAGTAAACCTTAAAAAAGGTCAGCATGTGTCAGTGACAAGTGTTCAGGGTTGGTGATAATGTTAGCTTCTCCCAGGCTCACACTGGCACAGACACTGGAAAATTCTGTGGTAACTGAAATATGCCAAGTCAGAAAAGCCAGGCATGAAAGACCACACACCAAGTGCAGCAGTGCATGCTGGGGCCTAAGCTACTCAAGAAGTGAGTGCAGATACGTCACCTGAACTTAGAAATTCAAGACCAACCTAGGCAACACTGCAAGATCCCATCTCAAAAACAAAAACACAAGCCGGGCGGTGGTGGCGCACGCCTTTAATCCCAGCACTTGGGAGGCAGAGGCAGGTGGATTTCTGAGTTCGAGGCCAGCCTGGTCTACAGAGTGAGTTCCAAGACAGCCAGGGCTACACAGAGAAACCCTGTCTTGAAAAACCAAAAAAAAAAAAAAAACACAGACAAAAAATGGGGCAGGAGAGATGGTTCAGTGAGTAAGAGCACTTGCTGCTCTTCTAGAGGACCTGGGATCAATTCTCAGCACCCATATGTTAGCTAACGGCTGTCTATAACTCCAAGTTGTTGAGTAGCCAACACCTTCTTCTGTCCCTGTGGCCACACTGCACACACATGCAGGAAATATGTCCATTCACATAAAACAAAAGTAAAAGTTCTTTTAAAACTAGATGCTAGAGAGGTGGCTCCAATGTTAGGAACACTGGCTCCTCTTCCAGAGGACCTAGGTTCAATTCCCAGCACCCACATGGCAGCTCACATAGAGTTTAACTTAGACCCTAGACAATTCCTCCCCACCCCCCTTCTCTGTAACTCCAGTTCAGAGATCTGACATGAACATATATTGAGGCAAAACAGCAAAGCACATGAAAACAAAAAGCTCAAAACAGATCACACATTATCCAATTCCATTTATTTGAAATGTCTGAAAATAGGAAATCTATGATGTTAGTCTCTGCTTAGGGCTGGGAGATAGCTTACTGATAGATTATCTTCTTAATGTGACTAAAATATGTTACCTGTTCTAACAGCTGCAAAGATCTAAAACCTATTTAATTGTACACTCTAAGATAGTATGTCAATTATTCAATTATGCCTCAAGAACAATTACACACAAAGTAAAACCAGTTATTGAAATCTATAAATTAGGATTATCTTAAGAATGAAGCCGGGCAGTGGTGGCGCACGTCTTTAGTCCCAGCACTTGGGAGGCAGAGGCAGGCAGATTTCTGTCTTCAAGGTCAGCCTGGTCTACAGAGTGAGTTCCAGGACAGCTAGGGCTATACAGAGAAACCCTGTCTCGAA
>NW_022196895.1:63345168-63349643 GCF_008632895.1 Mastomys coucha
CCCCAAAAAAAAGAAAAAGAATGGATTACAATACTGGCTGGGTTGGGAGAGGTAGATGAGTCACACGGCCCTACTAGTGTAGCCTTAGAAGACTGAATGAGGACGTTACCAGTAAGGGGTCCCTATGGGGACTCAGGGACAGGGTCATCCTCACCTGGGGACCCAGCCACCCAGGGTCAATGGTTGGAGTAAAGAAGTTCCATGGTCAGAGCAGAAGACTTACTCTGGCTGGACCAACACCGACAAACATCTCCAGAAACTCAGATCCGCTGACGGTGATAAAGGGGACATTGGCTTCTCCCGCCGTGGCCTTAGCTAGCAGTGTCTTCCCAGTACCTGGGGGACCGGTGAGAATGGCACCCTTCAGACACAGAAAGGAAAGATTACATCTAATCAGAATCTTGAAAACATGTACTGCACATTCATAAAGATTCCAAAGGCCACATCTGTTTCTAAATCCTACTGATAAATGAAATACTTCTATTATAGCAGAATGTCTTTACAGAAAGAAGTAAGGTTAAGGAAGGGATTGTTAGAGACAATTCTATTTTTAAATAATATGGCAACGATGTGTTGAGAAATCTCAAATGAGCAATGAGGCAGCTCAGCACAGACTGGTCAGCATGTACAGAGCATCCTAAACACTCTAGGTTTGGGGGTTGTTGGTTTCTTTAATGGTCGGGTTTTGTGGTAGTGGTTGTTTTAGTGTTTTTAAAGCTTTCAACCTAATAGTATGAAAAGAAACTGGCTTTGTAAACCATATAATAAACACAACCACTGGCTTTTACTTTCATGAAAATGTACAAGTCAGTAACTACTTAGCATAGATGCACACCTACCTTAAAGCCTAAGTGTACTGTGGCAGTTTGAATGAGAAACGCCCTCCCCAGGTGTGGATATTTGAAAACTGTGTCCCTAGCTGATGGCACTATTTGAGAAGACTAAGGATGTGTGGCCTAAAAGAAGGAAGTATGCCCTGCAGGCGTTCTTTGAAAGTTTGAAAGTCTGCAACACTGCTTGGGATGGTGGATCACACCTTTAATCCCAACATTAGGTTGGCAGAGGCAGGTGGATCTCTGAGATGGACGCCAGCCTAGTCTACAGAGTGAGTACAAGGCCACCCAAGGTTACAGAGAAACATTGTCTTGAAAAAAGACCCGCATCAACTCTAGTTCATGCTGTGCTTTGTGACTGTGGTTCAAAATGTGGGCCCTCAGCTTTCCGCTCCTTCCACCATCATGGCCTCTAGCCCCTAGAATCATAAGCCACAGAAAAATACCCAACACATGTGTGAATTCACTTTCATTGTTTATTTTTGATTATGTGACCAATTATAAACTGTTCTGTCATAAATATCCATATAACTTTTATTTCTAAATACTGTGTGTAGAGAGATGAATATGGTTAAAAAATGCATTTTTCAAGGCTTTTAAAAATGTGTTTATTTTCATCTGCCTAGACATGATGTAATAGCAAAGTAATAAGTAATAGAAAATTATTTTATCAGGAACATGATTTTTTTATTCATATAGATAAGATGTGAAAATCACAGAAATGATTCATTTTACAAAGCTTTCATCAGCTCAGATGTGGTAGAGCATGCCTTTAAGACAGATCTCCTATAAGTTTGATACCAGCCTGGTCTACACACCTAGTCCCAGGCCAACAAGAGCTACACAGGGAGACTCTAACTACCAAAAAATAAAAATATAAGATATTTCTTTTACAAAATATTTATCTGTATTCATGTATGTGTTTTTGTGTGTCGGTGTGTGTACAAGTGCCTACTTGTATACAAGTGCCTACGGAGGCCAGAAGAGGCCATTAGATTCCCTGGAGCCACGTGACATGGGTACTAGGAACCAAACTCCAGTCCTCTCAAAGAACAGCAAGGGCCTGATCTCAATTGCTGAGCCATCACTCCAGAACCTGAGCATTTCTTTAAAGTAAACTTTATTGATGAAGTATTTTATCCAGTTACTTAGTAGCTAATCCAAGATGGGCCTTGTGGCACAGATCTGTAACCCCAACTCCCTGGAAGGCTGATGCAAGAGTTAAGTTCAAGGCCTACCTGGGCCACAGGACGAGCTCAAGGCTAGCTCAGACAACTTAATGAGACTGTCTCAAAAATCTATGTAAAAGAGGGCTAGAGCATCTACAGCTCAATGGTAAAGTGCTTGGCAAGCAAGCACAGACCCTGGGTCAATCAACAGGACCTCCATCTATAAGCAATCCGCTTAACAAATAGTAAGTTGCTACTTTATGCCTAGCCAATGGCTGCAGGACTGGCACAATGTAGACACAGCCATTAGCACAGCGACTACAAGATATGTGTTAGAAGTGAACATTAGTATTGTCTCTTCTTCAACAAACACTGTGCCAAAACTATCCGTGTCAGAGCAGGTGGCCTCTCTCTCTGTGGAAGGCAAGATTGGAGTCCTGCAGCGTGAATATGCTACTAGGCAGCTGCCAAGGGAAGGGGAAGGGAGGCTGTGTAAATCAGACAGGGGGACAAACGCCAACCAAAGAAGGCTTCCACGAGGAGAGAAAACACTTGCAGGAATACAATGAGATATAGAAAACAGGCTACGGAACTGAATCAGACAGAAACAACGTCCAGAAAAAAGAATGAACAACTAGCTGAATAGGTCATAAGTGACATCTTTGTACACCTTGGAGTTAATTTTCTCCAAGTAGCTTTTACCTTTGGGATTTTTGCTCCTAGGTCTTGATATTGCTTCGGGTTTTTCAAGAAATTCACGAATTCCATTATTTCTAGCTTGGCCTCTTCACAGCCAGCTACATCTTTAAACTTCACATCTATCTCATCCTTTAGGACCTTGGCTGTGGTTTCCCCAACACTGAAGAGTCCACCCATTCCCCGGCCGGTGCGACCAATGCCAGCAGGCCCTCTTCTTATGGTGTAGAGTAGAAAAGCGATAATGAGTACCGTGGGCAACATGCTCAGCAGGAAGGAGCTAGAGAGACAACACACAACGGTTCACTGCTAAGTTTCCTATGCTTCAGATATCAGGGCAAACAGTGACAAGCTTCAAAAACCTAGTTGCTTAAAATATTCTTGTAATTTATCTGAAGCACAGGAGAATTTTGGCATGTTTATATCTCTAAAGCAATAACAACAAAAAGTGAGTTTGTCTTAACACATAGGCTCTCAACATTTTGCTCCTATCTCTACTACTACTATATCTAAGCTTCTTTTCTTTCCAGTTACTCACTTAAATGCTGAGCATAACCCTGGGGTTAGCCTCAGATGCCAGTTCTCTTATGAGGAGGCCTGGACCTCCAGAAAAGCCTTCATTTAATAGCATGCCAGTTTGGAAAGTAATGCACACACTGTTTAACATCTCTGCTCTGAAGCTGCCAGGCCACTCTTGGTTAACAGATTTAGCAGAAGCTCTCCAACATGGTGCCTGCAGAGATGCCTCAAAGCCTGGGGAAATAGCCTATCTTTTGTCTTAATAACTGTTATTCAACATAACCTGAGTATGAATTTGCTACATGTTTACACATTTTAAAATACTGTTAAAAAAAGAATCAAGGGAAAATAACGTGCACTGGAAAATTTTAAAAGAATGAAATGAAACTATGAGTTTCATTTCATCTCTACAGCTATGAGTACCCTTAACCTAAAAACATGGATCTGAAGTGCCAGAAAGTTTTCAGTGCCAACAAATGTTTAAAAAATTTAGAATTTGGAGAAATCTTAATTTCAAATTTTAGACTTGGAATGCTCAATCAGCAAAGTCTGTGTAGACATTGCAAAACCTGAAACAGTTCAGGCCCCAGGCGTACCACATAAAGGTTATCCAGTTTATGAAATTCCAGTCTATTCTTTCCACACCAGCTCATCAGCTTGGGTAGTCACCTTAAGATCTCATGCAGAAGCATCCCACCAGCTAGGAGGCACACACTAGAGGGAGGTGAGTCCCCAGAGCCTATTGCACAAGTCTCTAGCTATGAATAATACCAACAGTGCAATTAATACACTAGCTCCTGGGTTGGTTTTGTTCTCACATATACAGAAAATGATAGTGTTTACTGCACTAGAACTGCCTATCTCACAGCAGGACATACCTTCTGCATTTAACGAAAATGACCCAAGCACGGGGATTACAAGTTATTCCCCAACACATATATCCTCAACATACAGAAGCATCTGCCCAAATTATAAGTGGAGTTATTCAGATAAACCCTAAGAGAAGTAGTTCTGAAGAAAGAGAAATGATTTCTTTTTTTTTTAAATGTAGGAATGTTTCATCTACATAGATGTCTGTGCACTGTGTGTATGCCTTATGCTCACAGAGGCTCAAGTAGGCATTGGATCTCCCAGGACTAAAATTACAGATGGTTGAGCCACCACATGGGTGCTGGGAATTCAATCAAGGTTCTCTGGAAGGGCTCTTATTCCATAAGACCCCTCTCTAGCCTGGAAATTTTCTTTCTTTTTTTTTTTT
>NW_022196895.1:63349795-63372841 GCF_008632895.1 Mastomys coucha
TTTTTTTGAAAATTTCTTAAATCCTGGAAAACTATAAACTAGAAAGGTAAATAACAGCTAAAAGTAGGATCTACTCCTTTACGTGGGGCTCTTCATGCAAAACTTATACAAGGACCGCACACTGGACCGTAATACTCTAAATCCTGCTTAACCAAGAGAAACATTATCATGTATGTAGAAAAGAAGGTAGTCATGTTCAAAGACTAAATTACTAATATAACCAAAAAGAACAAGGCCTGTTTAAGACTTTAATAGAGAGATGGCTCAGCAATTAAGAGCACTGGCCACTCTTCCAATGTCCTGAGTTCAGCTTCCAGCAACCATATGTGGTGGTTTACAACCATTTACAATGGACCTGATGCCTTCTTCTGGTTCGCAGGTGCACACACAAAGTACTCATTTACATAAAATGCATGAACAAATAAACCTTAAAAACTAAGGAGACTTTAAATTTATAACCCTGTCATTTAATGACAGGGGACAGCGAACCATCTGTAGCATAGTAGTGATACTCAAATCTGTCTTTTTATTGTTTATTTTTCCAGCTTTTTGAGACAAGGTCTTACTATGTACCCAAGGTTGGCCTCAAACTCATGGCAATAATCTTGCTTCAGTCTCGCAAATGCTAGGATTATGCACCCTATCTGGCACAAATCATGTACTTAAAATGATTTCTTACCCATCGCTTTCAGCAATGTAAACCACAGGTACCCGGTTCTCCCCTTCTATGCCCAATTCTTGCTGCAAAGTCTCCAGATTCCGCTCAAATGTGTCAACACTGCCAATATTAAACCAGACGTATTGCTATAAAAACAGAAAAACAAATAAACAGAAGAACAAACAATATTTTGATTTTTTTAAAGCATTTAACCTGCTAAGAATTTTTCAGAAACACTAAAGACTTCAACAATAATAAAAGCCTCGTTGTAAAGATATGGTGACTTTTTAAAATTTGGTGAGAACGTGGCAATCCTTAGCAAGTAGCCATTTTCTTAGCAATCTTCCTCACTGGGTTAAACATTATAAGCTCAGAGAGCACTGGCATTAGAGAGATAGTCAGCAGTTAAAAACATTGGCTGGTCTTCAGAAGACCCAGCCTCAGTTCCCAGCATCCATATAAGCTAAGAACTCGTAACTCTAGCTCCATAAGACCCAACACCCTCATCTGGCCTCCGCAGACACTGCATGCACATGGTATACAGACATATATGCAGGCAAACACCCATACACACACAATAAAAATGAAATATCAAAAAAACACAATTTTTTTTAAAAAGAAAAGCATTTAAAAACCTACTTGAAAAGTAGATGAACAAGTACTCTTTTCTTCTTGTCCACTTCCCAGAGGCCTATTTCCAAAGTAAAACCCAGTACGATACAACAGTAACAGCTTACATCAGCTGTGCCCACACTTGAAGCGCTGCTCTAAGCCCTTGATGTGTACATCAACTCATTTTTTTAAGATCATATAGCATTATATTAAAAGTGAAACCATTATCCTTTAAAAAACAAATGGTGGACAGAAAGGAGGGTGCAAGGGCTGGTTGAAACCAGGAGACAATGAGTTCTGACCCAGGGTCCCATGAGCACCCTGCTTCTGGGCCCCACACAGGCACTAGGGCAAGCCCCAAGGTCTCAGGCTACAAG
Organism: Mastomys coucha; assembly: GCF_008632895.1. Classification (NCBI taxonomy): domain Eukaryota; kingdom Metazoa; phylum Chordata; class Mammalia; order Rodentia; family Muridae; genus Mastomys; species Mastomys coucha. Next base: position 63,351,443 of record NW_022196895.1, read on the forward strand.
ATCAGGTCAAGGACTCGAGTCTCAGCATCTCTGATAGCAGCCAGCCTGCTAGGGCAGATAAGGAGGGGAGGGGCGGAGCATGGCCAAAGGAGGCTTCCACGTAGTTCAACACATCTGCATCCCTGAGGTTAACCAAACACCGTGTTGTGCTGTTGGGTCTCCTGGATGAACATGGCTCTTCTGCTGAGCTCCTTGAGTTTGGTGGCCCCTACATAGGTACAGGTGGACCAAGTCCTCCAAGGATATCCAGAATTGTGTACTCCACATCCCCTATATAAGGCACACCCACGGTCTTGCCCTCAGAAGCCCTGTACTCAGCAACACCTCCCGCGTGTTTCTTCATGGCTATGTCTGAGCTCAAGCCATAGAAGAAAGAGTTTCAGCTCTCCTGCACACTCGGTGTGGCCTGAAACATGCCTTTCAGCATGAGGAAGTCTGCACAGGCTCCAAAGGCTTTGGCGAAATCTCCTGGACACGTGCAGCCTGCATCAGAGATGACGTGCCCCTTGAAGCCATGAGCGGAGTCAGCACTCTGTCTCGGCCCTCAGCTGCAAGTAGCCCACTCCTGTCTTGGTTCGGGTGGTGTACACAGAACTGGTCCGACTCGACTCTCATATCATCTGCTCCAGAAAGGATGAGCTCCTCCACCATCTCTCTCGTCACCACATTCCCTGCCATGATGGTGTATTCAGGGGATTTGGATAGGACCTGTTTCACAAATTCCACAAAATGTTCTGAATGCCCACTGGCCACAACTTCACATGAGGCACAGCTTCCAAGATGCGGCTCATCTTCTCCAGGTCATTCTGCTCACTGCCAGAACTCATAGCTACATGCTGCAGGCATTCTGGGTGGTTCTCCACAAACCGTTTCCAGTCATCCAGGGAGTAATGCTTGTGAACAGCTATAAATGTGGCATGCTGTGACATCACCACAGCCATCTCAAATGTCCCCACAGTGTCCATGTTGGCCACAATGACGGGAATCATAAAGGTTCGCTAGAGATCCACCTTGGATCGGCTCTTGGCTGCTCCGCTTAGGTTGCAGCAGAACATCCTTGAAGTCGAGTTTAAGGTCCGTGTCTATGCGGTTCGTGGTGCTAGCGGTTCGTGGTAGCTTTCTACACTGGAAGCAGTGTGAAGGCCTGGCGTCAGCCAGGAGCTGTGGGGCACGTTCAACAGGGCGCTGGGGTGGTTGTGCGCAGACTGGTGCTCCGTAAACCCAGTGCACACGCCCCCGCACCCCGCCCTGTGCCCCAACAAAGTTCTCCTCCCACGCCTGGCACCCTGGGGCACATTAACTCATTTAACCTTGAGAATGTTCCTAAGAAGTGGGATCTGGGTGACACTGATAATCAAAACTTGGCTAGTAGAAAGTACCAGAAATGCCATGCTGGGCATTACCCTTCTAATAATGGACTGGAGACTTCCCGAGGGTCCTCAAGGACAAATACCTTGAAGAATCTGGAGGAGACTGCTATTCTACAAGAAACACAAAAATAATGACCCCTCAGGATCTACATGGAAATGGTTCCAAATCCTAGGGAAATCTCAAACCAAGATGTGAGATATCCAAGTTCCTTCTATGAAATGAGACAGTTATCTGAATACTATTATCTTATATACTTTAATTCTAGATGACATAAAGTGCTCAATAGAATGGAAATGCTATAGAGAGTCTTCCTGCTCTCCTAGTTAAGGACAGTGATGGGGAAAAGCCTGCACACACTCAATGCAACCAAGAATGACTCTGAACTCCTAATTCAAGCATTAAGCATTAGGATTAGTGTGCACACCAGACAGACTATGATGTTAAGACTCAGGGCTAGGGACAGTTCAGTGGCAAAGTACCTGCTATGAGGTAAAGTACCTATGAGGCTCTAGGTTCAATCTCCAATACCACAAAACAAACAAACAAACAAAGCCAACAACCTTGAGATAGAAACCTTTACTGTGGCATAATGGAGAAATAGAAATAACACAATGCTATTAATTTTAGATGTAAATGTTTGTGTATGTGAGTCCTAGAAATGAGGCCTCTCCATCATCAAAGCTGTCCTTTGGAGATGGTACCACAGGACAGTACTAACAGGGTGGAAACAGACAGTTAGGGGAGGGTAATCTCCAAACGTAGGCACCTGGTGTGGCTAGAAAATCGTTAGGTTAGAGAGTAACCTGGTGGAAGTCTAGCTCTGGCAGAGGACAGCAGGTTGGCAGGACGCCAAGAACTAGGAGTAGGGTTGGACCAGGGAAAGCTGACATTACCTGAGCCTCCCTCCCCTTTCCAAAACCTCCTCTGCACATCTGACACTTCTGCCATCTCTACACGGAGCCCAAACTAGGTGGACCAGAAATACAGATTATTTTACTAGAGCAAAGCCAGGTGTGATGGTTTATGCCTGTGCAATGTAGGGGCGGAGGCATGAAGACTGCCAGAGTCCAAGGGCAGCCCAGTTACAGAGTAAGACCCTATTTCAAAAATACACAAACAAAAATTGAGAAAACAAATGGGTTGCTACAAAAAGGTTGAAGGACAATGAACAGAAAGACTCTTACACTGATTTGAAAGAATCCACCTCAGAACACATGGAATTCAAATTTTAATGCTTTGCCCAACCAAACAAATGTTTTTCAGTGTTCAAGAATCATAAATTATTCTGGAAGCTCCTCTTCACTGTGTCATAACTACCAAAACCAACCCTAAACTGAAGCCTCTCCACGTATCAGCACATGCACACGCCAGCTGGTGTCAGCGAGCATCCACCTGTGGCACCAGATCCCACTGTCCCCAGTGTACATATCTAATGTAATGCAAACAATGTTTTCTTGTCTAAACCCGAGAAAGTTTAACTTACTAAATTAAATAAATTATTTAACTTACTAAATTAATAAAATTATTTACCCCATCAACCGGAGTCTTTCCTGGTGTAAAGGTCACACGAACAAAACGCTTGTTGACAACTTCTAGTCTGTCCACCTAGAATGTTAAAAAGGCAAATATTTAAATATAAGTTTACAGAAAATACTTGAGATGTTATTTTATTCTCATTTTTTAAGAGACATGACAGGCTGGGCATGGTGATCCCAGCACTTGGGAGGCAGAGCCAGCCCGGTGTCTACAGCTAGTCAGCCAGGTCTACTCTACTGTAGGTGTGAGACCCTAGATCAAACTGAGGTAGAGGGGCTGGTGAATAGACGCAAGATGGCTCAGTGGTGAAAAGCATTTGCTGCTTTTGCACAGGACCTGGAGTCAGTTCTCGGCATCCACACAGTGGATCCCAACCACCAGAACTCCAGTCCCAGAGACGAAGACAGCGCTTCTAACCTCTGTGGCTAACCCTGAATGACAGTGACATTCGCTCTGGCTTGCTCTCAAACTTCTTACATGGCTGGTTTTATGCACCTTTCTTTTCTTCCCATCATTACATTGACATTTTGATTCTGTGGAGCCTTGTGTTTGATGAGCACACTCCAAGTTATCTCCATGTTCATTAACAGTTAAGCTGTTTCAAATTGTACATAGTCCTACCCAATGCTGCAATGAACACCCTGCAGATACTTTCTGGAACATCTCTTCAAAAGTTCTTCCAGGATACACAGTCTATAGACAGATGCAACTGCACTAAGGGAAGTTGTAGAGTACATAGTTCTTCAGTTTTCCTAGGTATTGTCAAACTGCTCTCCACGGTGGCTCTCCTCTCATCACTCTTCCTGGCCAAAGATTCTTACTGCTTTCCTCTATAACACTTGCCATTAGAAGATTTTACTTTTTTCCCATTCCCTGAATATCAAATAGTATGTACTTGTTTTCTTTAATCTCCTAATTATATCTGATTGTTAAGCTATTTGTAGTAGCAGTATTTTCATATGTGCTCATTTGTCACCCCTTGTGCCAGCTTCTTGGGAAGTCATTGGCTTTCGGTTTGCCATTGTCACTTGACAGACTTACTGACAGCAGACCATGAGAAACCAACATGTCTTAAAGGATACCTGCTGTCACTGTCCTTCAGATGTAATATTGCAAGAGTATTATTAAAAGTGTGGAGGAAAGAATATCATTAAGAATCAGATATAGGGCTGGCAAGATAGCTCAGTGGTTAAAAACACTCACTGTGAAACCTGATATGAAACTATATATATGTTGTAGCATTCCAATGCTGAGCCATACCTCCCTTCCACCTTACATTGTGAAATGACAAAGAAATAAGGACATTTCAAGACAAGCACAAATGAAGGCAGTCCATGACCAACAACATGGCGCTACAGAAGATGCTATGGAAACAGTACACAAGAAGGGGAAGAAAGGTAACAGGGAACGTACATTGGGAACAGGACAGCTCAACAGGCGAACAAGGAAAGCACCTGCCATGTCCTCCACAGTGCAGCAAGTCCGACACTAAAGAGACAAGGCCAAGAGCAAACACTCCAGCCAGAAGACAAACCAAAAGAAGCATCCAGCAAAAACCACAGGGATTTACCAGTCACCTCTCTACAATAACTTAACTATAGTAACATAAGTGGCTTGAATCCATCCATAAACAGACAGAGGCTGGGGGATGAAGAGACAGATTAGCAGTTAAGAGCACTTACTGCTCTTACATAGGACCCAGGTTGGATTCCCATCACCTATACCAGATGGCTCATAAGCCTGTAAAGGAATCCAATGATCTCTGAGCTTGGCAGGCATTGGCAAGCACATGGTACACATAAATCATATCAGCACACACAAATATATATAAATAAGAAAAATGTATAAAGACAGGCTAGCTGACTGGATTAAAAAACTGAATGAAATGATGGTGTGGTGGCTTGTGGTTGAGGAGAAGACATTCACTGTAGATAAGAAGTAGAGAACAGCCGGGCAGTGGTGGCGCACGCCTTTAATCCCAGCACTTGGGAGGCAGAGGCAGGGGAATTTCTGAGTTCGAGGCCAGCCTGGTCTACAGAGTGAGTTCCAAGACAGGCAGGGCTACACAGAGAAAACCTTGTCTCATTAAAAAAGGAAAAAAAAAAAAAAGTAGAGAATGGCCAGGTGTCTGAAGACAGGGAGAGAGGACAACTAGTTACAGCCAGCAGAGTGAACTGGATCATGAGAGGAAAAAGAGAGGAAGGAGAGAGAGGGCGAAGAGAACAAAGAGGGCTGAGAACCAAGAGGAATGAGGGAGCCCATAGCTGAAAGGGCAGGGCTATATGGGGGAGGGGAGCTGGGAGAAGGAAGCCCAGGAGCTGGGGAGGTTTAGGGTAGAGGATGGCTAGAAGAGCTGAGAGGAAGTGCAGGTACAGAGGGCCCTAGAGAAGGCCACCATTTGCTTTGATGTGCTAATGGACACACAGTTAGCCATTTCTTCTGGGGTTCCTTAGGACACAACAAAACTATATCTAACTTCATTGTCTCTAAGAAACACATCTTACTGGTAAAGACACAAACAAATTGAGAGTAAGGATGTAAGACATCTATCACATCAATAGAAACTGAAAATAAAACTGAAGTAGCTATTCTAGAAAATGCTGGAAATACCACACACACACACATATACACACACACACACACACACACACACACACACACACTCCCCAGAACCTGGAGCAAATACATGAATTCAGAAACACAGCAGGATACAAAGTCAACTCACAACAGTCAACTGCACCACTGGGCTGGGTGGTACTCCACAGGTTCAGAGGAAACTCCACCCAGCCCCCATTCCCCTCTAGCAAAGGAGCCCTTTCCTTATCACTGGCAGAGGGACACATGACTCTATAAGATAGCCTACTAGCTATAAAACCTCCTCACCATGGGCTTCCCTTCCCCCCACTCTTGGTCTCATATACCCCTCTGTTTAGGCTCTCTTTCACCTCTTGGCTCCTTCTCCTTTGCCCACACTTTGTCTCCCTCCCTCCCTCTGCCCATCTCTCTCCTCTCATGGCCAATTCCAGTCTGCAAGCCATGTTTAGGCTATTCCTTTCTCTCCTTGCTCCAGACTCTTCTAGATGCCTCAGCTGTAGTCTCTCTTGGCTACAATAAAACCTTCTCCTCAACCATCTTTTGGAGTGGTCAGAGTGTCACTTTATACAATATATGCCTGTGATTACAGCACCTGGGAAGAAGAGGAGATGCAGAAGAATTGCTGTAAGTTTGAGGCCAGCCTGGACTACATCTCAAGCTCCAGTTTAGCCAAGGCTACACATAAGGAGACCCTGTTTCCCCTCATGTGTAGCCTTAGGAGTAGTGAAATGGCTCAGTACGTACAGACAGTTTCTGCCAAGCAGACACCCTGAGTTTGATCCCTGAGACCCACAGAGTAGAAGGCAAGAACTAGTTCCCACAAGGTACCCTCTGACCTGCACATACATATACACACATAAACAAACAGACACACATTAAATAACTGTAAAAACAGCACTTGGGAGCCAGAGGCAGGGGGATCTCTGAGTTTAAGGCCAGCCTGGTCTACAGAGTGAGTTCTAGGACAGCCAGGGCTTATATGGGAGAAACCCTGTCTTGAAAAAGACAAAAACAACAAAAAACAAAACAAAATAAAGAATTAATAACAACAACAACAATAATAATAAATCAGTAATATTTCAATGTACTAACAAGGGGTACTCTGTAAAGGAAACTGAGAAAACAGGTGTACTTACAATAGCAAACAGAATAAAATGTGTAGGGACTAAATTGATTTAAGCAAAAGGTGAGAGAAATGCACAATGGAAGCTATAAAGCATTTAGAAATGAGTTAAGGACGATAAAAGAAAACCTACACTCACAAACTGGAAGACCTTATACTGTAATGAAAGTGATTCGCAGAGTTGATGTCTAAAAAAGTTTTTTTGCAGAAATAGAAAAGCATCCTTACAATTTATATGAAATCTCAAAGGAAAAGTCAAAACAAGCCTGAAAATGTAACAGAGTTGAGAGACCCACAACAGTACAAAGCTATAGCACTCAAAACTGTGATGCTGGCATTAAAAGACAATGGAATAGGGGCTGGAGAGATGGCTCAGTGGTTAAGAGCATTGACTGCTCTTCCAGAGGTCCTGAGTTCAATTCCCAGAAACCACATGGTGGCTCACAACCATCTGTAAAGGGATCTGATGCCCTCTTCTGAGTATCTGAAGACAGCGAGTGTGTGTGAGTGTGTGTGTGTGTGTATAAATTAAATCTTATAAAAAAAAAAAAAGACAATGGAATAGAACAGACAACAGAGAAACAAATGGAATCAAATGATTTTTGACATGAATGTCAAGACCATTCAATAGAAAAAGGAATGTTTCCAACAAACATGGATACCCAGTTTAAGGCCCATTCCAAGATTTAGAACCCATGCCTGACACTGCCCAAGTCCCCAGGATTCTAAGACTAGGTAGGCCATGGGCCTAGGAAAAGGAACATAACAATAAAATGACTCCTAGTGACTTTCCGCTATGCTCATAGAGCAGTGCCTTGCTCAGCCATCATCAGAGAAGCTTCCTCCTGCAGCAGATGGGACAAACACAGAGACCCACAACTGGACAATGTGAAGAGAGTGAGAGACTGGCACACTCAATCCTAAATGGGATGTGCACCACACCCCTTCTTTCAGGGCTCAGGCAACCCTGTGGAAGAGGAGGCAGAAAGATTATTAAAGCATAGGGGATGAATGGCATCCAGGAAACGCTGCCTTCCCGACAAAACTGACACACATATGAATCCACAGAACTCGTGGCAGCATGCACAGGACCTGCACAGGTTCAAGAAAGATGGGTCCCAGTGCTCAGAGGGGAAGTGGACACGAGCTTGAATTCCTAACCAAAAAGCTATCTCCAAATCACAACTGCTTTCGAAGGTATCTCACTGGGTATCAGCTATACTTCTGGGGGCCTTTTTTAAGGGTGGCCCTTATATGGATTCATGGTACATAAACTACACTACACTTATATGCTGGGCCCAGCAGCATATGGCCAACACAAAACAAACCCAATGGTGTTTTTGTACATGTTTTTTTAAATCTCATTTCTTGTTTTGATTGGGAATATTTTATCTTCTTGGTCTTTTGTGGATTTTAATTTAGTGATTTTTATGAGGTTTTTTTTTGTGTGTGCATGTGTTTTTTGTGCTTTTGTCTTTTTTTGTTGTTATTCTGTTTTTGTTTGGTTTTGCCTGTTTCTTTTCTAAAGAATGAATGAGACATTTAAAAGCGAGAGAATGAAGACATGAAGTTGGATGGGTAAGGATGGGTCTGGGGGAAGAGAAACTATAAACAGGATATATTATAAGAAAGGAATGGCCAGGCAGTAGTGGCACACGCTTTTAATCCCGGAACTTGGGAGGCAGAAGCAGGTGGATTTCTGAGTTTGAGGCCAGCCTGGTCTAGAGTGAGTTCTATGACAGCCAGGGCTATACAGAGAAACCCTGTCTCAAAAAACCAAAGTGGGGGGGGGGGATTATTTTCAATAATAAATGATATAAAAAAAAACCCTAGATATCCATGAGCAAAAGAATGGAGTTGAATCTTATGTAACTATATACATTTTTACCTAAGTATATGAAAAATTAACTCAAATCAAAGACTTAAGACTACATGACTATCAGAAGAAAATAGAGCATAAAACTTTCATGATGCCAGGAGGTTGTGGCACACGCCTTTAATCCCAGCACTTGGGAGGCAGAGGCAGGTGGATTTCTAAGTTCGAGGCCAGCCTGGTCTACAGAGTGAGTTCCAGGACAGCCAGGGCTATACAGAGAAACCCTGTCTCGAAAAACCAAAAAAAAAAAAAAAAAAAAAAAAAAAAAAAAAAGCTTTCACGACATGAGATTCATCAATGATTCTTAAAATGCTAGCAACAGGAAACAAAAGATACATGAAATTTAAGAATGTGGAGTTGGAGGTTGGGGTTTGGGGGGAGGGTGCTGGAGAGATGGCTCAGCAGTTAAGGTCCTGAGTTCAAATCCCAGCAACCACATGGTGGCTCACAACCATCTGTAATGAGATCCTATGTTCTCTTCTGGTGCATCTGAAGACAGCAAGAGTAAACTCATATTCATAAAATAAGTAAGTAAATCTATTTAAAAAAAAAAAAAGAACGTGGAGCTAGGAAGATAGCTCCATAAATGGAGGTGCTTGGAACACCCTAGCACAATCCTCAGGACCCACATAAAATAGCGTGAAGAGTCCACAAAGCTGTTTGAGATCTCCACACATGCCATGACACAGACGTGTCCCCTCCATAATAACTGTAAATTTATAAAAAAAAAAATCTCAAGGAAACATCCAACATGTAAAGTTATTTCATCATGAACACTCTATGTTCTAACACAACTGCGTTTCCCCTTCTAAACTACAACACCCCCAGCCCCGCATTACTTACCACTCCTTTAGAAAGATAGTTATTGACAAAGTCTTTCCATGTGATTTCTCTCCCAGAGCTTTTGATCAGGAAGTAAATCATGACTCCACCCCAAAAAAGAGCAGTCCAGAGAAAGTACAACCTGAAATCCTTGTCATCCCATGGAAAGTCACCCTAGACAGAGAAGGACACAATTTCTGTGTGGAAATATGATCTGTGCTATGTGGGCTTTTTGGGGGGTCACCAACCCAACCTTAACAGTAAAGAGTTTGAAATCAAACCTTCTGGAACCTGGACCACCAGTGAGAATCTTCTTTCTTGCCTCGGCGCTTCCCTCCCCCACCACCTGCCCCTCCAGAGGACTGGGGGCTGGAGAGTTGTGATTCTGTAAACAGAGAGCAGCGTGTCCAGCATGAAGCTCATCCAGCACACAGCACCTCCTGCTGTCAGCAAGGCATGCACAGCTCCACGCTGACATGAGGACCTAAAGGAAACCACTGAGCGGCCAACATATCAGTTACTGCAGAAAGCACTATGAGGGAAAACATTCATACAAAGTGGCAAAGGCCAGGAGGCTCCAATGCACTTGCCTAGGACCTCAGAAAATACACACAGTAACTCACTAACCCCAGAAGATTGCTACTGTTATACACATTGTACACAGGAAGACCTGAGCTTAAGTAACTGGTTAGGTAATTTGTTGCCATGTGATCTGTGTGAACAAAAAGGGGTGGGTTTAATCCTGAGCAAATTCTTCAGTCCTCATTCAGAGTTAAAAAGTGTGCGCTGGGCTGGGAACCTAAGAAAGAGAGTGGAGGATCATGGAGGGAGAGTAACTGGGTTGCCATTATTGGCCTAACACACACAAAACTGAGGGTTCAGCTTCCAGCACCACAAAAACTAGGCGTGGTGGCCCCCCAGAACTTGAGGTGACCAGTTTGTTATCTAAGCCCTCCTCCACAAAGATCTGACCCTTCGTAAAGGAGCCCAAATAAACTGATGCAGTCACGATTCTGTCCCTTCTCTATCTTCCCAGTGACCTACAACTACCACTCTAATGTCACCAACCACCATGAAAATACCTCTCTCACAGAGCAGGTGGTAAGGCCACGAGTGCCTGTCACCCTCAGTGGCTTCATGACACAATCACCAAACCACTGCCTGCACAGAGGTAGATGTGACATATGACAGACAGCTCAGGTCACCAGACATCACAGCACTGAGGAACAGAGTTAGCACAATGCAGGCTGCGTGACAGTGTCCCTGACTACTCTGCTAAGGTCACATCCAAAGGGCTGTAATGTAATGGAAGTCTCTTATCACTGGTGAGCCTGACAACTTTTAGACTATGCCTTTGGTAAATCCTACAGCACTGCCCATGAAACCAACACTGCAACCCCGAGCCTTGGGGCTGAGCCCATTTAAAAACAAGGGCTGGCCTGGGGATGTCACTCGAGGGTAGATCTGCTTAGCACAGGTGAGGACCTGGGCTCAGTGACTAGGACTGCCAATAACAAAAGGTCAAAGGTCTGACTTACATTTCCCTAAAAGCCACTGGACACCAATTGGTGTCAAACACGCTCGACTGCACAATACTTATGAAATGGGACCAGAAGACTTAGTGCCACAAAATCTTCCCAGCCTTAAAAAACTTTCTTCAAGTCAGTAGACAGGGCTCTCTTAAGGTTCAGAATTTTCATTTTCATTTTAAAATTTTTAATTTAAAATTTTAAAACACTGCACTATGGACTAGAGTGATGGCAGAGTGGTTAAAGAGTACTCCCTACTCTTCCAGAGGACCCAGGCTGGTTCCCAGTACCCATGTCCTCCCACAGGTAGCTCCCCAATACAGGTAGACGCCAACACTGGGGAATTGACGACCTCTTCTGAACTCCACAGGTACCTGCACTCACATATACATATGACCATACACAAGCACACATAATTTAGAATAAATCTTTAGCCATGCAGTAATGGCACAGGCCTTTAATTTGGATTTGGGAGGCAAAGGAAGACAGATCTCTGAGTTTGAGGATAGTCTAGTCTACAGAGTAAGTCCCAGAAAAACCAGAGCTACATAGAGAAACCCTGTCTCAAAAAACAAAAAAAAAAAACTGATAATAATATTTTTAAAAAATCTTTATTAAAACAAACAAAACCCCAGCCTGCTGCACTATCCCACAACAAATTGCATGTGTTGCATTTCTAAGATTTTTCTCAATAGTTTAAATTATCTGTCGGGAATACCTACTAAACAGTGTTAAGTTTGAGCAGTCTCTCTCCAAAGTGAATTTGAACTACTTCAATGTATAAAGTGGCAGAAAATAGCAAGAGAATCAAGGAATCAAACAGAGCCCATTGAACTCTGGGTATGTATAACTACAGTTACGTAGCCAACTTGTGGTGACTCTGATAGAAACATCAAAGGAAAATAACAAACTCAACCTTCTTTTACAACTACCTTTTTTTTCTCCAACAGCTTCCTTGGGTTCACTGGCCTTTTTTCCATTTTTCCCGTTAGGAAAGTATTTTTCAAATCCTGTTAGAAAACATAAAAAATATCTTCAAACTAAAATTCATCGAGTTTGTACATATTATTATAAAGCTGCTGACACAGCACTAGAAATCATAATATTCCTCTTGTAGAAATGCCTCAAAGTCTAAATAATACAGTTCACAATCTGGAGGTGTCAACTCCACCACCTGTAAGATGTTCACTTGTAGGTGACATAATTTCCCCTGCTGTGACCAGCAGACAGAAGCTGAAGTCAGGGTGTGGACAGGGCAGACACCAGCTAGTCCCCCGAGCTCAGCCTATGTACCCGTGTAGGAAGCCCTTCCTCCACAGTATGCACCTTTAGCAAGAACACACAGCACTAGAGTCAGGCCTAAGGACTTACCTTTGGGAGGTCGAGAGCAGAATCTTTGATAAGCAGCAATTACATCCCTCAGAAGAGAACTTCTGCTGTTTGCTGTCTGGACCGTCGCATACTGATAAAGCTGCAACAGGACATTAAATAAGAGCATGAGGCTATGTACAAAACAGAGGGATAGGCAGTAACTACCCAAAAACAATGGGTGCATCTAAGTCAGACACAACCCACTCCACGTATAAAGACCAAAGAACACATTCACTTGGCAATGTTTATCTGATGTACAGCACACAAACGACAACTTTAACCTGTTGTTCCGTGCTGACTCATTTTCAGGTACTTACCAGAAGTTACATGCCACTGCTGCTTATAAACATGGTAACTTTATCTTACTTCTGTGATGAGAAAGTCAGGGCTAAATGTCACTGACAATCCTTATACCAGCCAACTGCTAAAGCCCCTGCACACTGCTAGTGAGATGTAATGAATGACCAAGCCATTTTGGAACAGTATGGCAAATCTCAAAACACTTAATATTGGGGGGAGGGGGGAGTGAGACAGCTTAGTGGATGAAGACACTTGCCACCACCTAAGCTCAATACCCAGACTCACATAGTGGAAGGAAAAAACCAACTCCACAAGTTGTCCTCTGACTTCCACAAGTGCTATGGCACGCACATGTATACACACACACCCACACACCCCAAATGTTAAAAAAAAAAAAAAGTTAACATACTACCATAGGACCCAAGCAATTCCACTCCTTCCCCTCAAAAAAACGTGATGAAATGACTACTCAAAAACATACACTCACTGACAGTGGTGACAAACACCTTTAATCTCAGCACTCAGAATACAGAGGCAGACAGATCTCTGTGAGTTTGAGGCCAGCCTGGTCTACAAAGTGAGTTTCAAGACACCCAAAGCTACACAAAGAAACCCTGTCTAGAAAAACAAAAACAAAAAAATGTACACATGCTCACAGCTACATCATTCATAGTAGTAAAAATGCTACCAACTCAAACGCACATCAGCTACTAAATGAACAGACAGTAATTCACTCACTACCTGTAATGGTTTGAATTCGCTTGGCCAAGGGAGTGGCACTATTTGGAGGTGTGGCCTTTTTGGAAAACTTGTGGCCTTGTTGAAGTAGGTGTGTCACTGTGGGCATGGGCTTTAAAATCCTAGTTCTAGCTGCCTGGAAGCCAGTATTCTGCTAGCAGCCTTCAGATGGAGATGCAGACAGAACTCTCTGCTCAGCCTCACTGTCTGCCTGGACGCTGGCATGCTCCTATCTTGATGATACTGAACTGAATCTCTGAATCTATAAGCCAGCCCCAATTAAATGTTGTCCTTGTAAGAGTTACCTTGGAGCTGGACAGTGGTAGTGCACACCTTTAATCCCAGCACTTGGGAGGCAGAGGCAGACGAATTTCTGAGTTTGAGGCCAGCCTGGTCTACAGAGTGAGTTCCAGGACAGCCAGGGCTACACAGAGAAACCCTGCTTGGGGGGGTGGAGGGGGACAAGGAAAAAAAAAGTTACCTTGGTCATAGTCTGTTGACAGCAGTAAAAACCTAAGACAGAGGTTGGTACCAGGGACTGGGGTACTGCTGTGATAGGCCTGACCATGCTTTTGTCTGGAAGAATGTGGATTTGGGGGCCTTTGAATTCCACTGTGCAAGCAGTGGGATGATATAAATGGGGCTTACTGGGATCTCCTAGTAGGAAGATGGAAGGAAGCCTTTGTTACTGAGAGTGATTTGAACTGTGAAGACCTAGGCTAAGAGGTTCAATGGAGAATGATTTCAGTATGTGGCCTAGAGACTGTTTTGGTGGTATTCTGGTGAAGAATGTGGCTGTTTTCTGCCCTTGTCTGAAGAGTCTACCTGAGTCTAAGGTAAAGAGATTTATATTAATTGCATTGCGAAAAGAAGATTCAAAAAAGTCCAGCAGACACTTTGGGTTTTTTTTCTTTCTTTTCTTTCTTTCTTTTTTTTTTGGGGGGGAGGGGTGTTGAGACAGGGTTTCTCTGTGTAGCCCTGGCTGTCCTGGAACTCACTCTGTAGACCAGGCTGGCCTCGAACTCAGAAATCCACCTGCCTCTGCCTCCCAAGTGCTGGGATCAAAGGTGTACGCCACCACTGCCTGGCTAGAGACTTTGTTTTATCTGGTAAAGTCTCATGAAGAACATTTTGAACAAGTATAGCAAGCTTAGAAAGTAAAAATATAAAATATATGGTTGGAGTATTAAACGGGCACCAGGAGGTGAAATGGAGCTGAATCCTGTGTTCAAGGATATTAAGTTGAATTAAGTAGTGACCTTGTGGCAAGATCCCACCCAGCTAAGTTTAGGTTCAGGCATGGTGGTACACAACTTTAATTCTAGGAGATAAAGCCACCCAGATCTCTAAATTCAAGGCCAGTCTAGAACACAGCAAGTTCCAGGTGAAGAAAAGCTTAAATCCAAGCTTGGTGGGTAACATCTTTAATTTCAGTACTTAGGAGACAGACATGCAGATCTCTGGGTTCAACGTCAGTCTACTGAGCAAGTTCCATGACAGCCAAGCTTAGGCTGTGAAGGAATTGGAAAACAGAAAGCTAGTGATAATGTAATAGAACAAGGGGGGCATGTTCCAGCTCCAGCAAGCAGGAGAACTCAACAGCTTTGGCCACGTGGCTCTAGACTCTAAAAGTCCAGAATAGAAGGGACTACTGGGACAATTGATGCTTGTTAGCTGGAGCTAAGAAATTAGCAGTGACTGAGCACAAGGTCCCCAATGGAGGACTAAACCACCAACCAAAGAGAGTACACATGGAGGGACCCATGGCTCCAGCTGCGTATGTAGCAGAGGATGGCCTTGTTGGACATCAATGGAAGGAGAGGCCCTTGGTCCTGTGAAGGCTTGATGCCCCAGTGTAGGGGAATGCCAGGGCCAGTAAGCAGGAGTGGGTGGGTTGGTGAGCAGGGGGTGGGGGTGGTAGTGGTGAGGGATGGGATAGAGGGTCTTCAGAGGGGAAACTAGAAACGGGGATAGATAACATTTGAAATGTAAATAAAGAAAATATTTAATTTAAAAAAAGGAAAGAAATTAGCAGTGATTAAGGAGAGACCAGCATCACTGAGGTGACATCTTCTGGGAAGTGTTCCCTGAGAGCCCAAAGGCTGTGTTCCAGAGATAGCCAAGGTTGTAGCTCATGCTGCAGCTGAACTTGGTAATGTGTAAGAGTCACCCAGGTGGTACTGGTTGAAGGCATGAAGGGGTCATGAAAAGCAGCTGAGGCTTGACAATATGAGAGGCCATGGAAGGCCATTGGTGAAGGTGCAGCCTCAGTTGCAATTGATGGCCCAGGACTGAAAGGGTCATGCAAAGGAGTTGAGGCTTGACACCATGAAAAGAGTCTATGAGAGACCATTGGTGAACCCTAGTTGTGGCAGAAAACCGCAGCTTTTTGGAGATGCCAGTACCATGAGATGATCACCAAGAACAGCAGTGGCAGTGGAGTAGATCAGCCTGAGCTTAGAGTGCTACAGAAGGCAGAGCTGGAGATGTGATCCAAGACCTCTGGAGGAACCCAGAAGATCAAGTGTGGATACCAGACACTGGAACAAAAAGTTGTGACACTGAAGTTCCCTTGAGACCCCATGATGTTCAAGATGCCCCAGCTGTGGGCTATCTGCTGAGAAAAGCCACTAACAGGGAGTGGAACCAGCCCAGAAGAAAGTTTGTGGCAGTCAACAAAGATGAAAAAGAAATTGAAGATCTGAAAACCACTCTGACACCAATCATGGAGATGTTTGTAGTTTGTCCAGCTGGTTTCCTGGGGATTACAGTTAAGTGACTAGATGAATCTCAGAACTTTGGACTTAACATTGTTGAGACTACAGAAGACTACAGGGACTTTGGAAGTTGGACAAAATTTACATTTTTATTATGCTATGGCTAGGTATGGCCCCATAGACTCATGTTTTTGAACAAGCCTATGGGGGCCAGGAAGTGGAATGTGATGGTTTAAATATGCTTGGCCAAGGGAGTGTCACTATTTGGAGGTGTGACCTTGTTGGAGTAGGTGTGTCACTGTGGGCATGAGTTTAATGCCCTCATCCTAGCTGCACCGAAGCCAGTATTCTACTAGCAGCTTTCAGATAAAGATGTAGAACTCTCAGCTCCTCCTGCACAATGCCTGCCTGGATGCTGCCATGTTTCTACCTTGATAATAGACTGAACTTCTGAACCTGTAAGCCAGCCCCACTTAAATGTTGTCCTTATAAGAGTCACCTTGGTCACTGTGTTTCCACAGCAGTAAAACCCTAACTAAGACACCACCTTTATATTACTTATAATGTATAATACAAGGGAATTGCTCTCTAAGATGCTGTTGGACTGCATCTTCTAGGAACGATACTGCATTTTCCTGGAGGAAAGTTTCTCCATTTTCAATACTCTCAATCCAAAGTACTGATGAGGAGGGTTAGCTGTGGAGAAATGAAGACAGCACAGAAGCAAGGGGGCACTTCTTCATGTCACAACATGTAACAAGTCTCTGCACCTTGGTATGGAACCAGACACATAAGTTGTACTCTACAAATATTGTCACCTCCAAATGCCCTACTGGAGGCTGGAGAGTTTAATGTCCTCTAGAGGCTGAGGATGTAGCAGTTGGAATGGTTGTCTAGAATGCACAAGCCCTGGGTTTGATGCTCCAATACCACTAATAAATCAGACATGAGACACTACACCTGTAATTCTAACACTCAGGAAACAGAGGCAGGAGGATAACATGTTTAAGACTATCCTGGGCTATATATATTCTGTACAGCAAAGAAATGTTCAGGGGTCCCTATGCAAGGGGTATACATCATGCACACGCATACTAATTAGCTATAGCTGTCCAAATGAGGCCTGGTGTCTCAGCATTCACTGGTGACTCACAGGGACAACAGTCCCACTAAGACCTTTTATGAGATTCAATCTCACAAGGTAGATAGATCCCTGAGTCCAATGTCCAGTGATTATAAAAGGGAAGGGATCAGATGAGTAGGGTTGGATGGGAAAATGGTCAAACACTGAACAGATGGTCTACAAAGGACAGGGCAGTACAGGGTACAAAGGATGAGGACCCAGATGCAAGGGTGACAAGTTAAGCTTCTAAGTAAGTGTCACAAACAGCTACCCTCAACCATCCTTACCCACGGTTTCAACTCTCATATCGACCAAGTGAAAAACACCCAGAAAACAAAAAACAAAACAACAAAAGCAAACAAAAATTTACATGAGTTGGTGTGGTGGTGCATAATTGTAACCCCTACACTTAAGAGACAAAAGGTAGGATCAGTAGTGCAAGGCCAACCTCAACCTCAGCAATGAGGAATGTTTGAGGTCAACTTAGGATTTTTGTTGTTGTTGTTTCCTATCTGGGGAGAAGTTGGCTGGGTTAGATTGGGTTGGGTTTTCATCATTACTCATTGAATGGTGGGACATAAAAGCCTATTGATATCACATTAGGTACTGAAATAATCTACAGATGACTGTCTAAGCGAAGAATCAGAACGATTAGAAGGACCAGGTGAGAGATCCAGGAGGCTAGCCTGGGCTACATATACAATCAGACCCCCCCCCATCTCAAGAAACCCCAAACAAAACATAAACTAAACCAAAGCACAATGGAGGGCGTGCACCCTTTTGAGTTCGTTAAGCGTCCACGCATCCATCCCCTCCAGATACTGAAAAGGCTGCTGTACTATTACCTCTAGTTCTAAGTGAAGGGGCTGGACTCACCATCTCAAGGACACTGGACAATAGGTGGTCAAGCCAGGTTCAAGTGGCCAATCACATTCCTCAACCGCCATGCTATGTATCTCCGGGTAAAACCCGTGCTGGGCTGGCAGACAGCAAGAAGCTGTGTCATGGTCCTGCCAACCCAGCATCATTTCAATAAAACGTACCAGGTAGTGTGTGGCCCTACACCAGCAGCGAAGCCTCCGGACGGGTGCCGCTAAACAACTAAATACATAGGTCCTACCCTGAACAATATACATTTGGACACCAGCGCTATTTGCCGATTTGGAATCAGGATGCCAGCAACGGCCCTCCAAATCCGACAGATGAGAAAGGGAAGTTCCCCAGGCCCCTCTCTCCCCTCCAGCTCCCCGCTGCCGTCCACTAGTCCGTCTTTGTCCAGTGCCACGGAAGCCATCGAGACCACAGCAGCTAGTAGCAAAGCCGAGCGAGGCGTGACCTTCCCGGGCTCCGGGAGCCACTCTCCGCAGCGCGGTCCTCAGGGCCCCGGGGTCAGGAGAAACACCGCCCACGGGGGACCAGGAGACTCAGGCCGTCCCGAGTCCCGGGCCAGTGACCTTGACACCTGCGCCGGAGCCGGAAGCCGGCCGGAGGGAGCAGCAGCTACGCGGGACTCACCGTACGGAGGCAGGGCCGCCGACCGGGACCCAGGCAGCCGCTGGGCACGAGCAGGGGAGGAAGGCCGCGACGGCAGCCGCCCCGGCTCCACAGCAGCAGGCAGCGGTGAGCCATGGTGGGCCCGGCCCGCTCCCGGGCGCGCGCAGGCACGGAGTCAAGGCGGGCGGTCGGCGACCCGCGGCTTCCGCAGCTTCTCGGTTCTCCGGGAACTGCGCGCCGCCGGAGCAGGGGACCCGCGACCGAACGCGAGCCTAAGCACCACGCGTGCTCGTCAGGCCCCGCCCCGGCGTACCGACGTCGACGTGCCCTCTAGGCGGTCGGCCACGCCCTCGGGTCGGGAGGGGGCGGGGACGCGGAGCGCGGCTGGAGGCGGACCAATGGAAGAGGGGGGGGATGGGGGTGGGGTTAAGGGCGTGACCTATTAAAGAGCTGGAGGGGCGGGATTGGGTGAGGCTGAAGGAGGCGGGGCCAAAAGAGGAGTGTAGCTTATGGCGGGGCTGGGGCGGAGTTGGAAGACTGAGGAAGGGCGGGGCTAGAGGTGATAGCAAATGAGGCCTTTGGAGGCGAAGTCAAGGAGAGGTAAAGCTGGTATGGGGGCGGGGAGGAGGCGGGGCCGAGGGAGGGACCGAAGATGGAAAGCCGAAGGGGACAAATAAGGAGAGCAAGATTCGCCGGCGTACCTCAAAGAGTTAACAGGAGGTTAGCAAAGGCTCTATAGAAAAGAATCATTTTTCATTCAGGACTAGAGACCACCGGTCTGGTTTGACATTTTTTTTTAATAAGATTTTTTTGGTTTTTTTGAGACAGGGTTTCTCTGTGTAGCCCTGGCTGTCCTGGAACTCACTCTGTAAACCAGGCTGGCCTCGAACTCAGAAATCTGCCTGCCTCTGCCTCCCAAGTGCAGGGATTAAAGGCGTGTGCCACCACTGCCCGACAAGATTTATTTATTATATCTAAGTACACTGTAGCTGTCTTCAGACACCAGAAGAGGGCATCAGATCTCATTACGGATGGTTGTGAGCCACCATGTAGTTGCTGGGATTTGAACTCAGGACCTTCAGAAGAGCAGTCAGTGCTCTTCACCGCTCAGCCATCTCTCCAGCCCACGGTTTGACATTTTAGCATTCACTCTGACTGCTTACCAAGTAGTTACTTAACTGATTGCTCGCTGACAGGCATGAGGCAAGTTCTGCAAAGGACAAAACACAGCTACTTTCTTATTCTCTCCTGGTGCTTTGGGGACAGGCTCGTAGCTCTGGCTGTCCTCAAACACTACTGTGAACTGAGATTATCTTAAAGATTCTGCAATGCTGATTGACTGGTCACAACTACCGGATCACAAAGGGTTGGGTTATTTGAGAGTCAATTTGTCTTGGGCTATGTTTAGTCCCATTAATAACCCTACCCATTATTCATTCATCCTCGTGTCTAACCCAGCAACACCATGACTAAGCTAAACCTAGTTGATATTTATAGAAAACTTCCACATGACCTGCATGTGTGGATGCCTAAATTCAATTCCCAGCACCACGAACAAGGAAAGAAAAAAGAAATTTCCTTTGCACAGTATTTTCAGTCTTATTTACCCAGACAGCCATGGATCATAAGTAGTGAGACCCTTCAATGTATACTTGCTAGGCACAATTGAACAAAACTAGACATCGGGATCATGGAAAGACCCAGAGTGGGGCTGGGGCGGTGACTCAGGGACAGGTTTCCATGTAGGATTTTCATATAGCTTTCCTTTGGTTTATCCTTGCCTTCAACCTTCCTTTCGCTACTATACTCCTTTGCCCCAATCTCCTCCTTCCATATTGCTCTGTTGTGCACCACCATTGTGGGGAGCTGCAGCTGCCACCCTATACATATATATTGAACACCTGGTCTCTGGCCAGAGCAGAGAGCATTGATAAATAAGCCCTTAGTTGGAAAACCTGAGTGCCTCTAGTTTGTGATGCAAGCTGGCATGATTTCTCGTAGCCTATTATGCTTTGCCACGTAGCCGATGCTGATTGGGACCAGGGAAAGTATTTAACCCACAAGGGCTAGGGGCTGGATATGAAGAATTAGGAGTAAGTATGTAGGAATTAGAAGTAAGATGTATGTAAGAATAATAGTAAGTAAGATATGATAATTAGGAGTAAGTATGTAGGTATAGAAGTAAGATGTAAGGATAGAAATAAAATAGAAGTAGAAATAAGAATAGAAGTAAGATGTATGTAAGAATAAGAATAGGAGTAAGTAAGAAGAAAGTTGTAAGATGTAAGTAGTAAAATAGAAGAAGTAAGATAGAAATAAGTAAGATGTAAGAAGCAAGATTACAAGGATCCTAATTAAACTGCATGGAGAAGAGCTCATTGTTGCCTCCTTATTTCCGCTGGACGGAAAGGTGGTCGGCACACCACCTTCCCTCAAAGCCTTTCTTTGTCCAGTTTCATGGCTGTCTTTCTGGTTTCCTAGACGTAACCCTTGTTTACTTCCAAGGTGTACACATGTTCATCAGAGACTAGGGGCCACATATGAGGGAAAACGCATAGTATTTGTTTTTCTGAGTCTGAATTACCTTGATTAATGTTTTCCAATTCCATCCATGTTCCTGCAACTTTCTTCCTTCCTTTTTCTTCCTTCCTTCCTTCCTTTCTTTCTTTCTTTAAATTTTTTTAAAGATTTATTTATTATTATAGATAAGTACACTGTGGCTTCAGATCTTGTTAGGGGTGGTTGTGAGCTACCATGTGGTTGCTGGGATTTGAACTCAGGACCTTTGGAAGAGCAGTCGGTGC
>NW_022196895.1:63372937-63390452 GCF_008632895.1 Mastomys coucha
TTTTTTTTTTTTTTTGTTAGCAACAGGATACTTTTAAGCAAACCATGTGTCAAAAGGATATCAAAAGTTAGGGATTATTTTAATATAAACAAAAATAATAAAGCATTTCATTTCACAGAAAAAATTGTAGATGAAGTGAGAGCTGTAATTACATGGATTTTTGTTACACTTAAAGGTTTATGTTAGATGGGTGTTCTCTGCTTCTACTCTAAGAAATTAGGCAAAGAAACTGAAGTAAGGCTTAGCGATTGAGCTCAGCCGAATGTATTCATAGCTTACAGAAAGACCTGGCTTCCATCGCCCAGTGCCACACAAACTGGACATGATAGCACACACTGGGAATCTCGGCACTTAGGAGGGAAAAGTCAAAGGGTCCGGATTTCAGGGTCAACCTCAGCCTTGCGAGGAGTTGCAGGCCACCCTTAGACACAGGAGATGCTGTCTCAAATAAGTAAATGAGGACAGTTACAACAGAAAGAAAAAAACATAAAAGAAGAACCATAGGGGCTGGAGAGATGGCTCAGCACTGGTTGTTCCTCCAAAGTTCCTGAGTTCAATTCTCAGCAACCACATGGTGGCTCACAACCATCTGTAATGGGATCTGATGACCTCATCTGGGGTGTCTGAAGACAGCAACAGTACACGCATATACATGAAATAAATAAATTAATTAAAGAAGAGAAGAAGAAAGAGGAAGAGGAAGAGGAAGGAGAAGAAGAAGAAGAAGAAGAAGAAGAAGAAGAAGAAGAAGAAGAAGAGAAAAAGAAGAAGAAGAAGAAGAAGAAGAGAAGAAGAAGAAGAAGAAGAAGAAGAAGAAGAAGAAGAAGAAGAAGAAGAAGAAGAAGAAGAAGGAAGGAAGGAGAAGAAGGAAAAGGAGAAGGAGAAGGAGGAGAAGAAGAAGAAGAAGAAGAAGAAGAGGAAGAGGAAGAGGAAGAGGAAGAGGAAGAAGAAGAAGATGATCCTCTATAGAACTGGGCATGGCAGCACATACCTTTAATCTCAGCACTGGAGAAGCAGAGGCAGGTGGATATCTGAGTTCCCAGCCAGCCTGGTCTACAGAGTGAGTTCCTAAATAGCCAGGGCTGCACAGAAAAACCCTGTTCCTCACCTCCAAAAAAAGTGTATAGAATTGATGAATCTTTAATAAAAATAGTGAAACTGCCTACAAAGGTAGGGTGGGCAGTCCAGTGGCAGAACACCCCCACCAACATACTCACGCTTCTGGTTCCACCCCTAACATCACAAAAATAAATAAATAAATAAATAAATAAATAAATAAAACAATTGAAAATGAAAGTGAAGTTATTACTATCAGCTTACAGATGAAAATGCTTTAAAAGGAAGAAATAACAACAAAAGCTCACCAAAACAGTGGCACACGTACGGTTTAAACAGTCAAATACAAGAGAGATGACTTGAACAAGTCCGCTGTCTTGTTTTAAACAAGAACAAGTCCCTAGGACTAAACAAACTTAAATAAATAGAAACAAGTTTTCAACGGATTGCAAGAGATTGAAGTGAAAATTTAAAATATTAAAACTTTTAAGATTTCTTACTGTATGTGTGTGAGTGTTTTGTTTGCATGTATGTATGTGCATCACATGTGTGCCTGCTACCAGCAGAAGTCAGAGGAGGATGTTGGATCCCCTGGAACTGGAGTTCCAGACACCTGTGAGCCACCCGGAAAGTGCTGGGAACCAAACTGGAGTCTCTGCAAGAACAAGTGTTCTTCACCACTGAGCCATCTCTACAGCTGAAAGAAATTAAAAGCCTTTGAAGAAAGAATCCAGGACCAGGTGGCTTTTATGGTAAATTCTACCAAGCAATTAAAAAAGAGCATTAACTTTAAGTCAGAAGTGGTGGCACATGCTTTTAATCCCATCACTTCAGCTGAAGGAACTGGTGAATTCCTGTGAGTTCAAGACCAATCTGGCCTACAGAGTTCCAGGACAGCCAGGGCTATACAGAGGAGTCTTGGGGTTAAGGGGGTGTCATTAACTTTAAAGCATTTCAAGAAGAGAAACGGTTTCTCTAACTCGATGAGAACAGTTCTGTGCTGGTACCAAAACCAGATGGATCCCAGAATAAAAAGAATAATCTTAGCCAACATATCTTACAGCTAGATGTGCTTGAGAACCCTGAACAAAATCCCAGAAAACTAAACATAGCGTCAGGTGCACTCTTACATATTTAAAATACACATCGTGACCAAGTGAGATTTACTTAGAAATGGAAAGTTGGTGGGGAAAAAAAGTCAGATCAATAAAATGGTGAAAAAATTGTACAATCATCTCATTTGATAGAGACTAAGATTGGTGGAGGCTCACCTAGCACCATTGCATGACAAAAATACTCTTTAACACTAGGACTAAAAGGGACATTCCTTAATTTGATTTGTTAAACAAAACAATTGTGGAAAACCCCAGTTAACATCAGACTCGGAAGTGAAAGACTGGAAGTTCAATGAGACGCCATTTCGTATTTAGCATGAGCTCAGTTCTTTCAAAGGCAGTAAGCTAAGCATGGGCGAGATGTGGAGAACTCGAAATGTCCAGGCAGGAGTGTAGACAGTGTTGATGCTGTGGAAAGATGGCAGCTGCTCTTCCAGAAGATGAACACCGTTGCCACATGACAAAATGGTGTCTGCAATGCCCTCCCTCAGCACGTGCCCTGTCTTAGTTTAGGTTTTATGGCTGTGAAGAAACACTATGTCTACTGTAATTCTTTGTTGTTGTTGTTGAGACAGGGTGCCTCTGTGTCGTCCTGGCTGCCCTGGAACTCACACTGTAGACCAAGCTGGTCTCAAACTCAAGATCTGCCTGCCTCTAGCCGGGCAGTGGTGGCTCACGCCTTTAATTCCAGCACTTGGGAGGCAGAGTCAGGCAGATTTCTGAGTTCGAGGCCAGCCTGGTCTACAGCGTGAGTTCCAGGACAGCCAGGGCTACACAGAGAAACCCTGTCTGGAAAAAACCAAAAAGGAAAAAAAAAAAAAGATCTGCCTGCCTCTGACGCCCAAGAAGTGGGATTAAAGCTGTGTGCCAGGTTGGAGAGATGGCTCAGCAATTAAGAGCATTGACTACTCTTCCAAAGGTCCTGAGTTCAATTCCCAGCAACCACATAGTGGCTCACACCCATCTATAATGAGATCTGAAGTTCTCTTCTGGTGTCTGAAGACAGCTGTAGTGTACAGTGTACTCATTAAATAAATAAATAAATAAATAAGGTGTGTGCCACCACTACCGGGTCAACTGCAAGTCTTACAAAGGCAAACATTCCAATGGGGCTGGCTTAGACAGTTTCAGAGGTTCAGTCCAGTATCCTCATGTGGGAAGCACGGCAGCGTCCAGGAAGACATGTTGCTGGAGGAGCTGAGAATTCTACATTTTGATCTGCAGGCAGCAGAAGGAGACTATGAGCCGCACCGGGAATAGCTTAAGCATATAAGACCTCAAAACCCACCTCCACAGTGACGTCACACTTCCTCCAACAAGGCCACACTTCCTAGTAGTGCCATTTCCTATGGGCCAAGCATTCAAAAACATGAATCTATGGGAGTCGTTTCGGTTCAAACCACGACATGCCTCTCATGGTTTATGTTGAATGTCAGCTGGACAGGGTCTAGAATCACTTGGGAGACGAACCTCCGGCACATCTGTGAGGGAACTTGTAGAGTGGTACAACTGAGAAGGGAAGACCCTTCCCGAATGGAGGTGGCTCCACCCCTGGGTTGAAGGTTTTGCACTGTGTAAAAAAGAAGACAGTGGGCCTAGCGACTAGAGACCACTTCCTGGTTAAGATCATCGGAGAACACCGACTTCTAACAGTAGCAGAACTACAGTTAAAAGAGAGCAGTGAAGAGAATTTTATGGTTGCGGGGTGGGGGGCAGGGGAGGTCACCACAACATGAGAAACTTTGAAAGAGTCACAGTATTAGAAAGATGAGAACCACTGGCTTGTTTTGTTTTTCTTGTTTGTTTTTTTTTTTTTTTTTTTTTTTTTTTTTTTTTTTTTTTTTTTTTTTTTTTTTTTTTTTTAAATTTATTACATGTGAGTACACTGTAGCTGTCTTCAGACACCCCAGAAGAGGGCATCAGATCTCATTAAGGATGGTTGTGAACCACCATGTGGTTGCTGGGATTTGAACTCAGGACCTTCGGAAGAGCAGTCAGTGCTCTTACCCACTGAGCCATCTCTACAGCCCTTGTTTTGTTTTTCGAGACAGGGTTTCTCTGTATAGCCCTGGCTGCCCTGGAACTCACTCTGTAGACCAGGCAGGCCTCGAACTCAGAAATCTGCCTGCCTCTGCCTCCCAAGTGCTGGGATTAAAGGCTTGTGCCACCACTGCCCGGAGAGAATCTTCTGTAACTCCACTTCCAGGGCGTCAGCGCCATCTTCTGGTCGGCTTAGACACTGCAGGCACATGGCATACAGATATATACAGGGGCAAACAGACCGCTGCCTCCAGAAGCTTTAGACAAAGGCGGGTGGATCTCTGTGAGTTCAAGGCCAACCTGGTCTACAGAGTGAGTTCTAGGGCAGCCAAGTACCTACATAGTGAGACTCTCAAAAACAAAAACAAAACAAAATTTCCATATATATATATATATATCTTGAAAGAAGAAAATTAAGTCAAAAAAGTGGAAAAAGGCAGACAGAAAGGTCCTATATTCAATGGTCTCACCTAGATGGACCCTGTAGAATAGGCCACTTCTTAGAAATACAGTGTATTGGGGGCCTGGAGAGATGGCTCAGCAGTTAAGAGTACTCTGACTGCTCTTCTAGAGGTCCTGAGTTCAATTCCCAGCAACCACTTGGTGGCTCACAACCATCTATAATGGGATCTGATACCCTCTTCTAGTGTGTCTGAAGACAGCAATAATGTACTCACATACATAAAATAAATAAATAAATCTTAAAAAGAAAGAAAGGAAGAAAGAAAGAAATAGAGTGGCTCAGGTTGCTTCTGGTTTGTCTAGGCCGGCCGGTGCCCTGAGCAGACCTTGGGCACAAGCTCTGCAGCCAGTCCCACAACACCCAGAGGAAGCTCTACTCCCAGGTGCTCTAAGAAACCCAGGATCACAGGATCACGGGATCACAGGATCACAGAGACAGCTTGACTCTGAGGAGTTTTGACACAACCAGGATCACAGGAAGGACAGGCTCCAGTCAGATTTAGCCAGGGCATGTAGCACAAGAGATAACCAGATGGCGAGGGGCAAGCATAAGAAAATAAGCAACACAAACCAAGGTTACTTGGCATTATCAGAACCCAATTCTCCCACCATAGCAAGTCCTGGACACACCATCACACCGGAAAAGCAAAACTCAGATCTAAAATCACTTCTCATGATGATGATACAGGACTTTAAAAAAGTCATAAATTACTCCCTCAAAGAAATACAGGGGAACACAGGTAAACAGCTAGAAGCCCTTCAACAGGAAACACAAAAATCCCTTAAAGAAATACAGGAAAACACAATCAAACAGGTGAAGGAAATGAACAAAACCATGCAGAATCTAAAAATGGAAATAGAAACAATAAAGAAATCAGAAAGAGAGATAACCCTGGAGATAGAAAACCTAGGAAAGAAATCAGGAGTCATAGATGCAAGCATCACCAACAGAATACAAGAGATAGAAGAGAGAATCTCAGGGGCAGAAGACACCATAGAAAACATTGATATAATAGTCAAAGAAAATGCAAAAAGCAAAACATCCAGGAAATCCATGACACAATGAGGAGACCAAACCTAAAGATAATAGGTATAGAAGAAAGTGAAGACTCCCACTGTAATGGGCCAGTGAATATCTTCAACAAAATTATAGAAGAAAACTTCCCTAACCTAAAGAAAGAGATGCCCATGAACATACAAGAAGCCTACAGAACTCCAAATAGACTGAACCAGAAAAGAAATTCATCCCATCAAATAATAATCAAAACACCAAATGCACTAAACAAAGAAAGAATTTTAAAAGCAGTAAAGGAAAAAGGTCAAGTAACATATAAAGGCAGGCCTATCAGAATTACACCAGACTTCTCACCCGAGACTATGAAAGCTAGAAGATCCTGGGCAGAAGTCATACAGACCCTACAAGAACACAAATGCCAGCCCAGACTACTATACCCAGCAAAACTCTCAATTACCATCGATGGAGAAAACAAGATATTCCATGACAAAACCAAATTTACACAATATCTTTCCACAAATCCAGCCCTATAAAGAATAATAGATGGAAACCACCAACATAAGGAGCAAAACTACACCCTAGAAGAAGCAAGAAAGGAATCTTTCAACAAATCCACACAAATCTAATTCCACCTCTTACAACAAAAACAACAGGAAGTAACAATTACTTTTTCTTTTTCTTTTCTTTTTTTTTTCTTTTGGTTTTTTGAGACAGCATTTCTCTCTGTAGACCAGGCTGGCCTCAAACTCAGAAATCCTCCTGCCTCTGCCTCCCAAGTGCTGGGATTACAATTAATTTTTCTTAATATCTTAATATGAAAATTAATATTACCAATATATCCTAATCGATTGAAATCCAAAAGCTTGAGGAATTAGAAATTTGTTGTCATCCAATGGTCTCTCTAATTTGGTAATTGGAGAAATAGGTCCAAAATTATACAATCCATATACACTTTCAGCTTGTTTGTACATGACAATGTCTTGCTGTGTACCACATAATGGTCTTGAAATCATGCTTCTTCTATTTCAGCCTTTCTATTAGTAGTATTGTTTATTTTATGTTTTTACACTATACTATGGTTTTCAGAACAGCTTACATATTTCAAAAGTATTTATACAGCCAAAAGAAATGTAGACAATTAACTTGGGAGGTGGCTTATAAGAGAACAATAAAGAGTGAGGCTGAATGCTTTGCTTGACATTTGTATCAAGTTTGAAGAAGAGGACTTTATAAGTTACTCTTTCTCTGAGATGAATGCTTTTCCAAATTATCACAGTCAATGAACCAGATTCTTACCCTCACCTAATGTCTGTGCCACCCTCCAAGCAGAACCATTATTCATTGAAACAGTTGGTGAATGACTTTATGGATAGACCATCTTAATATACACACCATTTCTTAAATGAATGTAACCTGTTCTCTGTGGCCTGTGAATAAAGTCACTCACTCAAGTCAATTAGCTTTGACCATAGCAGGAAGTCTGTATCCAAACATCATGCCTACAATTCATTCCTTGGTGCAGCAGAACTGTCAACTCTCAGCTTAGCTACAATGGAAGTAAAATCCTTTGGTGATATGAAGGTTATTGAAGTACAGCCTTATTACAATGAAATCCAATGTCTAAAAATTGTTCTTATTTTGGGCTTGTACCACAGTAAGAGCCAAGATTTTAAGCTCTACTAAATACAAAACAAACAAACAAACAAAAAGACTTTATATATTTATGTTCATTTAAAAAATACTAGTAGTGATGTATTATTTTAAAATATACAGTTAATATGTTTGGAGTTATTTAAAACTTATATTGAGAAAAACATGTATTTTCAGTATTGCTATAGACAAGCATCTACATAAGAATGTTAAACTGATTGTTTCATATCAAACAACTTTTATAATACTCATTTTATTGTTATAATATTTTACAAATTTTAAAGAATATGACAAAAAAGGTATTATAGGTATTGAAGGGGGGGTCTCTGGAAGGAGTTGGGGTACAAAAGGGAAACAAGAATGTGATTTAATTCTATTTACTTAAAATATGTTTTTAAGCCGGGCGGTGGTGGCACATGCCTTTAATACTAGCACTTGGGAGGCAGAGGCAGGCAGATTTCTGAGTTCGAGGCCAGCCTGGTCTACAGAGTGAGTTCCAGGACAGTCAAGGCTACACAGAGAAACCCTGTCTCGAAAAACCAATATATATATGTGTGTGTGTGTGTGTGTGTGTGTGTGTGTGTTTAAATGTTAACAAATTCAGATAAATTTAAATCATGTATCTTTTCTCATAATAATACAATAAAACTTAAATCAATTAAAAAAAGAAATACAATGTATTAGATAAGTAGATTGGAAGGGAAGCTGAGAGCAGCTGCCCAGTGGCTACAGTTTCTGTTTGGAGTAATTTAAGAAAGTTCTGAAAGCAGATGGTGAGCAGAATCGTGATATTAGTTAATTTCACATTTTAGTGCCTAAGATGGCAAATTTCATATTGTTAGTGTTTACCACAATGAAATGGGTTATCAGTTAAAAAGAATAGTAAGAGGGAGCTGAAGGTGGTGACTCGGCGGTCAAGAGCACTTACTGTTCTTGCAGAGGACCTGAGTTTCTTTCCCAGCACCCACAGGGCCACTCACATCCACTTGAGAGGCCAGTTCCAAGGCAGCTGATCCTCTTTTGACCTCCTCCGGCTCTGGGAAGACATGCTGTGCACACACCAAAAATAAGCGGTGGTACATGCCTTATAAACCCAGCATTCTGAAGGCAGAGGCAGGTGGATCTCTGTTCTTTCAGGCCAGCTTGGTTTACCCTAGTGAGTTCTGGGGTAGCCAGGGCTACATAGAAAGACTCTATCTCAAGATAATGATAATAATTTTAAAAAACCGGGGGGGGGGGCGCGGAGGACAGAGAATTCAAGGCCAGTCTGGGTTACAGAGTGAATCTGGTCTCAAAAACAAGCGAGGGCTGGTAAAATGAGTCAGCCTGTGAAAGTGCTTGCCATGCAAGCCCAGAGACCCACATTTAATCCCAAGAATCCACATAAAGGTGTGTAGTGCCAGGGAAATGTTAATGATCCCCCCAAAAAACAGACAGGAGCCGATCTGATGCAACTCACAGCAGGGTCTTTATTCTATTGGAGCTAACTTGGGCCCCTCCAACACAGGGGCCATCACACAAGACGGTTTTGGTGGTGGTGGGGAGCCCTGAATATCTGTCAGTGCCAGGCTTTATAATAAGCAGCAACTGGGGAGTAAGTGTGCAAGAATCTAATTGGAAAGCTACTGTGGCCTTTAACATAATTGGCTGGTGCTGGGAGTCAAACCATAAACTTAACTTCTGCTCCCCTCTGCATTGGTGGTCGTTAGGCAGGGAGTGGGTTTGTAACCAGGGGGTACAGGCTTGTTGGAGGAATAACCTGGAGACGCTGGTCTTGTTGAGGGTGTAACCTGGAAATGCTGGTCTTGTTGGGGATTAGCCTAGAGACTGGAGCTAGGCTCAGGTTTTATTGGGGGGCAACTTGGAAACTAATGATAGGTTACATGAGTTATCTGTTAGTTACCTGAGTTCAAACTTAGGTTGGGTTCTCTAGAATGGAGTCTGAACTTAAAAGATTTGGTTCAGCAGGTAAGAGCACTGACTACTCTTCTGAAGGTCCTGAGTTCGGATCCCAGCAACCACATGGTGGCTCACAACCACCCGTAATGAGATCTAACGCCCTCTTCTGGTGCGTCTGAAGACAGCTACAGTGAATTACGCTGGAGCGAGTGGAGCCAGAGCGAGCGGGGCCAGCAGAGGTCCTGAGTTCAATTCCCAGCAGCCACATACATGATGGCTCACGGCTATCTGTACAGCTACAGTGTACTCATACACATAAAATAAAATAAAATAGAATAGAACTTTAAAAAAAAAGATTTGGCCTTTCAGGTGGAGGAGACAACCAACTCTGAAAGTTGTCCTAGGACATACACACAGACACACACACACACTCTACATTGGGGGGAGGGTGTCCTTTTTTACCTTGAATTGGCAAAGGCCCAAAAGGAAGAAACACAAACAGCTTAAACAGGCACATGGATGCTGCTCAGTGCCGTTCTCCATCAGGGTCAGGCATAACTAGAGCTGGGCGTGGCCATGCACATGTATAGTCCCAGAAGTGGAGAGACTGAGACAGGAGGATGACAAGTTCAAAGACAGCCTGAGCTACGTAGCGAGCCCTTATCTCAAACTCTAAATAGGCAGAGCTGGGCGTAGCAGCTCATGTCTATAATCCCAGCGTTTGGGAAGCAGAAGGTCACTACAAGTGTGAAGCTAGCCTGGCCTGCAGAATAAGGTCAGGACCAACCTGAGCTATCTCATAAAAAAGCAAGAAAAGAACATCTTAACTTCTCAGGTTTTTTTTCCCCAAAACAGACAACTTTTCCATGCCTGAATCTATGTTTCATATGTGTTTGCAAGCAAATGCACTTTATTTCCCATGAAGTTCTACTTTATACACATGGATTTTTGCTTTATATACATTTTTTGTACGTTAATGACATTGAGTACTTTCTTCTCCCCCCTGCCCCCGCCAAGTCCTGGAGATTGAACCAGTGCTCACACAACCGGACAGGTAAGCCACAGTCCAGCTCTCTCTCTGATTTTAGTCAACTCTATTATATTCTGCAATGGTACTGGGCAATGATGGTGCACGCCTTTAATCCCAGCACTTGGGAGGCAGAGGCAGGCAGATTTCTGAGTTCGAGGCCAGCCTGGTCTACAGAGTGAGTGCCAAGACAGCCAGGGCTACACAGAGAAACCCTTTCTTGAAAAAAAACAAACACAAACAATATTCTGCAATGGTTCATAAGTCTCCCTTTGAACGTCTCCCTTTATCACTCTCCACCCACCTTGCTCTCTGAGACTGGGTTGCTTGCTCAACTTGGAGGTCACTATTTAAGCTGGTCTGACTGGCCAGCAGACCATCAGGAGCCTTTAGTTTGCCCCCTTCACATTCCAGCCCTGGGTTAAAGGCATTTGCCAACACACATTGCTTTTCCCCCTGGTGTTGGGGATCTGAACTCTGGTCCCCATGGTTATGGAACAAGCTATTTACCCACTAGGAACATGTAAACAACTTCCCATGGATTTCCAGTTCAGATGGTAGAATGAGCACTTACATTTTGCACTATCTATGGCATGTTTCTTTTGAGACAGGGGTTCACTATACAGGCCAGACTGCCTTAAAACTCAACTGTATAGACCAGACTTGCCTCTGCCTCCTGAATGATGGGCTTCCAGGACAATGCTACAGTGCTCCACAGCACAGACATGCTTGCTGGAGGTGAGAACAGAACCTCACACCTTAGTTAGACAGGCACTGAACTATATCCCCGATACGTGTGTGTGTCTGTGTGTCTGTGTGTATGTGTGTGTGTGTATGTATACATATTCTGATTAGCTACTTTATTTTTTTATTTCTTCTGTATTTATCTGTTTTTTTTTTTCAAGACAGTTTCTCTGTGTAGCCTCTGGCTTTCCTGGACCTAACTGTGTAGACCAAGCTAGCCTCGGACTCACAGAGATCCCCCTGCCTCTTGGGATTGGAGGCATTGCCACACTCGGCTCATTTTATTATTTTTTTAAATTTGAGACAGTCTTACTAAATTGTTCAGTGTAACCTTGAATTTACTGTGTTAGCTCAAGCAAGCCCTGAACTTGTGATCCCCTTGTGTCTGACAGGTAGCTGGGACAGGACCTAGGGGTCGTCCAAACGAGCAGTGATGCATATATTTGTCCACTAGATGGCAGGAGAGATCTACAAAGCTAAGACACTTCAGTAGATTAACTGCATTAAAAACAAAAACAAAAACAAAAACTTAAAAAAGCTGGAATTGGTGGCAGACACTGGCAGATCTCTAAGTTCGAGTCCAGTCTAGTCTACAGAGCAAGCCACTGGATGACCACACAGAGAAATCTTGTCTCAAGAAACCAAACCAAACCAAAAAAACCTTAAGCTAGGTTTACAAGATTGTTCTGAGGTTCTTTTAAAATTATCATTAAATGATTCTACTATCGCCCATAGTTTGTCTTTCGAGACCCTAGGGCTTTTTCAGGAGACAAAGCTGTGTGCAAGATTTGCCCTCAGATAACATGCCTCAGGTAAAATACTCTAAAAATGCCCACTTACGATCTTCTACGTGATAATGATAAAAAAAAAAAAAACATCCGGAATTACAACAGTAGCCCTGAGAGCTAGCTAGCAACACAAGCTGTGTGAGCGATGCCAGCACAGCATTCAGGATTCCTTACCCGGCACGTTCTTCACAGTGAGTCAGTGTCTCCCTTGAGATTGTTTCCTCAACAATCATAGCCTCACTAGATTTGGAGCTCAGAGACAAGAGTGCTTTCTGGAGATGTACAAGTTCCTGAGTCCAATCCTTGGCAAAGCAAAAACAGCCCGATGTGTCTTCTTGCAAGAGAATGGGTGACTCCTGGGCACATCAGACTCCTTGGTGATAGCCACCTTGAAGTATGCTACTGCAATTCCAGAGGCATGGCAGAGAAAGGTTTGCAAGGAGACAGCTTCCCAGGCTCCCAGTAAAGAGCCGCGCGAGCTGAACTACATAGAGTTAACACGTGCACAAGAGAAATAAGGAAGAAAACTTAGGGTGTGTATTGGCGAGAACCGGAGTAGGGCCTGGGGAAAGAAAACATCACAAAAGGGAAAGGATCACACTTTGTTTTAATAATATCCTAGGAAGCAGGGTGGTGGTAGTGTGCACCTTTAATCCCAGCACTCAGGAGGCAGAAGCAGGTAGATCTCTGAATTTGAGGCCAACCTGGTCTACAGAGTGAGTTGCAGGACATCTAAGGCTACACAGAGAAACCCTGTCTCAAAAAACCAATAATAATAACAGCAGCAGCAACAATAATAATAATATGCTTGGATACCTTTGCAAAATAAGGCTCAAGATAGATATGATTATGTCTGGATTCAGTAATTCCTTTTAGATTGATTCATTTATTGCCTTATGCATTGAGTGTTTTTGTCCAAATGTGTGCATGTATACCACATGCACGCAGTGCCTATGGGAAGTTAGAAGAGGCATCAGATTCCCTTGGGACTGGAGTTACAGATGGTTGTTAGCCACCGTGGGAGTACTGGGAACCAAACCCTGGCCTTGGACAAAACAACTAGTACTCTTAACCACTGAGCCTTCTCTCTAGCTGGCATTAAATGCTGACATTTAAACCTAAAGCACCAGGACCTAGGCAAGTTATGCAGCTGGGCTACATCCTCAGCCCCTCCCACTGGGCTACATCCTCAGCCCCTCCCACTGCGCTACATCCTCAGCCCCTCCCACTGCGCTACATCTTCAGCCCCTCCCACTGAGCTACATCCTCAGCCCCTTCCAGTGAATTGTGTCAGGAAGAGCTCAGTAAACCTAGATAGGGCAAGGAGCTCTGGGGTACTGGTGCGTTCGCTGTTTGCTCTCTGGGGTGCGTTCGCTGTTTGCTCTGACAACACTACAGACCAGTAGGCCTCTCTAAACAAAGTCTTTACTGCTGTTGAATTAGTGAATTGGCAATACACCCGGCCTGTGTCTTCTTGTAGTTCTGTGGTAATGAATGAAACAGGTATCCGTGGGAAACAGGCTGGGAGCAACTCCAAACGTTTTCTTGAAATTCTTCCCTTGCTGGGGAATTGATTTTTCTTTCTAAGTTAAAAACAAAACAAACTATTTGGGTATAGCAACTCACAAATAAATGTACCTACTTTTAGGAACAGAGTCTAAAAAGGAGGAGGAGGAAGAGGAAGAGGAGGAAGAGGAGGAAGAAGAAGAGGAGAAGGAGGAGGAGGAGGAGGAGGAGGAAGAGGAGGAGGAGGAGGAAGAGGAAGAAGAAGAAGAAGAAGAAGAAGAAGAAGAAGGAGAAGGAGAAGGAGAAGGAGAAGGAGAAGGAGAAGGAGAAGAAGGAGGAGAAGAAAAAGAGGAGGAGGAGGAGGAAGAAGAGGAGGAAGGGAGGAAGGGAGGAAGGGAGAAAGGGAAGGATGGAGAAAGGGAGGAAGGAAAGAAATATTTGAGTTATACCTGGTGGCTCAAGCCTTTAATTCTGACACTTGGAAGGTAGAAGCAGAAAGATCAAGACCAGCTTGATCATACTCATATCTGTCTGTCTGTCTGTTTGTCTGTCTATCTATCTACCTACCTACCCTCCTACCTTAATGTTAGCCCAGGTTTCATTGAAATCCTGCTAAGAAAGGGAGAATTAAAAAATATGTGCTACCATGCCTGGCCCAAAAATAGATGTTTAAAAAAAATGGGAGAATATATCTCAGTGGTAGAGGGTATACTTAATACCCTGGGTTTAATCTCCAACACAGACACAGACACAGACACACACACACACACACACACACACACACACACACACACACTGGCTGTGATGATAATTCAGGGCTATAATTCCAGCACTGGGAAGCTGAGGCAGGAGGATCAGGAGTATGAGACCAGCCTGGGCCACAAAGTATGAAGCTGTGTGAAACAACAGAACCACTGCTGACAGGTCTGTAGGTTTCTCCCAGGGGATCACAAGAGTTGAGCAGGGCTGTAAGCAGTACACTAGCTGACTGCTGGGCGTTATCCTGGATGGTGTGCCTGCCAGCCAGGGCCAGGCCTCTCTTGGCCTTATCACTCTTTAGGAATGATTCTTGACTCACTAAGCAAGCAATTGGCAAATACTGCCTGTTTGCCAGAGACTGGGCTAGGTCCTGTGTGCACAGCAAACAGGGTTCAGATCCTAGGATTGCTCAAAGAGGCTGAGATCCACTTCCCAAACTTTAGCCAGCATTTAAATGGCTCAGGACAATCACACACACACACATACACATACAAAAGATAATTTCTGAATCTTGCTCCGGAAACACCCACTCAAGAGGCCTTTGAGCAGGTCTGAAAACCAGCCCAACTCAGTGTGAGTCTGGAAGGAGAGACAGACCATCAAGCCAAGCAGCCAAAGGTGCAGGAGGGCTTCCCAGCATTGGGAGTGTGGGAGAGGCCCCCAAGAGCAGCCCTGAGGTCTGTAGGGCATGCTTGCCAAGGCACGTGACAGTTCCTGAAGGTCGAGTCACAGCTGTCGGGCACCGGGTTGTACCATTTATTCAGGCAGGCTGATAGGAGGCAGAGACTAGCCCTAGTCTGGAGGAGGAAGTGGGTGGGGCTAGGGTGCAGTCAGGAGGATGGCAAGGACAGCTGTCAGGTCACTCTGCGGAAGCTAGTCTTAGGGTTCCGTTCCTATCTGCTGCCGGCTAGCTTCTTTCTTGGATAAAGGCCCCCAAAGGCTTAGAGAAAAGTAACTCATGAAGTGGGGCGGGGTGGGGCGGGGTGGGGTGGGATGGGGTGGGGTGGGCGTGGGACCTAAGCCCAAGACTTGCGGGCTCCTATAGGATGGAAAGTTAAAGGAGGGTTAGCACCCCGTGCAAGTGTTAGACTTTAGAAGACTATGGCTAAGCCGGGCTGTGGTGGCACATGCCTCTAATCCCAGCACTTGGGAGGCAGAGACAGATGGATTTCTGAGTTCGAGGCCAGCCTGGTCTACAGACTGAGTGCTAGGACAGCCAGGGCTACACAAAGAAACCCTGTCTCGAAAAATGAAAGAGAGAGAGAAAGAGAGAGAGAGAGAGAGAGAGAGAGAGAGAGAGAGAGAGAGAGAGAGAGAGAGAGAGAGAGAGAGAGAGAGAGAGAGAGAGAGAGAGGGAGAATATGAGCGTGAAGAAACAACCACACCTTACACTCAGTTTAACCAAATAATAGTGGCCACATCCCATGTCAACGAAGGGAGAGTCTGTTTTCTCCCTCCCTTCCCCCTCCTCCCTCTCCATTTTATCTTTCTTTGGGGATTTATTTTAGAAAACTTGTAACCCCCCCCCACCCCCTCACCGTATTATAGTCAGGGTCTCTTGTATCCCCGGCTGGCCTTGAACTCGCTATGTGGCTTTGGTTGGCTTGAATTCCTGATCCTCCTCCTAAACCCTGAGATGTGGCTGTGTGCCGCCATGCCCAGCTGCTTTTTATTTTAGTTTTGAGTATATGAGTGCAGGTTTGCTGCGGTATGAGGGAGGTCGGAAGACAACTTCCAGGAGTTTGTTCTCTTCTTCCACTGTAAGGACTAAATTCAAGTTGTCCGTTTTTAGTGGGAAGTGCTTTTAACCACTGAGCCACCTACATTTGCCTGCCCTAAGGGTAGCCTCAGTTTAGACTCCTGATCTTCCTGCCTCCGAATCTGAGGGATAGATAACCAGCATGGGCAGCCACACCTAGCAGCAGAGACCTTCTCTTCCTGAGGTGGATGCACACATTTGCAGGGAATTAAATAAGGCCCTTTCCGGTTTTAACCCATCAGGACCAGTCTTTCTCAAAGATTTTGAAGCCGTCCCTTGGAAATGGTGACACCAAGGAAGACAGCATCCTTTTTCCTACGATCAGAGTGTAACTTCAGAGGCCATGAGATTTGAATTTGCAGATATACCTCTTGTTTGAAAGACTGATGAATTTCTGCTACTTGTTTCCTATGCTGGGGATTGAGCCATGACGGTTGCTCATTCTATGTAGCTGCTTTACCAATAAGCTATATTCCAACCTCTTTTTAACTCTTTTTTGTTTTGACAAGGTTTTGTGCAGTCCAGGCCTCAAATTCCATCTGTAGCTGAAGATGCCCCAGGTGTGCACGGCTAAGCTCAGTTTATACGGTGTGTTACCAGGTCTGGCATGCCTTACTTTGTATTTAAAACTTGCAATGTAGTCCAGCCTGGCTTCTTGGTTTTTTGTTTGTTTGTTTGTTTGTTTATTTTTATTTGTTTTTTGTTTTGTTTTGGTTTTTGGTTTTTCAAGACAGGGTTTCTCTGTATAGCCCTGGTTGTACTGGAACTCAACTCTGTAGACCAGGCTAGTCTCCGAACTCAGAAATCTGTCTGCCTCTGCCTCCCAAGTGCTGGGATCAAAGGCATGTGCCACCACTGCCCGGCCTGGTTTCTGACTCCTAATCTTTTCCTGCCCTACCAAATTCTGGGATTATAAGCACGAGTCACCATACCAACCCAATTTATGATCAATATATTTCTCTGAAGTTTCCAGGAAAAGGAAAAACCATACCTTGTTAAAGGCTCCAAGGTCAACAGACAATTTAGTGAGTATAGAGAGTTAAAATGCTGCAGATTAGAGCTAAATTATCTTTATTTTAAAATCTTTCTTTTTTTGTTTGTGTTTGTGTGTGGTATTTATGCTCATATTTGCATGTGTGTGGGCACATGGTGTGTGTGCAGGTGCGCATATATGATGGAATCTCTTGCTAAACTGTAGCTTCTTAGTCTAGCTAGCCATCTAGTTAGCTAGATTCCGTGTCTACCTCCAGTGAACGTAGATTACGTGTGAGCTGCCGTACTCACCCAGCAGCTCCGTTTTCAGTCCCTCTGAAGACAATTCGTTGCACACCAAAGGATCAAACATCCTTGCCTACCAGAACCTTCGCAGTATACCTCATCGCAGACCACTGACTTTTTACCAATCCTAATGCTAAGTTATCATCGGAGGTCTATAGCCGAGTTCCCGAGCTGCCCTGGTCCCTGCTGACTTACTTGGTAAATGCCACGATTTGTGATTTCCTTTGTTCTGTAACTAACACAGGTTCTCACGTAAGTAACCACATCCGGAGTAGGACATGCCTTTCAGGGAAACCTCAATCCTTGTTCCTGGATCATGATCGCTCCTATTCGGCTCAAAAATAAACTGGGTCTTACAACACACACACACTCCCAAATGGGTCTTACTATACATACACACACACACACACACACACA
>NW_022196895.1:63390476-63395476 GCF_008632895.1 Mastomys coucha
ACACACACACACACACACACACACACACACACACACACACACCCTCCCCAAACCCCCGCAGCGAGAACTGTTTCCGTGTCTACAGGATAAAGGCAATAAGCTCTGATGGAGCCGCGCTCCAGTTACTGATAACTTTAGGACCAAGTCTGCCTTCTGTCTCCAAGCCTTTTGGGGCAGCACCACACGTAAAAAGCCTTCGCTGAACTGGCTGCTTCTCTGTTTCTTGGTGGTGAGGGCTGTCTCTGTAGTCTCTCTAGTGGGTTGCCTGTGATGAGCATCGATATAGCATTGGGATTTCAAGCTTCTTCGAGACCCAGGCTGTTCATTTTGAATTGGCAATTTTAGTTTGCCCACGACGTTCGCGTGTGGTCGGACAGGACAGGACAGGGCAGGACAGGGGCAGGACTTGGGATAGCTTCAAAGAACCCCCAGAGCGGCCGTTTGTGGCTGCGCACTCGCGCTCGTCCCTGCGGCGACGGCGCGGCGCCGGGTACCACTCGCTCGCCTCCCACCTCCCTATTTTTAGCCGCCGCAGTCCGGAGCACGTGACGGAGGAGGCGGGGCAGCGGGCGTCCCGCCCCCACGACGCGGCGCAGCATCCCTCAGAGCGCCGAGCCCGAGCCCCTGGGCCTGCGGCCGCGGCGATGAAGATCTGGAGCTCCGAGCACGTGTTCGGGTGAGCCGGCTGAGGGCTGCGCCGGCAAAGGCGTGGATGCGGTCGGACCCGTGAGGCCTCGGGGAGGGGCGGGGATCTGGGACCCGGCGAGCGCTCCGGGGCCGAGGATCAGGGCCCGGCGGGGAGCGGGGCGGCTTGTGCGTGGCGAGGCCTCCCCATCCTCGGCCGGTTTGTGTCGGCTGCCCCGCGGGGTGTCGGGATCCGGGCTGAGTAGAGCATCCGTGTCACCCACGGTGCCAGCCCGAGGGGCTTGGGTTGGGGAGAAATCTAGACGCGAGGAAGGCGTTTGGGGCGTTTAGTCCCGAGTCCGTGTGCACACGGACGCCTCCAAGCCACTAGGGACCCCGCGAACTGCCTCGAGTGCTCGCTTGACCCGTGGGGCGCCTTCTACCGTGTCATCGAGTGTTTTGATATCTTTTCAAAGGATTTTTTTTTTTTTTGAGACTTTCTGATCCCGATTAGAGAAGCTTTTCGTTCCGAGCGGGGGCGGACGCGGAGAGACTGCGCGAAACAGAATTGTCGTCCGTCCGTTGTCTTTTTTTTGTTTTGTTTTGTTTTTGTTTTTTTCGAGACAGGGTTTCTCTGTATAGCTCTGGCTGTCCTGGAACTCACTCTGTAGACCAGGCTGGCCTCAAACTCAGAAATCCGCCTGCCTCTGCCTCCCAGGTGCTGGGATTAAAGGCGTGCGCCACCACCGCCCGTCTCCGTTGTCTTTTTAAAAGTGTAAAATTATAATAAAAATTGATCACCCGGCTTCAGAACTTCTGGCTGCTTTATTTTTATTTTTCGATGGTGTTGGGCCCGGACCCAGTGTTTCGAGACTGCTAGAAAAGTGTTCCATCACTGAGCGATAGCATCCGCCTCTAGGAAAAAAAAATCCCTTTTAAGTATGGAAACTTAGACGGGTGGTATGTAAATCTTTGGTAAACTCGGCAGGCTTCCTGAAGGTTTCCCCAATATTCCGACGTAATTTGTACCGCCTAGATGCAGAGACGGGTAGAAAGTCATAAAGTACAGAGATACCAGTTCACTTGGACCCGCTGAGGGTCCTGAAATGTTGACTGCCACTGGAAAAATCACTGTTGACAATTTTGACCAGTTTTGCAGCTTTCGTTCTTTTTTTTTTTTAATCCTTATTTGCATTTTGTAATCTGTAATGTTTTGCCACTTGTTTTAATGTATGTGTGTTTAGGGGAGATAGTTTTTCTTTTTTTTTTTTTTGAGATAGAGTTTCCACTATGTGGCCTTAACTGTTCTGGAGCTATGTAGACCACGATGGCCCCCAGCTCACATAGACCTGCTTGCCTCTGCTTCCCCAGTGCTGGGATTAAAGCCATGTGTCACCAAGGTTGGCTTTTTAATATCTTTAAAATTACATTTAATTAATTAATGTGTGTATATGAGCACGGGCCACACTGCATGCTGCAGTCGAGATAACATGAGCGAGTTGATTCTCAACTCCTTTCTTGTGGATCAGGAGATCTAACTCAGATTCCGAGGTTTGACAGCAGGCATCTTTAGCAACTGAGCCATCTTGTTGGCCCCAAGTCATTCATTTAAAGAGGTATTCTCTAGTTCTGGGCTGGGGAGGTTGGCACCCTTGCCATGAGAGTGTGGGGCTGAAGTTCAGGTTCCCATATCTCAGTGATTGGAGCGGCTGGCCTGTGATTCTAGCTTGGTGAGATAGAGATGGGGGTGCCTGGAGCAAGCTGGCTGGCGGGACTACTTTGCCTCAGTGAAAAAGTGTGTAACAGGATCTCTGTATCGGTCTCGGTTCTCCACAAGCATGCACACCCCCACACACGAGCATGCACACACATGGGCATGCACACCAAATGTGAAAAAAGAACATGAAAAACTTTATATTATATAATTGAGTAATTTTTAGTATAGTTACAGAAGTTGTTTTTTGGTTTTTTTAGAAATTTATTTTATGTATATGAGTACACGGAAGCTATACAGATGGTTGTGAGCCATCATGTGGTTGCTGGGATTTGAACTCAGGACTTGGGAAGAGCAGCTAGTGCTCTTACCCGCTGAGCCATCTCTCCAGCCCCTCAGAAGTTGGTTTTTATTTTCTTGCAGCCATCACTGTGGTGGTCCAGCTTTGGAACATTTCTGTTATCTTCTAAAGAGATACTGAACTTTATGTGGGAGATGTACGCCTTCCCCATTCCTGTCCTGGATATTTTATATGTGGTATTCTGCGTCTGGATTCTTTTGGAAAGCATCATCATCATCATCATCAGTGTTTGAGGCTCACCCATGTGGTAGCATGTGCTGGTTCTTTGTTTTGTGTCCCAGGTCCCCTGCCAGTGCCTGACCCTGGCACTGTTCATAGGGAGGGAGCTCACAGGGACACCAGATGCCCTTCCAGAATAAGGGCAGCCGTAGGCCTCCGGCAGGCCATCAGCATCCACTCGGCAGTAGAGCTTTGGGAAGATGGACCTATGGCTAGCTTGCTTTCTAGTAAGAAGCTGGAAAAAGAAATTAACCTTCCAGAGAGGCAGAAAATGGCCACTTTCCCTTCTCTTCAGTTTTGCCTCTTCTTTTTCTTTTCAGCAAAGGCAGCTGAGATGTTAAGTATGGTAAACATGTGATACCCATGCCAGCATCCACACCATCACATATATGTATGTTTATGTGTAAGTCCACATAATGCAGTTTGCTTTTCCCAAATAGGGATCAGCGATATCATCTCACAAGGATCTTTTGGCAGTTTCTTTTTCTCCCAATAATGTGTTTTTGAGCTCTAACTAAGCTGG
The DNA here is from genome assembly GCF_008632895.1 of Mastomys coucha. NCBI lineage: Eukaryota > Metazoa > Chordata > Mammalia > Rodentia > Muridae > Mastomys > Mastomys coucha. The sequence goes on from NW_022196895.1 coordinate 63,393,918, forward strand.
TACATATCTATGGATATAAGTTGATATACATATAGCTTGACTATACTAGCCGTTAATCACCTACTTTATGAATGTTATGATTTGCCCTCTCTTATCGAAAAGACACTTGTGCTTGTTCTTTACTTATGGCCTGTGATGGCCAACATTGGCCGTTATCTTGGGATGAGAGACACCTGGAGATTAGCAAGGCCGGCCTCTGGGTATGTTTGGAAAAGCTTTTCCATCCACTTGCTCCCAACCGTCCTAATGCTGCAACCCTTTAATACAGTTGTGGTGACCCCCAACCATAAAATTATTTTCATTGCTATTTCATAACTGTAATTTTGCTACTGTTATAAATCATAAACATCTGATATGCAGGACGGCTGATGTGTGACCCCCAAAGAAGTCGTGACCCACAGGTTGAGAACCAGTGCCATAGGAGATGCGTTCATGAGGTCTCTAGCCTAATATTGATCTAATGCATTGAAAAATGGGAAATGGTGGACCCATATAAGTTGGGACCTTGTTGGAGGGAGTCACCTGAGTTGTGCTTTTGAAGGGGTGTGTCTTGGTTCTCACCCCTTAGTCCTTTCTGCTTTCTCTGTCTTGGGGTGAGCTGTTCCTCTCTACTCCATGATCTTTGTCATTGTGTTCTGCCACATCATAGGCACAGAGACGAGCAACCCTGGACCGAATCTTGGAGATATTGAGACCCTTACTTTTGTGTATGTTGATTATAACTTATATTAGTTACTATATCAGAGAACTAGGTATACTGTCACAGACTGTAACCCCAGGATTTAGGAGGGAGGGTCTTGAGGCATATAGAGACCCTATCTTAAATATCAACCAACCATTAGAAATTGTAACTGAAATTTTACAATATTAATTCATTACAATAAACAGTAATAACTCCCTCTTCCTTTTGTTTTTGGACACAGGGTTTCATGTAGCCCAGGCTGGCTTCGCTGTGGAGCTAAGGATGGCTTTGAATTTCTGATTCTTCTGTGTCCATCTGTGCCATTTCCTGGGTGTTCAGATGACAGGGTGTGTGCCACCAAGCCTGATTTTAAGCCTGTAGTACTATACAAATTGGGGTAGGAGGATACATGTTTGCCTTGAGTGCATGAATCCCAGGTTCAGTCCCCAACTCCATAAACTTGGCATAGTGGTGCATGCCTGCAGTCCCAGCAGTGGGGAGGGAGAGGAAGGAAAATCAGGGGTCCACTGCTGGCTGAGCATATAGGAGACCCTCTGTCAACAGTTTAGAAAAATCAAGAACTTGGCTGTGTTTTGCAGAAATTAGGAGATTCTGGTACTTTAAAAATAATATCCATGATTCCTGCATTTCTGTAGTTTGATTCTCTTAATCTACTTCTGCATCTGGTGTTTTGTAATTTATAAGCCTTGGTTGAGGTGTACAGGTAGAGTCCAGCATCACACAGATAAGGAGCCGTAAGACATAAATATGTCTGTCCTTAGTTAGGGCTTCTGCTGTTGTGACGAGAACAGAATGACCAAAGAGCAGTACATCCCTCCTGTGGAGCGTGGGATCCCAGGTTTGTAGTGTGGGCTCA
>NW_022196895.1:63397976-63407284 GCF_008632895.1 Mastomys coucha
GACATGGTTTCTTTATGTAGCCCTGGCTGTTTGGAACTTGCTGTATAGACCAGGTTAGACTCAGATCTGTTCTGTCTACCTCTGCCTCCCTGCTGGGATTAAAGGCATTTGTCAACATAGCAGGCTGGGTTTAGAGACAGCTCTCAACAGATAACTCCAGTTTCGGGGGATCTGATACTCTCTTAGCCTCATGGCACCAGACACACATGGATGCACATATAAACATGCAGAGAAAACATAACACAGCCAGGCAGTGGTGGCGCACACCTTTAATACCAGCACTGGGAAGGCGGAAGCAGGCAGATCTCTGAGTTCAAGGCCAGCCTGGTCTACAGAGGAAGTTCCAGGACAGTCAGGACTACACAGAGAAACCCTGTCGAGAAAACCAAAAAACCAACAACAAAATAAAACCCACACACATCTACAATGACTCCTGTGGTTATTTTGTGTAAGTATATCTAAACAACTTGTATATCATTTGAGTCTGAATCAGAAAGAGAAATGATGGCATCGTGCCCATACACTTGGGGGAGACTTCCAGGACAGCGGTATCAGGAAGGGAGGGAAGGCTGGTTGACTTGACAGTCGTTCTCAGCAACGGGGGAGGGCCCATGTTGAACATCTGGAAGGGAGGCTCCTTTAACTTGGCTCTGTTACAGCGGTCTGAGGTCTGAGGTTAGGTCCAACCCAACCAAGGGCGTGGCTCTGGACAGTCGCAGGCTGCTGTCTGAGGCGTTGGCATCTTTGAGAGCAAGAGATAAATTAGCTCTGAGCTCTGACTTACACTAGTGTGACTCTGCAAGGGAAACCTTGGGAAGTTCTTGGGACATCCTTAAGATTCCTTGGGATTCCACCGGATAGCCAGGCAGTCCAGTAGGACCTTAAGCCCTACGGGAAGCTAGGGTCATCCTGCATTAAGGGCCGCAGCCAGCGGTTTTTCCAGGGAGGCGCAGGTAGGGAGATGTGAGAAATGCCCACAAAAGGTTTCTGCCTCCTGAGGGCTGGAAGAGGACCAAGCCAGAGATCATCTAAGCTTGCTGGCCCTGTGTAGCCTCGGCACAGAGCTGGGGCCCCCCCGCAGCAGACATGGGTTTAGACAGCACGCAGGGCAGCCTGGCCAGAATAAACACAGGAGCCTCAGCCCCAGGGCCACTTCCTATGCTGATTGTTTTCTCTTGCCAGCCATCCCTGGGACACAGTGATCAAGGCGGCCATGCGGAAGTACCCTAACCCGATGAACCCGTGCGTGGTGGGCGTGGATGTGCTGGAGCGCAGCGTGGATGGCTGTGGGCGCCTGCACAGTCTGCGCCTGCTCAGCACCGAATGGGGGCTGCCTGGCCTCGTGCGTGCGGTGAGAATCCTTATGTGGCTGAGGATGTCACAAATGGCAGCCCCTTGCCCTCTTCTCCTCAGACTGCCCATGGGTCTCATTCTGTTGTCTGGGAAGGACTATAGTCACTCTGGGTTAGGTGACCTGGGTGACCTTTCTTCAGTGACACATGTGACTGCCCAGAATCCCACATTTTGTGGTGCTGCAGTTATACTTTTTACACGTGAGCTTCAGGTAGACACAGCTCAGCCTAAACTGGCTTTTAGAGCCAAATGTGGGTGGGATGGGATCGGGTAGAGAACAGTGAGAATGTTAACATACGGCAGCACCCTAACCTTCCCCCTGCTCCAAGCGCTGGTCCTTGCATAGCCCCAGGGTCTCCTTTGCCACTCCCAGATTCTATGTAGGATGTGAAAACTATCCCTGCAGGCTGATTCTTGCCTTCCAAACTCTGTCAGCAGAGGAGCCTCTTTCCTCAGGATCCCTGGCTTCTCTGGTCTAAGTTTTGTCAAAACATTCGTTACTGTCACGTGTTAACCTCTTAGCTCTGTTTTCTAATATCTGCGGGGGGTGGGGGGATTGATTTCTCTGCCCATTACTGGATCCACAGGTATAGAGCATTTGTTGTTAAGGACATGTGTAACTGGACCTTAGCATGTTGCTCTACTCTTTTGTTTTGTCTCTTAGATTTTGGGAGCCAACAGGACCTTGACGTACATCAAAGAGCGCTCTGTTGTGGATCCGGCTGCCAGGAAAATGGAGCTGTGTTCCACCAATGTAAGCAGTGGTCTAAGATGAGGAAGTGCTTAGTGTTGCTCCCCGATGGTGCGTAATGTCTCCCTTAAACTGTTCTTCCAGCTTGCCTTTTCTTCGCTCTGAGAGTGCTTGTTTTTAGGAGGATTACATTTATTTAGTAGAATTTTATCCTTGTTTGTTTTCAAGGGGGGTTCTCACTGTACCCTTTGTTGAGCCTGGAACTCACTGGATAGCCCAAGCTGGTCTTAAATTTTCTGTAATCCTCCTGCCCCAGCCTGTGGAGTGCTAAGGCTACAGGCTTGAGACACCACACCTACTTTTTTTTCACCTTTTTATTCTAATATAATCAACAAAAAAGAAGAAGGCAATAGGTCAGGTGTGGTGGTGTGTATGTCAGGCAGACCTCTGTGAGTTTGAGGCCAGCTGGATCTACATAGTGAGTTCCAGGACAGACAGAGCTACATAGTAAGACCATGCCTCTAAACAAACAAACAAACAACAAATAAATTGAAAGAAAGAGGGCTGGAGATATGGCTCAGAGGTTAAGAGCACCAACTGCTCTTCCAAAGGTCCTGAGTTCAATTCCCAGCAATCACTTGGTGGCTCACAACCATCTGTAATGGGATCTGATGCCCTCTTTTGGTGTATCTGAAGACAGTGACAGTGTATTCACTTATATAAGATAAAATAAAATAAATCTTTAAAAAAAAAAAAAAGAGCAGGGCAGTGATGACACATACCTTTAATCTCAGCACTTGGGAGGCAGAGGCAGGCAGATTTCTGAGTTCGGGGCCAGCCTGGTCTACAGAGTGAGTTCCAGGACAGCCAGGGCTACACAGAGAAACCCTGTCTTGAAACACCCCTCCCTCAAAAAGAAGGAAGCAATAAGTAGTTAGATAAGAAAACGGCTGAATCTGGGTATGCTATTGCACAGCTGGGTGGCTATGGATTACAATGTGTGTTATTATTAGTAATAATGGTAATAATAATAATAAGACAGGGTCTTACTATGTAGCTCCAGCAGGCCTAGAACTTTCTATGAAGACCAGGCTGGCTTGGAACTTACAGATATCCTTCAGATGTGTTAATATGCCCAGCTAACTAATATATATAGTGTGTATAGTTATGTATATAACTATATATAATATATACATAGTATATAATACATATTAAAAGTAGAAGAAAATATTTAGAATGTCTCCACCACAAAGATATAAATATTTGAGGAAACAGAAATGTTTACCCTGATTTTTAAGTTTATTTATTTTGCTACAGGGTCTAAGTATGTAGACCAGGCTGGCCTGGAACTCCCAGAGATCTTCCTAGTGGTGGGATTAGCCACTACTTACCCTGATTTAAATGTTATACAGTGTATATATACATTGGAAGATTATAGTGCCTATATATGTGTTCAATTTTCATATATTAATACAAATAGGAATGAGACGGAAGTGCAAACAATTTTCACAAAGTGTGAACAAACAAAGCAACAGACATGATCAAATCCAGAGTCTATCCTGAGTCACAGCAGTGGAGTGTGGGGTATCTGTCTGCATACCACAGCCGGCAGGACTCAGTAGCTGGCATCGGTTCAAACTTGGGTAGTCCGACCCCAGGTAGTTTATTTGAGGCATACTTAGCACAGCACAATTTGGTGAAAAGTTTCCTGGTGATACTGAACTCAATTCCTTGTGCACAACAGAGCTTAGGACATGACTACATCGGATGTATTTGTAAAGTACAAGTAACATCTTCCAGAAAGATAGGTTCTAGTAGATTAGAGAAAAACAAGCTCAAGATGAGAAGGAAGATCCTGTGTGGTCTCTGCCACATGGACAGCACAAAAGTCACCAGGCTATTAACTGTCCGCTCCCAGCCTTCTAGGCGGAAAACAGGTTATGTACCTCTCTCTTCGAAGAGACAACCTGTGTGTTAACATTCCTGCTTCCCTGGTGCCATTCTTCAGGCTGCATCCTGGGTGTTCATTAGCCATGTGTGTTTGTAGCTGAGATACAAGCGTAACATCGTAGTGCCATAGAGAACTCTGCTCACCATGATATTCTAAAGGCATTTTTTAGGTAGTTTTTTTTTTTTTAATTTTTATTACTGTGTGAGCATGCTATTGAATGCATTGGAGGTCAGAAGACAGCTTTATGGCGTCAGTTCCCTCCTTCTTTATGTGGGTTCCAGGAATCGAACTCACGCTGCTAGGCCTCTGTGGTAAGCACCTTTCCCTATCTCACTGGCTCTAGGTAAATTTTAATAGAAAATACAAACAGAAAGTCAGCTTGCTGACAGGAAGGAGGACAGAGGAAGGCTGCTTAAGCTTCTGTGTGGATCCCAGAGTCTAGCACGTCTAGTATTCAGAGATTCCATGAGGGCTGGAAAGTTGGCTACTGTAGCCATGGACAGCAACAGTGGTCGGTCTGATAGGCTTAGCAATGTGTGGGTGCCTTGAAGGCAGATCCTGCCTCAGATGTGGGTAGAGATCTGCGATCATCATCAGAAGGAGCCGCCCAGTGGTGTCCCTAGCACAGGAGTGTGTGTGTGTGTGTGTGTGTGTGTGAGAGAGAGAGAGAGAGAGAGAGAGAGAGAGAGAGAGAGAGACACTGAATGTTGTCTTTTTCTGGCTTCCAAAAGTATTAATTCTGGGCTGGAACGGTAGATGGTTTGGGAAGAAATAAAAGAAAATTAGAACCTAAAGCCAGTTTTGTTTGTTTGTTTGTTTTTAATGTGTGTGTGTGTATGTTTGTTTTTAAAGATCACTCTCACGAATCTGGTGTCAGTGAATGAGAGGTTGGTGTACACACCTCATCCGGAGAACCCTGAAAAGTGAGTCACCTCATCCTAGAATAGACATATTGAACAGCAGGGGTGGATGGAGCCTTCCTCCCTGGGTTGGTCAGTCCCCTACTTCTGCTCTTCTGCAGGACTGTGCTCACTCAAGAAGCCATCATCACTGTGAAGGGGATTAGCCTGGGGAGCTACCTGGAAAGTCTAATGGCCACCACGATATCCTCCAATGCAAAGAAGGTGCATGCCTCAGGACAGGGCCCGGGTGCAGTCTGTGGTAATGCGCCAGATGAAGTGGGGGCGTGTCTGGTCCTGGGGTACTCCTGAGGACGGAGATCTTTGTAGTTGAGCTTCTAAGGCTAGAGAATTCCCTACAGTTCTATTTCAAATAGAGATACAGAAGGGCTGGCCAGGTTCTGAGGTGAGAGACATCTGTCCTAGTAAGGGTTACTATTGCTTTGAAGTTCATCCCAGTCTCTCTGGTCTACACATGGCAGCTTTGGCTGTGGGACTTGGGATGTCTTAGGTCTCAGATATGAATTGGCTGTGTTATTCTAAGAGGGTGTTGACAGTGAGATAGCTCAAGCTGGTGTATTCTTTAACTCATTAGAGAAATTAAGGCATTGAAAACATTCCATCATGTTTCTGAGCTTGAATAGCTTGCTTCTGTCGACTGTTTTAGTTAGGGTTTCTATTGCTAAGAAGAGATACCATGACCACCTCAAGACTTATACAGGGAAACATTTAATGAGGGCTGCCTTACAGTTCAGAGGTTCAGTCCATTGTCATCATGGCAGGAAGCATGGCAGACGTGGTGCTGGAGAGTTAGCAGAGAGTTCTATCTACACTTGCAAGTGGCTGGAAGACCCAGTAAGCCCACCTGGCCTGGCTTGAACTTCTAAGACCTCTCCGCCCACTCATAACAACCCACTTCCTCCAACAAGGCCATGCCTCCTCCAACAGGGTTACACCTCCTGTTAGTAGCACTCCCTATGGGCCTGTGGGGGCCATTTTATTCAAACCACCTTATTGTCCATGGCTCAAGGAGATTGTTGCTCCATCTTTGCCACAGCAGTTCCCTCCTGCATGTGTCAAGAACTGAAGTCCTTCTGTGTTGTTGCAGGGATGGGCTGCCATTGAGTGGATAATTGAACATTCGGAGAGCGCCATAAGCTAACGGGTCTGCACCCATGCCTGGTGACACAAGGGGCAGTCACAGTAACTTCTTAACCTGGTACAGAGTTTTAGCTTTTTATTACCTGTGTGCATGGGGTGCATGAGAGACTGCATACTATCTGTCACAGTGGACAGCTCCATCCTTCTTCATGTCCTGAGTTTGTGCCATAGAAGTGTCCAGAGTACACCTGAGCTCTTGTCACTGGAGTCTGAGGAAACCAGGGTAGCATCTGCCACCCTGAGGTCTCAGTACCTGGCTGCCTGAACAGTCCTCAGGATTGTCACAGCTGATGAAGAGCCTCCATGAATAGGTCCACCGTGTTAAAAGGCAAATTTGGTCTGGAGTTGTTCCATCTTGGGTAAAATTTGCACGTCTTGAAAAAAACTTCATCGTTATCAGTGGACTGAAGAGCTTACACCTGCTGGATCTCACACCTCTGAGATCCACTCCCAGTCTGGAAACTCCCAGTTTCTATGAAAAGTGCTTTGTGCCTGTTTACTCACTTGGTACAAGCCAGTATTCAGCCTCTGGTTTGTCATTGTAGTTGCAAAAGCATCTCTTCACAGATGTTCCTTCGTCTCTTCAGTCCCCAGATATTTGATATTTGACTGGTTGGCATTTGTCTTACGTCCTCACAGAAAGCATCCCATTTCCTTTAGGTGGGGCCTCCTCACTTCCTGCCTGAATGTCCCTGTTAAGCTGCTGACCGTGGTAGCTTGCTTCCCTGTTGCCTCCAGTCATGTTTGCTTCCTCATTTCCCTCAGCTGACAAGCTGTGGGGTTTGAGTTATTTTTAAGATATTTGTGCTCCTTTTTCCTAAGTCAATAAAGCTTGTCAGAGACATTTCCCTTGAATCCAAGACTTGCTCCGGGGTCTCTGAGCTGAGCTTGTGGGAGCTGTGTGCAGGCCTGTGTGTGGAAAGAGAATCCTGATGTGCAGTCTAAGCTCCTCAGGTTGTTTCTTCATCAACTAGAGCTAAACCATCCCTCTCTTCAGTCAGATGTCTCACCAAAAAGAGTCAAAGAAGAAAGGAAAGAAGGAAGCATGGCCGAGTAAAGAGGACGAGAGGCAAGTGTGGATGTGGCTCCCGCCAAGTCTGGAAGAGGCGTCTGCTGGAATCTTCCCTGCCCACGATGACCTCCCAGTGCAGCATCAGGCCCAGGCACCAGCTCTGTGAGGCTGACTGTACGAGGTCGTTTCGTGGGAGTAGTGTGGAGCTCTGGTCTGCTGGGCTCTGCTGTAGGCACTGTGCTGTACGTACTGTGCTGGGCAGTACTGGCTGCACTGCCCCTGCGTTGCTTTTAAGCTTTTATTTGCTTCTGGAAGGAGTGTCACTTCTGTGTGCTGGCTCTAGTCACTCCACCAAAAGAGAGCTCCCCTTTCCTCATGCCCTGCCAGCTAAGCTGGGGTAGGTTCCTCAAACCTTCCCCAGGGGCCTGGCTGCTGCACTCTGTTCCTGGTGGCGCTATGTCCTTAGAGTGTCCCACTTGCCTCTGTGAAGGAGAATGAGAAGTTGCTCTCTGGCCCTCAGGATCCCCATCATGCACTACATCCAAAAACAGTTCGGGAGCTCTCTACACAGGCCACCATGGGTTCCAGCAGCAACTGGAATTTTCAAACTCAAGAGTGACCTTGAACACTTCCTCCTGCTTCCCCATTCCCAAGTCCTGAGATTATAGACTTGGGCCACTATACTTGACTCTTTTTGGTTGTTGTTCTTGAGACAGATCTTGCTATGTAGCCCTGGCTGTTCTGAAACCCATGGCATTCCTCCTGCCTCAGCATCTCAAGCGTTGGACTCACAGGTGTGTACCACCATGCCCATTATGGGATTCTTGTCAAGTCCCAACTGTCTTTTTAACAGGTTTGCCTGACAAGCCTGGCTGTCTCTTGAAGCGGGTGGGAACCTCCTGCTATTTACAAATTGCTGTCCAGCCAATCCCTCTCCACACCCTGGGGTTCTGGGGTCTTGCTTGGGTGTGAGTGGTGGCTTTGTGCTCTTGTCCTAGATTGAAGCCCCTCCCTAACACCTACATTGCCTTCCTCAGAGTTTCTGTGTTCCTCATTTTCTAGGCAGTCTTTAGTCTGTCAGTGTTTCAGTCAGGGCCATGAGCAGGAGGTACTACCGTCTTCTGTTCTGAGACAAAGTCTCTGTAACTCAGGTTGGCCTTCAACTCACTGTAAATGAGGCTGACTTCCTCCATCTTCTTCCACCTCTAAGGAATTACAAGTGAGCACTGTCATGTCTGGCTTTCTGCCACCTTTAAATCAAGGTTGTTTAACACACACACACACACACACACACACACACACACACACACACACACACACGTCATCTATGTTTGTAGTTTTAAAAAGAGGTATTAAATCTGTTGAATAGTAGAGACCTCTGCTCTCCCTCTGATGATCCACTCACTATTTTTAGATCCTTCTAGAACTTTCCTATGCCTGTGAAAGTTGATGTCTTTTCCTTTCATTAAACCTGATTCAAACTGTAACTATTTTTGTGACGTCTCTTTTCTACTTTTAAACAACACTGTCTTGAAAAGTCCCCTTTGAGGACTCACTGCTGAGAGCCACTGAATAGAGTTCCTGAAGCCACTGAAGTCTTCTTGCCATTGTCACTGGGTCAGTCACCATAGTAAGAATGGTTACCCTAGAGGGACACAGCAGCTCCCTCTTTATGTGGGGACAGCTCCTAGACACTATTCTACTTTGAAATGGTTATAGACTATTGGCCGGAGTAGGGGGCACTTAGGGCATTGAGGAAGAGCATCTTGGGTGTGCCTTGGGAGGGCATTCCTAGAGAGGTTTGGCTGAAAGGATACCTCCTCTCACCATGGGCAGCACCATTCACCCCATGGGCAAGGGCAGGGGCCAGGGGAAGGCAAAAGCCACGGGATTGTGGAGTTTCTGTTTTTCGCTTTGCGCCTCAGACCACCCCATTTCTGTAACCATAGTGGACTCTGCCCCTCTGAACTCCGTCAAACCCTTCTTTCCTTAGCTGCCTCCTGTCACAGCCATGAGAAAAGTAGGTCATACTTGTTTCAAGTTTAACCGAATTAAAGGAGTGTAGTCATTGTCTTCAGTATCCGTTCTGTGTAAAGCCATTTGGCTTTGTAACTTCTACTTTGATTGGAAGTGGATTCCACAACCCTTCCTTTTGGAAATTCATTAGCATAAAAGTAAATGTTTTATGATCTAGTGTCATAAGTAGTTAGACCTTAATTTCTTTTTTTTTTTTTAATTTTT
>NW_022196895.1:63407294-63421588 GCF_008632895.1 Mastomys coucha
GGCCATGAGCTATTGTGTGTGGCTGCTGGGAATTAAACTTAGGACCTCTGCTGGCCTGTTCGCTCCAGTGTAATTCACTGTACCTGTCTTCAGACACACCAGAAAAGGGCGTCAGATCTCATTACGGGTGGTTGTGAGCCACCATGTGGTTGCTGGGATCCGAACTCAGAACCTTTGGAAGAGCAGTCAGTGCTCTTACCCGCTGAGCCATCTCGCCAGCCCCCTTAATTTCAAGTTGAGAAAACTGGCACAAGTCAGCTCAAAAAATACAGTACAGTGTCAGTCTCACACATCCCACTCCACAGCCAGTCCCTGAGTGCCTGGAAGAGACATCTCGAAGGACAGCCTCATATTCCAAGATGCCCCACTGAAGGGTTCCATAAATCCCCAGAGCAACAAATTCCACAGGGAAAACACAAACTAGAAGCTGGAATTAGAGGCAGTTGTGAGCTACCTGATGTGGGTGCTAGGAACTGAACTTTGGTTCTCTTGAAGAGCAGAAAGTCCTCTCTCACTGCCCCAAGAGGGAAGTCTTGATCTTATAACAACCCCACACTCAGGCCTAAGACAACCTCAAAGCAACTTTTATCTAGTGCTTCCTGCCTTGTGATTCTTGGGTGTGAAGGCTGGCTAATGTTGCATGGAGCTCCTTAATCTAGAAACCATAAGAGAAGGCATTCAGAAACCCGTGATGGAGGGCATTCCCTTGCCAGGAACTTGTAAGAAAGGACAATCTCTTAGTTATTTTGGAATGGAAGGCTGTCTTCCTGAGACTCATGCACAGCTCTGACATTCTTTAAAATGGAAAGGATTGACAGCTTTTCCCTCAGGACCTTTGCTGGCTACCTCTTCCAGTGAAACTCACCTTGGCTTGCCCTCCTCCTTCAGGGCCTCATGGCTGCCAGAGCCCATGGCGCTGTAACTTGTCCTTATAAATTCTTCTAAAGACAGTTTGTTTCAGCTTTTTTTTTTTTTTTTTTTTTTTTATGAAACGACAATGTTTTTAATTTTAAGATTTCCTAAGGCCGGGCAGTGGTGGTGCACGCCTTTAATTCCAGCACCTGGGTAGCAGAGGCAGGCGGATTTCTGAGTTCGAGGCCAACCTGGTCTACAGAGTGAGTTCCAGGAAAGCCAAGGCTACACAGAGAAACCCTGTCTTGAAAAAACTAAACAAAACAAAACAAAAACAAAACAAAAAACCCCAAAACCAACAAAACAACAACAATAACAACACAAGATTTTCTAAATGATAAAATACCTAATTCTGTACATTATATAAATGCTATTACAGAGTTTGTTTAAAGGATAATGACAAGAAAGCTTCTTGTCATTAGGTTCTGTCATTGGGTAGAATGTGACAAGTAAGGAGTTAAGTGAGTTAAGCATCTGAGGTGACGAAGTGCTGTCACTTTCTAGGTGAGCCACACCCTGCTAGAAAGTTATTCAAGGGAAGACAGCGGTCCCTCTGACAAGCTGGGTTTCTCATACCCTGGAACGAGGCTGCTCTGTGTGACCAGGCCTTTTTTTTTTTTTCCTTGGTTTTTCAAGACAGGGTTTGTCTGTGTAGCCCTGGCTGTCCTGGATCTCACTCTATAGACTAGGCCGGCCTCGAACTCAGAAATCCGCCTGCCTCTGCTTCCCAAGTGCTAGGTGACCAGGCTTCTTTATAAGAAACACTGGCGTTCGTTTTCAAAGTTTCTCTACTATTTGGCTTAGGAGTCAATAGTAAAATTCTAGCTATAATACTGGAAAATTGGCCCAGCTCTTAAGAGCAAGAGGATCCCGGTATCTAGCACCTACATGGTGGCTCATAACCACCTGTAACTACAACTCCAAGGATCTGATAAACTCTTCTGGTTCTATGGTACCAGATATACATGCAGACAAGCATTTATACACATGAAATAAACTCAAACACAAAAAATACAAAAAAAAATCTTCAACAGTGCGCGAGTACACACATACTGCCCACTTACCCATCTGGACAGTGAGTTTGGCTTCTGAAGGTCTTTCTACTGAACTCATATTCAGGTGGCCCGAGTGCTTGCTCATAGGGGAGTTTGCTGTCTCTTTTCTCGATGCCATTTTCTCTCCAACCTAAGGGCTCCCTTAGGGCTGAGCCTACTAAACACTTTTTCTTCAGTATGCTCTCACTGCGCCACAATCCTAAAACAATTGTTAGAACCTTGGTATCCCTAGGATTTGAAACTGGACTGTGCTGGGAACTTGAGGTAGCCAGGTGTCTGGTCCTTTCAGGGATTTGAGAAAACTCAGTAGGTCTGTGCCTGCTGAACATGTGGGGAAACACGGACATGGATACACACTACGATGGGCTCCGAGAGCATCATCGGAGCAGAGGGGCGTGGCTCTGGGCGTGACTCTGGGCGTGGCTCTGGACTGGTCCACGGGGCTGCTGCTGCTGCTGCTGCTGCTGCGGGAGGAACTTGAGAATGCCAGGCTTCAGTGATGGAGCTCGCATCGTGAGTGAGGGTAGTTTTACTTTTGGTTAACCTTTAAGTCATTGGTAAGAGGTGTCAACTGTGAGACCATCAAGTAGTAATTAGCACTTACCAGAACCCATCCTGCCTTTTCAAGTTGTGCTGGTTGTTGGTTAGCGCACGCCTCACCAGGTCAGAGGCTCGCAAGTCAAGCTCGCAAGCTCGCAAGTCCAGAGTAGTTTTGCCGTTTTCAGAGGGTTATATGAAGAACAATCTCAATTCCAGGCTATCTGACAGAGACATGGAGGCCCATCGAGTCTAGAATACTTCCCATCTGGCCCTCTGCTGTCCAGTTTTCTAAGAGGCCCACTGTGTTGGATCATTGTAAAGAAAACCATTTTTTTTTTTTCACCAGACAGCTTTCCTCTCCTCACTGATACACAGTTATGTTTCCATCAACATCAAACTCCTGCTAAGACTCTCCTGATGAGTCTGTACAGCCATTTGGACAAGAAACTCTCCCTGGGAGACCTTAGATCCATCTGTTTCATATTCTCACTGTCCCATTCTGCACCAAGCTGTTACTTCCACGATGGCCCCAGGAGGCTGAGCCTCATGACCTCTCCTGAGTTGTGCTGTCTGCATGTATATGGACTGCTGCACTCAGCCATGTAAGGCATGTAATGATGGTGCCTGTGACTCAGTCTGCCATATGGTAAGGACACTGCAAGGAGCCCCATTGGAGGCAGAGTTGCCACTCAGTGTAGCCTTCAGATAATGACAGGTCCACTGGCATCTCTAATATCGCTCTACATGGAAGCACGGTCTCAGGCTGCTGCTGCTGAACTGACCCACAGTCTCTTGATATAATGAAGGCTCATAATCTCAACATGGTTATGAATTTACTACATACCAATAGATTACTCCTGTTACCTTCCAACTGTTCTTTTTACAATGCTCCATTCACTGTAAGTTTTCCCTCAAATAATACTGTCCTGATGAGAAAGCCTCTTTTAGGGAGGTTTAATTCCATTCATTTATTTATTGTAGTCTTTTGTGACAAAGAGACATCCCCAAAAGCCAAGCTGAGGTTCCAGCATAGGTGGTAGTGTGTGGCTGGCAGATGGCCATGGCTCTCCCTCTGAGCTGTCCTGCCTCCATGGGGTTCTGATCTATGCTACTGCCAGCAGTTCGCTGCACATGTGAGCAGACTCTATAGACACGCTTTCCAGAGCCATGATCAGATGAGCTACTTTGCACATAAAGAGCTGGGCCTGGTGAGTGCCCGCCTGTGATCCTAGCACTTGGGCAAGAGAAGCAAGAGAATCAGGAATTCAAGGCAGCCTGGACTACATGAGGTCCATCTCAACAGCCTCTCATTTCTCTTTCTCGGCTTACTTTTCACCCGACTGCACTTGTCTGCAGGCGCAGAGCATCTCATCCTACCCCCCCTCTGTGCCCTGCAGACATGGTGTATCCCCCAGCCCCCCTAGATCTTTTCCAGTGTCCTCTTAGCCTTTCCTCCTGGCCCATCTCCAGTTCTCTGTGACACCTGCAAACCCGAGAAAGTACTCTCTACCAAGGATTCCAGAGCCACCACACGTGCTTAGGATCTAGGGTGGGCAATAGCAATCAAAGACCAGAACAAGCACCCAACAAAGACAGATATCAGATATCTACACCAAGAAACACCTCAAATATCACGAACAGTCAAGAAAATGTGTCTTCCAGAAGCTGGTAACACTGCTATAGCAGGCTGAGACAAGACTTAGCTGAAGCACAAGAACTTCCAAATAGCTATTATGAATATGTTCAGCGACCTTATAGAGAATATGAATAATATCTAAATGAAAGAACATGAGTATAAACAATTGAATCAAATAATGTTAACACTTCAAGACATGAAAATAGAAATAGAATCATTAAAGAAAATCCAAGCTAAAATAAAATTAGGAATAAAAAGCTTAGAACACCAAACAAAAAAAAAAAAAACCTCAGGTAAGTTTCACCAGGTAAGATAACAGACATGGAAGAGATATCTCAGATGTTAAAGAAATGGAGACAGTGGCCAGATGGTGGTGGTGCACACCTTCAATCCCAGCACCTAGGAGACAGAGGCAGGTGGACCTCTGAGTTGGAGACCAGCCTGGTCCACAAAGCAAGTTCCAGGACAGTCAGGGATACACAGAGAAACCCTATCTAAAAAAAAAAAAAAAAAAAAGGATAATCCAGTGTGCTGATTTGAATAGGTATGCCCCATAGATTCATGCGTTTGGATGCTTGGTTCATTAATGGATTGACATTATAGAAGACGAGACCTTGTTGGAGTGAGTGTGGCTTTGTTGGAGGAAGTAGGTCACTGTGTAGGCTTTGATGTCTCAGAAGCCCAAACCTGGCTAGTGTGTCTCAGTCATTTTGGCTGCCTACAAATCAAGATGCAGAACTCTTAGCTCCTTTTCTAGCACCATGTCCACCTGTAAGCCACTATGTTTCCTGCCATAAAGATAGTAGACTAAAGCTCTGAATTGTAAGCCAGCCCCAATCAAATGTTTTCCTATATAAGAGTTATCGTAGCCGGGCGGTGGTGGCGCACGCCTTTAATCCCAGCACTTGGGAGGCAGAGGCAGGTGGATCTCCGAGTTCGAGGCCAGCCTGGTCTACAGAGTGAGTTCCAGGACAGCCAGGGCTACACAGAGAAACCCTGTCTCGAAAAACCAAAAAAAAAAAAAAAGTTATCGTGGTCAGGGTGTCTCTTCATAGCAACAAAACCCTAAGACACTCAGTCAAAGAAAAAAAATAATCCAGCCATAAAATAACAGGAAATGTGGGACATTATAAGAAGACTAAACCTGTGAGTAATAGGAATAGAGAATGGACAAAAAAACAAAAAAACCTAAGGTCAAAGGCACATATTGTGCGCGACATTAATCCCAGCACTTGAGAGGCAGAGGCAGGCAGATTTAAGTTCCAGGCCAGCTTGTTCTACAGAGTGAGTTCCAGGACAGCCAAGGCTATACAGAGAAACCCTGTCTCGAAAAAAAAAAAAAAAAGAAAAGAAAATCAAAGAATTTCCCCAGTTTGGACAGGTGTGGTAGTACACACTTGTAATCCCAATACTTCGAGGCAGAGGTAGGCCAATCTTTGTGACTTTCAGGACAGCATGGTCTACATGGTGAGTTTCAGCCAGGAATATGTAAAAAGATCCTGTCTTAAAAACCAAAGGGGGAAAATGTTCTCAGTAGGCACCGAGAGGTGCATATTAAGGTACAAGAAGCATGCAGAACACCAAATAGGACCAGAAAAGAAATACTTTGGGCAGGGGTGGTGCACGTCTTTATTCCCAGCATTTGGGAGGCAGAGGCAGGCAGATTTCTCAGTTTGAGGCCAGCCTGGTCTACAAAGCTCCAGGACAGCCTGAGCTATACAGAGAAACCCTGTCTTGAAAAACAAACAAACAAACAACAACAAAAACCATATAAGTCTTTGGGGCTGGAGAGATGGCTCAGGGGTTAAGAGCACTAAGTACTCTACTGAAGGTCCAGAGTTCAAATCCCAGCAACCACATGGTGACTCACAACCATCTGTAATGAGATCTGACACCCTCTTCTGGTGCGTCTGAAGACAGCTACAATGTACTTACATAAAACAAATAAATCTTAAAAAAAGAAAAAAGCTGGGTGGTGGTGGTGCACGCCTTTAATCCCAGCACTTACGAAGCAGAGGCAGGTGGATTTCTGAGTTCGAGGCCAGCCTCATCTACAGAGTGAGTTCCAGGACAGCCAGGTCTACACAGCGAAATCCTGTCTCGAAAAAACAAAAACAAAAAACAAAAAACAAAAACCCCAAAAAAACAAAAAAAGGGCGGGGGGAAGAGCATGAAACATATTGTTGTTTGTCCTAAGGGGCTGCAAACCCTTCAGCTCCTTGGGTCCTTTCTCTAGCTCCTTCATTGGGGACCCTGTACTCAGTTCAATGGATGGCTGTGAGCCTCTACTTCTGTATTAGTCAGAGCCTCTCAGAAGACAGCCGTATCAGGCTCCTGTCATCCAGCACTTGCTGGCTTCCACAATAGTGTCTGGGTTTGATGATTGATTACGGGAAGGATTCCCAGGTGGAGCAGTCTCTGGATTGTCCTTCCTTCAGTCTCTGCTCCATAGTTAGTCTCTGTAACTCCTTCCATGGGTATTTTGTTCCCCCTTTTAAGAAGGAATGAAGTATCTACATTTTGGTCTTCCTTTTTCTTGAGTTTCTTGTAGTTTGTGGATTGTACTTCGTGTATTCCAATCTTCTGGGCTAATATCCACTTATCAGAGAGTGCATACCTTGTGTGTTCTTTTGTGATTGGGTTACCTCACTCAGGATGATATTCTCCAGATCCATCCATTTCACTAAGAATTTCATAAATTCATTGTTTTTAGTAGCTGAGTAGTACTCCACTGTGTAGATGACCCACATTTTCTGTATCCATTCCTCTGTTGAGAGCTCCCAGGGACTAAACCTCCAATCAAAGAGTACATATGGTGGGACTAATGGCTCCAGCAGCATATGTATAGTAGAAGATGGCCAAGTTAGTCATCAATGGGAGGAGAGGCCCTTGGCCCTGTGAAGTTTCTGTGCCCCAGTGTAGGGGAATGCCAGGGCAGTAAGCAGGAGAGAGTAGGGTGGCGAGCAGGGGGAAGGGGAGGGAACAGGGGTTTGTTCTTGTTGTCGCTTTTTGTTTTGGGGTGGTTTTTTTTTTGTAGGGGAAACTGGGAAAGGAGATATCATATGACATGTAAATAAAGAAAATATCTAATAAAAAAAAAGAGCATGAAACATAAGACAGGCCCATTAGAATACTTGAGTTTTCAATGGTGAGTCTGAAAACCAGAAGGCCCTAGATGCATGTTCTACAAAGTCTGAGAGACTACAGATGTCAGCCCAGACTACTATATATCCAGCAAAACTATCAACACAATTGATGGAGAAAGAAAAACATTTTACATGATAAGAGCAAATTTAGATGATTTCTATCTATTGATTCAGGTTTATAGAAGGCACTAGAAGGAAAACATTACTCTGAAGAAGTTAACTACACCCAGGAAAACAAAAGAAACATATAATTGCAGAACAGTAAATCAAAAGGGGGAAAAACTCAACACAACAAAGTAAAAGGAACCAATAAAAATTACCCAAACTTGAGTTCAAGGCCAGCCTGGTCTACAGAGTGAGTTCCAGGACAGCCAGGGTTACTCAGAGAAACCCTGTCTCGAAAAACCAAAAAAAGAAAAAAAAAATTACCCAAACTGTTATAGTCTCAATTTCACAACAAAACCACATACTAACAGACTGGATTAGAAATTAGGTGTGATGGTGCACACTTTCAGTTCCAGCAGAGGCAGGCAGATGTACATGAGGCCAGAGAAACCTTGTCTCAGAAAAGTGGGGAGGCAGACACACACACACACACACACACACACACACACACACACACACACACACACGAGAGAGAGAGAGAGAGAGAGAGAGAGAGAGAGAGAACAAAAACAGGATTCATCTTTCTGCTACATCCAAGCAACAAACACATCTCACTTCACCATCAAGGGCAAACTGGAAAAAGCTATTCCAAGCAATGCAACCAAGAAGCCATCTCAATACCAGACAAGCCAGATTTCAAACCAAGTTTCCCCAAGTTCATAAAAGAAGCTAGTACAGCTCAAATTACATACTGACCTTCATAGAGATAGTAACTTCAAACACCTACTGGCCATTAGACAGGTCATAGAGACAAAAACTAAATAGAGAATTTGCCATTAACATCATAAATCAAATGGACCTTCCAGATGGTTACAGAACATCCCACCCGAACACTAAATATACTTTCTTCTCAGAAGCTACTGAGCTTTCTCTAAAACCGACCACATACTAAGACAACGAAGCAAGTCTCAACAAATAGAAGAAACTTGACCCAACATCCTGTATCCTATCTAACCACCATGGTGAGATTAAAGGTGGGTATCAACATCAAAAGAAAAAGCAAAAAGTATACAAAAACATGGGAAATCAGCCCAGTCTGGCTGGTAAACCATGAAAGACCCAAAGGACGTGGGCAGGGCAGCATTCTTGACGATGATGCCTGAGGCTTGCCCATGCATGGGCACTTTCCCTCAAGATGGCAGAGGGGTGAAGAGCACAGTGGATGCACACAGTGAAGAGAAGCCAGAGGACCATGGCTGCTGTACCATAGCCATACTGCTCAGGCTAACTTTAAACTTATGATCCTTCTGTTTCCACATTCCAAATGCTGTGATCACAGGTGTGCTCCACCATTCCCAGCAGCAATTACCCTCTTCTTTAGTCAAATGGCTGCATGACAGCAGTCCCTTATGGTGCGTGGAAGTGGAAACAAGTTCTCTCCCTGACTGTCCTGGAACTCACTCTGCCAACCAGACTGGCCTCAGACTTGGAGATCCACCTGCTACTGTCTCCCCCAAGTGCTAAAAGTAAAGGTGTTTGTCACCATTGCCTGGCTTTAAAATATTTTTAAACTGCTGCTGCAAGTACCTATCTTGTCTTTACAAACTGAGTGATTTCTAAAAGCTTGTTAATTCCTGGAAGACATCACCATTTTACAGTAGGAATTCAACACAGATGGTATGAAGAAAGCCAGTTTATTTCCCCCTTCTTAAGTTCTAAAATAAAATACCTTAAAAAAAAAAAAAAAAAGACAAGGTCTCACTGTGTAGACCAGGCTGGCCCTGAAATCACAAGAGATTTTCTGCCTCTGCTTCTGGAATGCTGGAACTGAAGGTGTGTGGCATCACACTTGGCTGAAATGCTCTAAGGGGCACACTCCGTACTGTCATTTTCCCTGGAATGTTAGCCATTCTCTGCTTACACATTTGGGAAGCCAGGTCAGAGCCCAGTCAGTGGGACACATTTCTTCATGGTCCTTCAATGTGCAAAATTTTCTGTTTTATTTGAACAAATAGCAACATAAATTAAAACTTCCACGTCTCCTACATTCACCTGAAGTTCAGTCCTCTATTAGTACAGTTAGAAAAATAAAAACCTTACAGATTTCATGGCATGAGTTCACGGTACTAATCACACATCTCTTCAAAACAGAAGAGAATTACTTTTTAGACATTTTTAGAATTACTGTATAATAACTTTGGGTTTAATTTTAGAGGGCTAAGACTTGAAATCAAGTAATTAAGGTCATTAAGTCAATGTGCAAATCAATTATTTAATTTTTACTTATCTTGGGAGAATTAATTTCCATTGCCAATGCCTTTCAAATATTAATGAGTATGTTACAATATTTACAAGCATTTTTACATACTCTGACCTCAAGGTTTATGGGATCAATGGCTGGTGCTCATGCCTGGAGGGGTCAGAAGGGGCATACAGATGTATTCAGGAGATGCATCAGACTCTGGGGTCAGCCATAATCAACTGTTGAACTAAGAGAGCAACACAGCAGACAAGCAGGACAAAGAGTCCTGCACAAGGTTGCTGGAGGAGCAAGAAGCTCTAAATGGGTCAGCTAGGACTTTTAAAGCAGGTCACACTGGCAGCACCAGCTCCCTGGCCTAAAGCCCTAGCCTATGAAATAGCTTAGTATGAGTGCTTAGGGGGTGGGGAGGAACAGCCAGTCTTGTAGACAAGATACAGTTAAATGTACATGTCTTTTTTGGTGTTTCTCAAACAATGCTAATTTTATTTCTATAATTTCTACCTTGTCACACGCCCTTTTTCCCATTACTTCCTACAGGTGGTTTACTGGGCATGGCATACACTTGAACTCCTAACACCCTTGGCAAATCCCATTAATGTGCTGAAAAATTTATATCCTGATGTTCTGGTAAAAGGGGCCATAATGCCCAAGTCACTATGCATAGTACTGTGAGCCTGAAGGAATGAGGTCAAGTCTGTGACATTTACTAGATCACTGATTTGTGGATGTGATTTGTGATTTGTGGGGTACTGGGCTCAGTGTCTTATGTGGGAAGTCAAACACTAATTAGTCACCATTTTACAGAAGCACATTACCCTATATGCATGCTTATAAACCCACACAGGTATATCCCTTCTTTCTTGCTTCCCTCCAGGAGATCATTCTAGAATGTATGTCTGGCCCATAGCAGTGGTGGTCTTACCTAACTGTGGTGTAAAGTTCTGGTGGTCTCAGGGAAAACTGCATAAATAGGATTCACACAGTGCAATTTTTACAGCTCTTAGTCTTAAAAACAGCTGGAATGTAAGGGTTTGCTGGCGGTCCACGTCTACATGCAGTACAGATGAACTACTAACATGCATTACGTTAGTCAACTGGTAAAGTTTATTTCAACAGTATAAGTAATTTAAAGGCATTTTACTAAACTATAAATTTCAATGCATTAGAAATGACTACTGGAGCATTTCTGAGGTGTTGCTGTCAATTTAATGGGAAATGTTACTGTACCTTGATGCTGGTATGAAATGCAGCCGTCATGCCTTGTATGAAATGGAGCTGCCATCAGTGATTATGAGGGTGGTTTTTAGAGCTTTCAGGGGTTACACTGTGCGTGTGCTTTAACTCATTTTCGAAACATTAGTGGGAATTTGACTAAGCATATGGAAATGAGGGGCAGCCCATGGTACGTCACAAGAGCTGAGGAATTTCAGACATACAATACTACCTGTCAGTCGCCTTTCATCAGAAATGCAGTGGCATTTACAAGACAACTAGTGCAAAAGCATCAAAAAATTATGCATGGCAGCAGGTTAATTTTCTTGAGATTTTTAAAACAGCCAAGGTTTTTCTTTTAAAATTCATTTATAAAAATAAACTTCAGTTTGAGACTCAGATAGCAAACTGTGGTTAATTTAGTCACGATGGCCACACTATAAAGTTATGGAAAATGTAGGTGAGAACGTATGAGCCATAGCTTCTTTCTGCTGGCACCCCTGCAGGTACAGCCTATTAACCAAAACCTGCTCAGCTGCTGGACAAAATTTTTAGTTTTCCTTTTTCCTCAAACTTCCACAAAGTCTTAATTCTTAGACATGTATTATAAAACTATTCAAAACCATAATACATTCACAATGGGAATGAAGGCCTGTTAGCAGCTCAGGAAACATTGAGGCCTGGGCCTGGGCAGACCCTGAGCTCAGAGAAGGGGCTGCCCGCACGATGTACAGCTTACTTGACTGTTCTGCACTGGATGCAGCCAGAGCCCCGGAGAATTATCAGCAAGGCCTTCTAGATTTGTGCTGTGAGATGACAGCCAACCTATGGCAGAACTTTGGACATTATGTACATGAGATAGGAACACTGTCACGTGGAATGCCAATATGACTTACAGCTTACAACTGTGCTAACATCAACACTCCGTCACACTGACTTCACACACAAGAAGCTTTTTGCCTTAGTCAGGAAATTATCCGAAGAACATTGAGGAACTGAACTAAGGAAGTTTCTGGCTTCCCTACTCACATACACAAAATCAAGTTTTAGGCTTTCTGAGTGCAAATGAACAAGTGGCTGACCCGCTCATACCGTCTGCTGATATGAACACAGCCTTGAGTCTGTGTCTCCTGTACAGCCCAAACCTGACCTGCTGCAGACGGAGCCTGTGAAGGAGAACCCCTGGGGAGAGTCCTGCAGCACTGCCTTGCTGCCCGTCCGCCTCTGCACACAAAAGAGCGGGAAGGCACAGGGCTCAGATCTCATTGATAGTCCTTTCGGAAGGGCAGTACTCCGAGGGGCCAGCTGAGGACATGTAGAAAGATTGTGTCTTCCTTTTCAACCTGGCTCTTTTGTTAGCCAACACCAGGCTGCGCCTGCTTGAGCTGATGATCTCAGAAATGAACTTTTTGCAGTCTACACACACCTCCATGGTGCTCCAGTCCTCCATGAACTCTTTGGGAAACTGGAGCTCTTCATCGGATTTGTCCACAGACTTTGATTTTGAGGAGAACCTGGGGTGGGGGAGCCGACAAAAAATATTTAGTATTTTTCCATCTGAACTACCAAAAATTGATGAGAGAAAAATCCTAAAAGAGTTGACAAAACATCACAGAAATGGGTGTTTGAGTATGTCATGTCCAAAAGAATTTTTTATTGCAGATAGGGTTCAAAAGCCTTTTTAGAAATCAGGTACATGTTTTATTAAGAAGTAATACTAGCTGAGCATGGTGTCCCATGCCTTTAATCCTAGCACCTGGGAGGCAGAGGCAGGTGGATTTCTGAGTTCAAGGCCAACCTGGTCTACAGAGTGAGTTTCAGGTCAGTCAGAGCTACAGAGAGACCCTGTGTTGAAAAACAGAGATAGAGATAGAGATAGAAACAGAAACAGAAACAGAAACAGATAGAGCAGAGCAGTGGTGGCACATGCCTTTAATCCCGGCACTTGGAAGGCAGAGGCAGGCGGATTTCTGAGTTCAAGGCCAGCCTGGTCTACAAAGTGAGTTCCAGAACAACCAGGGCTACACAGAGAAACCTTGTCTCAGAAAACAAAACCAAAAACCAAAAAAACAAAAGAGAGAGAGTGCCAAGGCAACATAGAAAAAACCCTGTTTCCAAAAACACAAAACAAAAGAGGAAAGAAGGAAGGAGGAGGAGGAGAAAAAAGAAGGAAGAGGAACAAAGGGAAGGAGATGAAGAAAAATATTAATATTCTAGGGTGGGGTGGAGTTGGAGAGATGGCTCAGCGATTAACAGCACTGGTTGTTCTTTCAGAAAACCTGGATCTGATTCCCAGAACCCATGGTAGTTCACAAACACCTGAACCATGGGGTTCTGAAGCCTTCTGGGCTCCACAGGTACCAGGCATTCAATAGCAAGCAGAATACCCTTATGCATAAAATAATAAAGTAATATAAAACAAAAGACCACTGGAGCTGAGTGATGGCTCAGCAGGTAAAACTATGTGCTGTACAACTGTGAAGGCAGGAGTGTTGATGCCCAGCACCCACGTAAAAGCCGAGTGAGCATGGTGGTTTGCCTGGAGTCCTGGTGCTCAGAAGGCAAGGTCAGGGGACCCTGCAGCAAGAGGACAGCTAAATGGAGTGCCCAAGTTCAGACCCATTCTCAATATATACAATAAAGAGTGATTGAGGGGGCTGGTGAGATGGCTCAGTGGGTAAGAGCACTGACTGCTCTTCTGAAGGTCCTGAGTTCGGATCCCAGCAACCACATGGTGGCTCACAACCATCCGTAATGAGATCTGACACCCTCTTCTGGTGTGTCTGACGACAGCTACAGTGAATTATGCTGGAGCAAGCGGGGTCCTGAGTTCAATTCCTAGCAGCCACATGATGGTCATTTGTACAGCTACAGTGTACTCATATACATAAATAAGTAAATAAATAAATAAATCTTAAAAAAAAAAGAATGATTGAGGAAGACACCACTCATCAACTTCTGACCTTTACATGTACATCTGTGTGCCCATACACATGCAAACATACATAAACACTCAAAACCAAGCCAACAGCAAAAACCAATACTGTGGCTGGGGGGCTGCTTGGCTGCTCCATGGTAAACTTGCCTAGGGAGAGAAGCCCGAGTTCAACCCCAGCACCACAACAAACAAGAAACAAAGAAAATGAGATCACTGCAAATTTTCATCTCTTCTAGAATTTTTGGAAAATAGTGTGTCCAGGTAATTTTCTTGATCACATCATGGACTAAGGTTTTAAACACCTAAATGAAATACAAATGTGTGTTGCAAATACTCTGTTGATGATTCAGAAGGACTTCAAGGTCTTTTTCCAAGGCCCAGTACCCTGTATGTTATTCCCAATCAACTTTACGAGGTGCTAGACAGCAGGTCAGACTATAGGAAGTTAAAGAACTTAAGTGTCTTATTCTTTTTTTTTTTTTTTTTT
>NW_022196895.1:63421672-63436940 GCF_008632895.1 Mastomys coucha
AAATCCGCCTGCCTCTGCCTCCCAAGTGCTGGGATTAAAGGCGTGCGCCACCACCGCCCGGCAAGTGTCTTATTCTTAAAAAACACTTTTCGCCATGCTATGTGTTATGCTCTTGTTCAGCATGATCACTTCTCCCCAATCATTCTCTTAGAGTGACTGGATAGGTAGATCCAGAGCTGAATTATAATCATGTTTTCAAGGCTGTTTGAGGTAATTAAACTGGGGATCATCTAACTCATTACTATACCAATTAACTATTTCACAAAGGGGAAAGCAAAAAGGAAGACATAGGAGGTTCAAAGTCATCACTGAATAGAGCACTGTCCCATGCTCACCATGGCTACCTAAGTGCCTGGAGATCCAGTAAAGATCCAACGCTTCACGGATCCAGGTTATGTATTCATGCATAAGGCTTTCTCACCCCAGAGCCAGGGATCTCTTGGCCCAGCCAGCATGTAGCCTGAGTGCACCTTCCCTTTCTGTTAAGAACAACACTGCTACGACTGGAGAGATGGCTTTGGGGTTACAAGCACTGAGTGCTCTTCCAGAGGTCCTGAGTTCAAATCCCAGCAACCACATGGTGGCTCACAACCATCTGTAATGAGGTCCAATGCCCTCTGTAGGTATGTCTGAAGATAGCTACAGTGTACTCACATACATAAAATAAATTAAAAAGAAGGACTTTTTTTGGCTGTTGCTTTGTTTGGTGGATAGGCTCTCAGAAAACCTAGACTGCCCTCATTATGTATCTGAAGATGAACTGTAATTTATTTTTTAAGATTTCTTTTCTTTTCTTTTCTTTTTTGGTTTTCCAAGACAGGGTTTCTCTGTATAGCCCTAGCTGTCCTAGAACTCACTCTATAGACCAGGCTGGCCTCAAACTCAGAAATCCGCTTGCCTCTGCCTCCGAAGTGCTGGGATTAAAGGTGTGCACCACCATGCCCAGCAAGATTTATTTTCTTATGTGTATGAGTATTTTGCCTTCATGTATGTATACAGTGCCTGTACAGGCCAGAATAGCACCAAAACCTCTAGACCTAGAATTATAGTTGCAAGGCTCGTGTCAATGCCGGGTACTGAACTTAGGTCCTCTGTAAGCCCCCAGGGATCGTCAGCTGATATAGGTCCAAAGGGCAAAGCAAGCAGAGACTACTGACAGTGTGTGTGTGTGTGTGTGTGTGTGTGTGTGTGTGTCTGCAAGTCCTGTGAGTATGTATGGTAGTGATCACACACTGGGACCAGCTGCATGGAAGCACATCAAGTTTATTTGGGGTGATTTAAAGCTTATATAGTTCTGGGGATGGAAGGCATTATGAGTATCCAGTAGGCCACTGGTTGAAGGCTTAAGATACTGAGGTGGCCTCATTAACATGAGGAAGCGTTTCAGGAATCCTGGGTGCTAGCTGGACTGGTTCTAATCTGGAGATAGGAAGTTGAACTTGTCATCTAATTAAGGCTAAGTAATGTTCCACAGGTAGAGGTGTGTGTGTGTCTCTCTCTGTGTGTGTGTGTGTGTGTGTGTTAACTCCCCAGATAAAGTCAGAGAAGGAGAAGCCCTTTTGGTAAAGACAGCTATTTTGTGCCATTTTGTGTCACGCCCAGAAGGCTATCTGGACAATGATAGACTTCAATCTTAATTAGCAGGGCAACAAGAGTAGCAAATGCTCTTAACCAATGAACCATCTCTTCAATCCCAGTGACGTTCTTTCCAATCTTTCTGTCTCCCTCTCCCAACTGTTGGGATCACAGGCATGGCTCTTTTAGCCTAAAAGTCAGTTTTAAAAATGTCTTTGAAAAAGTATAAAGATTATTTCAAAATCTAATTAAAACAAAACTATACTAAAATAATTTTTTTTTAAAAAAAGATTTATTTATTTATTAAATGTAAGTACACTGTAGCTGTCTTTAGACACTCCAGAAGAGGGCGTCAGATCTTGTTACCGGTGGTTGTGAGCCACCATGTGGTTGCTGGGATTTGTACTCTGGACCTTCAAAAGAGCAGTTGGTGCTTTTAACCACTGAGCCATCTCTCCAGCCCTAAAATAACTTTTAAGTAAGTAGCCTTTATCACCTGAAAAGTACCTTGGGAACCTCTGAAGAACTGTGCCAGACTAAAACTTAAAACCAATGAACCAGCAATGTGCCCTGACCCAAACCCTAGCCCTGGTCATAACCACCCTAACCCCAAGTGTTCTTTCTTCAAGAACACTTCTTTTCTTCAAGACCCAGGTCCCCTACTCACCTGGCGATACTTCGAAGTGGCCGATGGTGGCCAGTGGAAGGTTTTTCTGACTTCGAAAAACTTTCCCCCCTTTGCAAGGCAGAAGGTCCCAAAGAGAAGATCGGTAGAGTGGAGTATGGCTTGGAAGGCAGCCGCATCTGTTATCCCAAATGAGAAAGAAAATGAGCTCACGATGAGCAGAGGCAGTAGACAGATGCATTGGTAATTTCATTGAGTTAAGCTTACCTTTTTGCAACACTGTGAGCACACGGGCCTGTGTACAAAACAAGACGTGTTACTTGCTGGGAATAGTGGATGGAAGTGAAGCCAGGGTTACAGGGCTATGTATGCACTGTCAGAATGTAATAACACAAGTGTACACTGCCAAAGAGACAGTCTATACAATTTAGCTATTACACTGCCTCAGAAAAACAGGATTGGCTAGCTAGACAGTGGTGATGCACACCTTTAATGGCAACACTCTGGAGGCAGAGGCAGGTGGATCTCTGTGAGTTCAAGGCCAGCCTGTGCTACAGAGTGAATTCCAGGGCAGACAGGTCTACACAAAGAAACCCAGTCTTCAAAAACCAAACCAAACAACAACAACAACAACAAACAACCCAGGATCAGCCATGTATGGTGTGGCTCATGCCTGAAATCCCAGTGCTTGGGAAGCTGAGAGGGAAGCTGCTGAGGTTTTGAGGCCAACTGCAGCCTCACAGTAGCTCCAGGCCATCTTCAACTACAATATGATCTATCTTAAAGACAAATGACTGAAAAAGGGGGTAGGGTGGTCTGGAGAGATGGCCCAGCTCTTAAGAGTACTTCCTACTCTCCCGAAGGAAGGACCTGAGTTCAGTTCCCTGCACCCATATTAAGAGGCTCACTGTGGACTATAACTCCAGATCCAAGGGATCCATGCCTCTGGCCTCCGTGGCACCTGCACTATGGGGGTTCACTCACAGAGTACACATCCATGCAGCTAAGTAAGAATAATATAAAGAAATCTTGTTTTTGTTGTTTTGAGACAGTCTTACTAAGTAGACCTGCCTGAACTTACCAGGCTGGCCTTGAACTCACAGATCACTTCCTATCTTTGAATATTGAGATTAAACCCTGTGCCACCACACTACCTAAAAATTAACCTCAAAATAACAACAGTAACAACAAACAACCAGACAAACAAATAAAGAGGATCAACTCTCATGTGGAATTTTATTAGTATATCCAGGGATCATATGATAACCATGGCTGGTTTTGTTTTTGTTCTGTTCAAGGATGACAGAGTCATTTTGCTTATATAAAAGAAACAAAGCAGGCACGGTGGTATGTACCTGTATTCCAGCATTTGGGAAGTAGAGGCAGGAGGATCAGGAACTGAAGACCACCCAAAGCTATGGACTGAGTTTCATGCCAGTGGCCACATGAAATCTCCTTTCAATAACAACAACAATAACAAAGAAGAAAGAAGTAGTAACATGCAGACTAACATTTTCCCATGTTCAAGTGTTAGAAACCACTGTGCCAAGCTGGTAAGGAGGCCCAGAGCAGAGGCCCAGAGCAAAGCCACAGAGCAGGCCACCTCTAACACTCCCAATGGGGAAAAGATGAAACCAACAAGGCAAGTGCATCTCTGTGCTATCGGACTCCCCAGTGACAAAACCCTTACCTCTTACAGAACTGACAGGTGTAAGACCAGGTGAAGAAGGAAAACCTCCGGGTTCGGCAACAGAAGCAGAGCTAAAAAATACAAAGTTAAAGGAGAAGAGAGGTGGGGCCACTGCTTGCAGGATCGCAGGCTAGACCCACCTCTTGGTCATTTAGGGATGTTCCAGGTACATTTGCAGAAAGATGAGGACAAGGAAGAGAAGCCCTGGCTTTATGCTTGGCTCGGACACTTATAATCCAGCTCTATGTTTAATGACAGTTCAAAAGTAACAAAAGGTCAAAGTTTTCAAGCATCTCGTGGTCTTAGGACCAATTCTGAGGAAAAATAACTCCTGCTTTTCAGGCACACTTTCTTTCCTGATCTTTTAAAAGTACAACTCAAGTGTGCGTGCCTTTAGGAAGCCACATACTATCTTTTAGGGTGGTTTTTAAGCTTTCCACTAATTTTGCCAAGGGAGAAACAAAAATCCCCTCTTGTAAATGAGGAAGAACAAGGATCAGCCTACATATAAATAGCTCGCCCCTGGCACTCCAAAAGTCCTGTACCACCTGGCTGGCACACAGGTCTCTTACACAGCCTGTGATGGGGCTGGCCATTCTTACACAGGTCAATGGACTAAGCAGTTCTACCTTTCCTTTTTTCAGGGCAGTGTAGACATCCTTATACTGTTGGTACTTTTCCAGCTCTGCTTTCACCAGGACCTGACGGATGTGCATCACTTCCTCCACAGTCAGAGCGAGGCATTCCACTGGGTAGCAGAATTCCTCCTGCAATTCAAAGTTCCTCATGAGTAAGGAGCGCCAGCCCTGCTCTGGAGCTGCCACGCTCCCTTCAAATCAGACACCTGGTTAGTAGCTTCAGAGGACAGGATCCCCATGATCACTGGGACAGAGCTGGCTCCATCTGGGGACCACATCACTCCTAAGTGCACTGAAGAAAACAGGACCTTGACCTGGGTGAAACATTGTAGTCTACTGCAGTTTCTAATGAACCGGGAGTTCTTCACAGTAAGTCGGGCATTTTGCCTTCAGCAGAGTTGAAATCTTGAGGAAGCATTGTCATTCTAAACCACTTTTGTGTCACAGATGATTATGCAAATGTGCTGTGAGCTACACACTATTGGAAATGCAGCAAATCCACAAGTTTGGTCCTGTTTTCAAAACTGCAGGATTTCGTGTGTGGTACCCAGAATAGCCAAGAGAAGGTGGTTAGTACTTTATGTGGGGAAGCACTACAGAGGGAGTGATCAGTTACATCAGCACACTTTCAAAAATCCCTAAAGCCTTGAGTGGGATCATATAACAGGAAGTGGGAGGTGGAACAGTTTCCTCTGAAGCCCATCTCTCCAGCCGCCCCAGGTCTTTTCAACTGAATGCGCAGACTGAGACAGAGCCTTGCATGATAAATATTTATGTTGGCTTCTTATGTTAATGGCTTCCTTACAAACAGCTGTGAAAAATGTTGATGTAACTGATCCTCTGAATAAGAGCCTCGAACCATCCGTTCTCCATCTGGTGCTGTTGATTGGAGGATCTAAGAGAAAGACAGAACAGCCCCATGCACTCAGGCCCTGCCAGGCTTCAAGGGGCCATTGTGGTGTATTGACACTGAAACTCAATGTTCTCAGCACACACATTACAATTCACTCCCACACACCACAGCACTGCTCCCAGGCATTCTGGAACCAAACAAGCCAAATGAGAAGCACATGACCATGGGGCAGTCAGTTTGTAGAGTTTTTAACATTCAGTTCTGTCTTTCAATCAGAGAGAAATACAAGTAAAACTAGGTTGCAAACTTGACAAACATTAGCATTTACTAAAAAAAGAAAGGTAGTCGGCTAACTTTGTTTCAATTCAATACAGAATCCGCTTACGATGACTTGAGGAAGGCTGGGCTTGCCTTACACAACTTCAGAAGGAACGAACCATGCCGCTGAGTTGTTAAGAGGGGCTTCTCGCTGCTGAAGAACACTGTGTCATTTACTTTAAGACGCCAACAGTGGGCATTCAAAAAGAGATGCCCATCTCACAGTTTCTCATTTAGTGGGAACAGCTTTCAGAGATGACAGTTAAGCAGTATGCTCAATATGTATTTGCTTGTTTAACCAAGAGAACAGAGTCATGTCATCTTTAATTAGGCCATCTAAGTGGGCTAGTTAATAAGCAATGTTGGCTGAACATGGTCATATGATTTTTCTACTTTAACTTTTGTAGAAGTTTTTCTACCAGTATTTAATAAAAGGTGGCTGACAGCTAAGTACAACAAAACTGATAAACTGCACCAAATACTGTACTAATCTAACCAACCAACCAAATCTAAGTGTTTAGATCCCTGGTGTTTTTACTTGGGGACAGAGCCATGGAACAAGCTGACAGCTGTGTTCCGTCCTCTGCAGTCTAAATCACAAGACAGTTTCCTTTGTCAAGTGCAACCTCAACTTCCGGCTCTGAACCATTTTAAACCTATACTGCACAGAACCTTGTAAGAAATCACTAAGTATGCTCATTTTCTTATTACTTTTAGAATTTTCATTTATACTATCCCTTAATAAAATGATTTCCATCAGGTCAAATGCTAATGTTTTAATTCTGGAGCTTGCCCAAGGACAACAAGACTTTAATGCAACATGAAATAAAAAGATAAATTGTGACTAGAATAGTTTCAATTATTTTTCCAATTGACAAGAATATTCAAGAGAGTGCCTTGTCCACCGTGACCCTGTACTGTCTCCTGTTATGGGTTCAGTGGGTTGGGCTATGCCGGCCAGCCTGACACCATCACCCCTGGAGCTCTATGTCCCAAAGTAACTCACAATGTGGGGGGAAAGCAGCAAAGGCAGTGACAACGGGGGCAGTTATGCCATAGCTTATTTACATGCTTACAAGCTGAGTTTTACTGAATATTCTGGCTATATCTTAATCAGATAAAAAGTCAGAATGAGGCAGCACAGAAATCAGAGAGCAGAATGTGAAACTCTGATTATTAGTTACTGGGCCACAGAGAAATGAGCTAGATCAATGGATGGATGGATCTATCTATCTATCTATCTATCTATCTATCTATCTATCTATCTATCTACCTACCTACCTACCTACCTACCTACCTATCTCTCTCTCTCTCTCTACATATCAACATGCAGGCATGGGGCACAAGGATACCACAGTATCCAGATGTGGACAGATCACTTGTGGTTCTTTTCTTACACCATCTGGGCCCTCGGGGATTGAACTCAGCCTGTCAGGCTTGGTAGGCAACAAATGCCTTAACCCGCTAGGCTACCCTGCAGGCTTCAAAAACAGATATGTTTCACATAATGGCTTCAGTTAGAAGGAAGCTTCACATTCCAATCGTAAATATTTAAAAGCCATCCAAAGGGAGGGCAATTTAAATTGAAATTTTGACTTATATTTAATCATTCCTTCATATTAAACTTTAAAACTCAAAGTGAATTTGTTTTTTGCTTAAAACAGTCTTTGGACTTCATGTAGATATTTCTGTTTGAGGGTGTTCATAATAAAATGTCAACAAGTACCAGTAAGAGGAATTAAGAGACCCACCCATTTTGTCTACAGAGGTAATCTAAAGTTAGGTGGGGAGTGTCAGACAGAAAATGAGACACAGAGATTTCATGACAAAAGACAGTTAGGATCAGGCTCACTGTGCCTTCTGTCTTTTACACTTGGATGAGTAAAGATGAGTAAAAAGCGCCCCCGCTGGTCATCTGTCTGTCCACAGCTTGTTCTAGAACACAGATCCGTGAAGAGCCAGGTCCCTGTGCTCTGCCACTGGGGAATGAGTGGGGGATTTAATGTGATCTTTTCAAATGATAGTAACATTTATTATTCTGTGAGGAAAAAAATCCCAAAAAAGTAATGAGAAATAGTAAAAAATGTTTGGAATAACTACCAGTAAAAAGACAAGTCACTTCTCTCTCTGGAGAAGCAGTACTCTGAAGAGGCGGGCTACTGGGCCATAGAGCTGCCTATGAAGTGTGGAGGAAACATCAGGGACAGACATGTCCCTCTGTAGGTTTGGCAGACTGTCCATCATGGCTGCTTGGCAGCAAGGGGCTGGTCTGCCAGCTGGCAAGTGAATAAACCCTTCCCAAAACCCCACTGGAGGGAGAGCATGAGTCAGGAGGAAGCAATGCCCTGCTGACAGGGAGCCATTCCCAGACACCAACACCCACAGGCTCTCTAGCTGATGCTGCATTTTGAGTTTGTTGTCCTTTCAGCTATTTTCTTCTGCAAAGAGATCACAGCATGATCTATGCATCCTATACAAGATTGGAATCAGCAACCAAAAGCAAAGTGCTCATCTGAGCTGTTAATTCTTGCAGAGTGTAGTAGCTGAGGTATCACTGTCAGACAGCGTAAAGGAATCCCCAGAACCAGCAGAAAGAGGCCAACCTTTGAGGGGTTCCACCTGCTGGTAAAAGCTCTCTCAAATAGATAATACATAGCCCCTGCTACCCCAAACATGGCTGCTTCAAAAGGATGAGAGCTCAGCAGAGAAGCTGTTTGTATGGTAGAGAAAAGCGGTCGGAAAGGCGTCCTTGGCCATACACTGGTTATCCTAGGAACCTGAACAATGGAAGGGAAAAAGAAAACAGCAGGGGAAGAAACGGAGAAAATGCTGAACAAGTGACCTGCACACAGCAATTACAGACTGAAAGAAAAACACAACAAAGCAAAACAGAAACCACAGGATGCCAGTGGTCCATGGCAACATCCCACTCATTCCACCAGCCAGGATCAAGCAGTAAGCCATGCCCTGAGGTCACACAGCAGAGACACTCAGGGCTGCTCTAACTTGCTCAGTGAGCACTGATTCTCCCATGAGGCTGACATGCAGGGTCCAAAGCCCACTTGCCGTGCCTGGGAAGGTCCTTAAAGACAACTGTTTTTCACTTGAATGGGCAATCAACATCAATAATTGACCAAATAATAAAAAAGCATTTAACATAATAAAATGTATTAACTGCAATAACATCCTGACATTTTTGGTTGGAGGGATGGATGTGAAACTATTCCTATCTATGCTGCAGAGCACAGTTACAGTTTCCCATGACATCCTATAAGAACTGCACTGTCAGAGACTTTCACAAATTCACCAAGCTACTAATGAGACATTACTAGTGAGAAAATCCATTGTATGCAGAAGGCTTGCTTTCTCTCAGCTGGTGCCCCTGTGCACTTGAGGGAGCTGCCCCAGCAAGACTTCCTTCCCCGCCCTTTAACCTGCACTAGCTGTGTGGCCCAGGGCTCCTTTCTCTGCTGCCTGTTCCCAAGACCCTTCTCAGTGACTCCAAATAAGTTTCTTTGTTTTCTCCCCCTTCTCCACAAAGATAGCTCATAATCTGACCAAGCGCACCCCATAGTTCACCAGCAAACAGTCTTTGTGTGCACTGCATGTGGCTGATGATCTTGGCATTGCTCATTATTAGCTCAAACTACTTTGTAGAAATCTATAGCTCCTTTATGCTGATCTCTCTCTCTCTTCCTCCCTTCCCCCCAGCCCTCAGACAGGGTCTCATGGAACCTAGGAGGCCAGCTTCAAACTTATTATGTAGCCAAGGGTGACTTTGAACTTCTGATTTTCATTGCCTCAGCTTCCCAAGTGTTGGAATTACAGGTGTGCACCACCACATCCAGCTATGTAAGTGGGTAATAACTTATCCATTTTTGGCTAACAGAGTTTGGATTTTTAAAGTCTAAGCTTATTGTGCTGAGTTATTTTATAGCTGGTAGGCCATTAACAAGGCTCATTTCACCAAAGAGCAGTTTCTATTTTTGAAACAAATTCATACTCTGTAGCCCAGGTTGGCCTGGAGCTTGTGGTGACCCTCTACATGTTAGGAGTACCACGTACAACACTAAGTTAGGCAAGAACAGGGGCTCAGTGACTACGTAGTAGTTAGAAAAATCTCATTAAATTCTTTAACAGAATCATTTTGGAGTAGAGGTGACAGCAAATGTCAGCATTCTAAGCTCTGTTCATACTTCCTGTCTACACTGACAACTGTGTCCCCTCCTTGAAGGACAGACATCTCTTGCTGCCTCATTTGAACCACTTATTACAGGTAAAGATGGAGCTGTAAGCATGTTCATGTGGTTTTCATTCTGAGTATTTGAAAGGAAACATTAGCTATTAGACTGTGGGTAGAATGTTGGTAGACACCTTGCATCCGGCTGTGCTTTGGAAGCTCATGAGGGAAACCAAAAGGAAATTCTGCAGACTTCTTCGGGTTGCTAGATCAATAAACTCTTTTTTCTTTGTGTGCTACCCTACTGTAAGGAGCAATTAGAAGTCGTTAAGCAGCTCACATAATAGCTCTGTCCCTGCATTATAAACACACTAGAAAACAACTTACAATGGTTATGTATGGTCAAAACTCTTCTGTTTTGCTCAGATAAAATAATTTACTAATAATTAATCTAGTCAGACTATGCTAAGACCATTTTGACAATTTTAAGTGGATTAATATCCTCTAAGAGAAAGAAAACATTTCTTTAATAATAACTCACCAATAAAGCCTTTGAAAATGAGTACTCAAAATAAATCCCAGACTGGTCCCGTGCAGCCCGAGCCCATCCCTCTAGATGTTAAGCAGAGAGATGTTGAAGTCCATGGGAACCTGTGCAGGCATTCCCCTCGTATTTGGAAAACAGGCTTGCTGCCTCCCTGTGCGTCCCGGCTCAGTCCCTCTCCTCCTTTGGTACTTACAAGAGACCGTGAGCTCTGCCTGGATGGTGGCAGGAACTGCCTCACGTTCGTAGGCGTTTCCTTCTCAATGGAGTGGCGCCTCTGCGGTGGTTGCCTTCTCTCTGGCTGGGGTGTTGACGAGATGGGTAAGAATTTTGGAGGCTCTAAAGATTTAACCAAATAAATGAACTCTGTTACAAGATAGAGTCTTGGATTCTGAATTTCCTAACAGACAGCCTTTTGCACTGTGCAATGACACTGTATTCGGATGAAGAACTTATTTCAGAAGAAAGCTATTTTAAGGTGGCAGCTCAGGAGACACAGACAGAACTGTTCCAAATATTGTTTGAAAGATAAACTTGCTATAGAAACAGCAAGGAAAATGGGGAGGGGAGAGTTCTATTCAAGCTCACACTAGAACACACTGCAATTAGCCTTAAGGTGTGTGTGTGCAGATGCCCCCTCGTGCTACTTCCATAGCTCTTCAACTGAGCTCTCTATTCCTCCTTTAAAACACAGGAATACTTACATTTTGCATGGCCCAAAAGAAACCCACACTATCTCAAAATTCTTTTACATTCTTGGGCCTGCTAAGCAATCCAGAATAACCTTTAGCATGAGTGATTCTGGACTCAGTACGTGAAAGCACACAGATGTTAGAAATAAGCTATGCAGTCATAGCTTTATTTAGCACTTCCTCTTACTCTACTTGCAAAGCAGGGCTGCTTCATGCAGTGGGGAGGAAGGAGAGAAGCAACACCGTTAAATGGGATCCATGTCTTTGGATCAACTCACGAAGGCAAGCTACTAAGGCAAACAAAAGACTAAAAGTAATTTCCAGTCAAGAGATTTTACTGAAATTCATCACACAATTTGATGAGTACTCTAGAATATTTATTTACTTATTCATTCATTTGGAAACAGGATCTCATGCAGTCCAGGCTGGCCTCAAAGTTACTACATGGCTGAGAATGACCTCAAACTACTGATCTGATCCTATTAACTCTACCTCCCAAGTGTTCAGATTCTAAGCTTGTACCACCATACCTGGTTTTATTCAGTGTCAGTTCAGATCTAAGCCTTCGTGCAGATGAGGCAGTCATCACTCTTCACCTGAGCTAAAGCTCCAGCTCTGGCCTCTGCAACGTGCAATGGGCCTGGCCGAGCACTGATCACAGGTAATAACCAGAGCCGACTCCTACTGACTTCATTGTTTTCATTTAGTGTGTGCGTGCGCGTGCGTATGTGTGTTATATGATATGAACACAGATGTGCACTGAGATAGTGTGTGTGTGTTATATGATATGAACACAGATGTGCACTGAGATAGTGTGTGTGTGTGTTATGTGATATGAACACAGATGTGCACTGAGATAGTATGTGTGTGTTATGTGATATGAATACAGATGTGCACTGCGACAGTCAGTTCTCCCCTTCTACTATGGGATCTATGGAAAGAACTCAGGTTGTCATGCTTGCGTGACAAGTGCTTTTACCCTCTGAGTCATCTTGTCTGCCCCGCCCCCTACACTGTTTTTTATATAGTCTGTTTAAGTAACTGAAATGTTATGTAATTCCAGCACTTGGGAAGAGGGGTCAGGGAGATCAAGAATTCAAGGCCAGACTTAGCTATATATAAGTTCAGCCCGCCCTGCAGTACATGAGACTGTTTTGAAAGAATATGGAAAATCAAGCCAACATTCTAAGAATATCTTACATTTTTTGTTTCTATTTTATGTGTATAAATATTTTGTCCAATGGGTCATATTTACACAGTGTGTGTGTCCCTGATGCCTAAGGGGGCCAGAAGAGAGAGTTACAGATGATTCTAAGCAGCTATATGGGTGTTGAGAACCTAAACTAGGTTCTCTGCAAGAGCAGCAAGTGTTCTTAACTACTGAGCCATCTCTCCAGCTCCCAAGAATGTCTTAATATTCAATGAATTAATTTGTAACCCTTCATAATTACAATACTAAAGGCCTTCAGAAATCTCTTAGTTTTAGACACTGTATTCACAACCACTACCCAATAGGTATAAACTGTTTTCACTACCTATACATGTATTGGGCATGGCTGTATGTATATGGTCAGGTAGGGAACAAATGTGGTTATTTAGTGCTTCTGAGCTTAAATTCAGACTAGGAGGTCATTAATCTAAAAAGTGTGCATGCATTTACACTGCTGAATTATCTATATGGTTGAGATAGATAGATAGATAGATAGATAGATAGATAGATAGATAGATAGATGATAGATAGATAGGTAGATAGACTGACAGACAGAGAGACAGACAGACAGACAGATATAGATGTGCCTGATCGAGTTAAGAGAAGACACCTGACCCTGTCTGCTCTCGACACTAAAGGGTTAGCTTTATCTATCCCAAATGATGAGTGAACTATGGGGTTCTCGCTCTCAGTCACGTGCTTTATACAGTGTGCACTCACTCTTCCTGGAGCACATGGCCTCCAGTACTGGATCCTCATAGAGGGAGGGAGATGCACTGCTGCTGCTGGTTGACTTGTGCAGAGTTTCCTCCTGAAAAAGGCAAATTCATGAGCTTCAGGTTAATAGCATCCTAGTAAACAGATAGTTTAACATGAGACACCAAAGTACAATGTCAAAGGCTCAAAACAAACTAGAAGGAGTCTAAAATTAGGGATGGGCTTATGTCCTCACTTTGCCTAGTTAAAAGTGATGGGACAGGGCTGGAGAGGTCCAGCCTGTAAGCAGCATTCCTCATGATCTCAGCTTTGCTTCCTGCCTTCAGGTTCCTGCCTTGAGTGCTAACCCTGAATTCCCTCAACGGTGAACTGTAACCTATGGGCTGAAATAAACACATGAGCATGGTGTTTACCATAGCAACAGGAAAGAAGAGCTTTATCCACTGGGCCCCAGCCTCAACACTTGCTTTTAAGATGGAAAATGAACTTCCCAGTGTTCCCTATGGTCCTGAAGGATGAGGTGCTGGTGTTGGGTGGACTTAGCTGCAGTTCCAATTCCATTCCTAGCTATTGGACATGTACTTCTCTGTGAATCTGATATAAAAATATGTCTTGATGCTTAAAAACAAGGGATCTAGAAGGTCCTCAAGATAGGAGAAATGTTCAGATAAACTGAAAAGCAAGTGGGTAGGGAAGGAGAAGGAAGAGGAGGGGGAAGAGGAGGAGGAAGAAGAAGAAGAGGGGAGGAAGAAGGGGAGGAGGAGGAAGAGGAAGAGGAGGAAGAGGAGGAGGAGGAGAGGGGATAGAAGGATAGTTCATTGTACAGACACAGACACAGTCAGGATCAGAGGTCTGAGGAGGATGTGTGCATGAGTCTAGTGAGGAGAACTAGATGAGCACTCCAGGGAACAACAAGACCAATTGACATCACACAGAAGCATGGGAAGTGCCCTGTCGGGCTGACACATGCACCCAATCAGTACTGAGGTGTCCCTGGCCCTTCTAGTCAACCTCTGAACTCTGTGGTGTCTGGCTGCACAGCCTAAGGCACTGCTGAGCAAACGTGCATCTCATCAGGCACGCTTTTAATTCCCTATTTAAATTACAAGTAGTAGGTGTGAATGGCATCACTCTTCTGCCTCTGCATGTGGCACTTACTAAAGCCAATCAATAATGGAAACTTTGACTAGAAAAAAACTGAAGGGAAAAAGAAGAGTGAAAGAATACATGAAGGAGGAAACAAACTTTACCATAAAAAGTCAAGAGTTGGCTACGTGATATGGGGAACACCCTGCTTTGCTCTTATGGCCATTATTAGGAAACAAATATGATCAAGCAAATCATTGTTTTAGGGTATCCTTTAAAAAGGCTGTAAAGGCTGCAGATGTATCCAGTCACGACACTGTAGTAGTAATGCTGCAGCGTGTGATAGGGTTGGGGGATACTGAAGGATACAAATTCCCAGGAGCTGTAGATAAGGGGATGGGCAAAGGAATTCAGTGAGGGGCCTGTCATATTTTCATTGTCCTATTTGGTACCCCCTGTGACTGACAATGAAGGGTCCTTAATTTAATTATAACCTATTTAAATAAAAATTTAGCTACAAGGAACACTGTACCAGATAGCAGGAGCTCCACTTAGATGACACTAAGCTAAATGCTTTTACAATTTAAATTGTCCTTATAAAAGTTGTAAAAAGTTATTTAAATCCTTGATATCTCCTGCTGGGTCATAGAACCTAGGGATCAAGGTAGAGACAGAAGTGGGAATCAGCAGGCAATGATATGTCAAGGGTTAGGTGCTGTGCTGTCTAGTTTTCAGTCAATTTAATGCAAGCTAGGGTTGTTTGGGAAGAAGGAATTTTAACTGAGAAAATGCCTTCATAGAACTGGGCTGTAGGCAAGTCTACAGGTCATTTCCTTGACTGATGTGAAGATGGCCCAGCTTTCTGCAGGTGGTGTCAGCCACGGGATAGCAGTCCTGGGTGCCATAGACAAGCAGGCTGAACAAGCCATGGTGGGCAAGCCAGCAGGTGGTACCTCTCCATGGCCTCTGCATCTCCTGCCTTCAGGTTCCTGACTTCCATCAGTGATGGGCTGTGTTGTGAACTATAGGCTAAACAAACCATTCCTCTCACAAGCTACTTTTGGTCTTTTTTTTTAGCTGTACTACAGAGCAATTGTGATAAAAACTGCATGGTATTGGTACAGTGACAGGCAGGTTGAT
>NW_022196895.1:63438014-63438200 GCF_008632895.1 Mastomys coucha
GAGTACAGGGTCCCCAGTGAAGGAGTTAGAGAAAGGACCAATGGAGCTGAGGGTTTGCAGCCCCTTAGAATGAACAACAATATGAACTAAGTAGCACCCTCAGAGCTCCCAGGGTCTTAACCACCAACCAAAGACTGCACACGGAGGAGTCTGATTGTTCAGGCAGCATGTGTATAGTAGAGGATT
>NW_022196895.1:63438499-63440457 GCF_008632895.1 Mastomys coucha
GAGGGGAAACTGGGAATGGAGAAATTTACATGTAAATAAAGAAAATATCTAATAAAAAAAATAATAAAAAAAATAATCATAGCAATAGAAACCCTAAGACAGGTAGGTGCTCTAGAGCAGTGGTTCTCAACCTTCTTAACCCTGTTACCTTTTAATATAGTTCCTCATGTTGTGGTGACCCCCCAACTATAGAATTATTTCACTATTACTTCAAAACTAATTTTGCTACTGTTATGAATCATAATGTAAATGTCTACGTTTTCCTATGGTCTTAGGCAATCTCTATGAAAGAGTCATTTGATACCCCCAAGGGGTCTTGATCTACAGGTTGAGAACCACTACTCTAGAGGTACAGAGGTATTGAGAGTTAGCACAGAACCACAGAGAAGAGCCCAAGTGGCATGGGAAAGATGCTAAAAGTAGAAAGACACCTTCTGACTCTTTAGGGATGAACGGACCTCAGGAGTACAGACAAATTGTGGGCACAGATAAGCACAGAGCTGGGGAACCAGAGACTGTTTAGGGAAGACAATAGCCACACATGTAGCCACATAAATTGGGAGACTAGGAGAGTGTGGACTAGAGACAGGGATCACAAGCATCTCACTAAAGGGATT
Organism: Mastomys coucha; assembly: GCF_008632895.1. Classification (NCBI taxonomy): domain Eukaryota; kingdom Metazoa; phylum Chordata; class Mammalia; order Rodentia; family Muridae; genus Mastomys; species Mastomys coucha. The sequence goes on from NW_022196895.1 coordinate 63,439,117, forward strand.
GGGGAGGGCTCTCTAACTTCTATATCTTTAGGAAACATGAAGTATCTGCTGTATAGGATGGGAGCCTTCAAAGTTTGTGAGGAGTGAAAAAGGGCATGTGCAGGGTGTAATTTGGGAAGCTTAAAAAGAGAATCAAACAGGAGAGGTAGTGAGACATTCACTGGTGTCAGCAATAAGGATATTTTGCTGTGTGTGGTATATGTGCACATTTATATGCACTTGATTGCACAAGTACATGAATGCCTTCAAAGAAGCCCACAAAGGAGGTGTATTATCTGTCAATATCATTCTCTGTCTTATTCCCTTGAGATAGGGTCCCTCACTGAATCTAGAGCTTAGCTGACAGACAGCCCCAGAGATGCTCTACGCCCTATGGCACTGGGGTTACAGACATGGGTGCATCCACACCTTGCTTTTTGCTTAGGTGCTGCGAGTTTGAACTCAGTTCCTCATGCTTACACAGTAGACACTCTTACCCACTGGACCATCTTCTTAGCCTCACAGGGAAAGCCTCTATCTAGTAGATAGACCATATTATTGGTGTTGTTTGGGATGGTAGTGAAGACTGAAAATAAAAAATAAAAAGTAGTAATTTCTAACTCAGATACACAAGGAAGGTGGAACCAGCAATGACAATGTGTGTGCGCATCCATGCACCATGGAGAAGAGTGGGGGATCGTCTCAGTTGTGTTTAAGTTTGGGTGAGGCAGTGGAGACCTAGCAATGTGCATTCCAACACGCACAGCTCAGCAGATGGAGAAGGCTCAGCAGGGACGGAGTCTGTAATTGAGCAGATGAGCATCCCTTCCTGAAGGGCACACAGTAAAGCAGACTCAGGGAAAGCAGCTGTCTTCTTGAAGGCTTGTTTATTGGCATTACTACTATCATAAGAACAATCCTACATGTGTCTGTGTACTGCAGAGGGACAAGAATACAGAAACATGTCTCAACTTTATTTTCTCCTTTTCACAAAAAGATGAGGGTCATGGGAGGGTTTTGTTTGTTTGGTTTTTGAGACAGGGTTTCTCCGTATAGCCCTGGCTGTCCTGGAACTCAGTCTGTAGACCAGGCTGGCCTCGAACTCAGAAATCCATCTGTCTGAAATCCGCCTGTCAGAAATCTCCCAAGTGCTGGGATTAAAGGCGTGCGCCACCAGCGCCTGGCAGGTCATGGAGTTTTAAGACTTAATCCTACTTATAATCTGAAACTACAGACTGCAATTTCAGTAGCTATTTTCTAATCTCTGTCTGTCTGTCTGTCTGTCTGTCTGTCTGCCTCTCTCTGTGTCTCTGTCTCCCTCTCCCTCCCCCTGTCTCTGTCTCTCTCTCTCTCTCTCTCTCT
>NW_022196895.1:63440467-63464814 GCF_008632895.1 Mastomys coucha
CTCTCTCTCTCTCTCTCTCTCTCTCTCTTTCTCTCTCTTGACAGGGTTTCTCTGTATAGCCCTGGCTATATTGGAACTCACTCTGTAGACCTGGATGGCCTCAAACTCAGAAATCCACTTACCTCTGCCTCCCAAGAGCTGGGATTAAAGGTGTGCACCACTACTGCCTGGCTCTAATTTCTAAGCATATTCACCACACTGGTCTATAGTAAGAACAGTAACTAATGGTCCTGCTAGCCACATGAACTCCATCACACATATTGATTACCTTTATTGACTGGGACATAAGAAAAGATGAGGAAACAGCTCAAGGAACTGGGTGGGGAACAGGGTCAGAGAGATGTGAGTGCCTGGCAGGCTTACCTCAGAGTCAGAGCTATCCAGCTCAGCCAGGGTTGGGGCTTTGAGGAGCCTCTTGCGCTGTGCAGGCCCCTGCTGGGCGGCGCTCAGCCCATTCTCTTTTGTTTGAGATGTCAAGCCTCCATTCACCACAGATGATTCTCCGACATTCTTTGGAGATTCTGGCGTAGTGACATCTAGTAAGAGAAAGACAAAAGTTTACCTTTTCTTGAGCCAGGAGAGGTAATCTGTGTTGGAAGCACCACCAGGTGACAGCATTTCCATGTCACACGAATAAAAACACAAAGTCCAGTACAGTGGTGCCATGCCTAGTCATATGGAACATTTGTTAAAGCTATGGTCAGAAAGGAGAACTTAAAATGAATAATTAAATATTTACATTTGTAGTCCAGAACTCAGAGTTCTAGGAAAAATCCTAGACAAGTGACCTTGACCTCGTTTCCCAGATAAATAAAAGGAGGCTCAGAGAAGGGAAGCTAGCTGTGTTCACTTAAAGGGGCCGGTGGTGGGTGGAGGGAAGATACAGTGCACACAGTCTTCCTACGGATAAGAGCTAAAAATGTTTTGTCCTAAAAATCAAAGTAGCTAAGAATCTTTACTCATATAAACACATTTATGTGAGCACAAAGAATCTAGGACAGATCCTTCAACACATCAGCTTTAAATGATTAAGGGCTCACATCTGAATGAGGAAGGATGCTCTTCAACATATGGGAGAAAATAAAGCAGTATACACTTGGCACAATGCAGACAGGGCTCAAGGTCTACCTCTACCGTCAGCTGTCTGGGTAAGCTACCTCAGCTCCCTCCCTCCCCTGTAAAGCACAGTAGTAACAGATACAGCTAGCTGGGACGACTAAGCAGGTTGGCAATCGAATGACATACTGTGCCTAGAACAGTCAGTGTTAGCCCACAGAAACACTGGCTTTTCACTCTCCAAGTAACCCAGTCCCTTGACTGACAGTGGTGTGGGCCAGAGCTGGTCCCAAGGCCTGCTCTGGCACTCTAGCCTAGAATAATCCAATGCATTATGGTTTTCTTGAGCACTTCAGACAAAGACTTAACATGGGTTACCACTAATAGCTAACTATAAAGTCAGAGAAGTGAAGATGTGGCAATCAGTGCATAATTGAATGTGCAGAGCTGGGCGATCAAGTGCTCTTTGCATACAGAAACATCCAAGAAGCTTCTGTCGGGTGAAGAGCCTTCTAGTCACCGAAGAAAGACTTTGCGATGGGAAAGCTTTGTAATTAAAGGGTTTTTTTTTTCTCATCTATATGCCTGAAGTAGAAAACGTTCAGTAATTAAGAGTGTGTGTGTGTGTGTGTTTGTGTGTATGTTTTGAGATAGGGACTCATGCATACCAGGCTGGCCTTGAACTTACCATGTAGCTGAGAAAGATCAACTTCTGATCCTCTAGCCTCCACTTCCCTTATAATGCTGGAATTACAGGTATGTAACACCATGCTCAGTTTATATGATACTGGAAGATTAATTTCTATTTAAGAAAAAAGAAGCCAGGCTTGGTAGCTCACACCTATGATCCCAGCACTTGAGAGACTAAGATTGGATGATTGCTAGGTGGCTATATTAGGCCAGGGAGTAAGATGGATTTCAAAACAAACAATAAGAACAAAAAAAGAGCCAGGCAGTGGTGGCGCATGTCTTTAATCCCAACACTTGAGAGGCAGATGCAGGCAGAGAAACCCTGTCTCGAAAAACCAAAAAAAAAAAAAAAAAAAAAAAAAAAAAAGAAAAAAAAGAAAAAAAAAAGAAAAAGGAAAAAGGTACTTTAGTATATAGCTCCTACAAAAATGACTTTTGTAGTTAATTGTCTAAAACAGCTATTGAGCCAGGCAGGGTGGTAAGTGCCTTTAGTCTCAGCACTCAAAGGCAGAGGCAGAAAGATCTCTTTGAATTTAAGGCCAGGCTGATCTACACAGTTCCAGGACACCCAGGGGTACATAGTAAGACCTTGTCTCAGCCGGGCAGTAGTGACGCATTCCTTTAATCCCAGCATGTGGGATGCAGTGGCAGGTGGATTTCTGAGTTCGAGGCCAGCCTGGTCTACAGAGTGAGGTTCCAGGACAGCCAGGGCTATACAGAGAAACCCTGTCTGGAAAAACAAAAACAAACAAACAAAAGACCTTGTCTCAAAAAAATAAATAAACAAAAAGGAATAAACACATAAACACCAAGTTACATTTGTGCCCCTTCTCGTTACCTATGTTCCAGCAGCAAAAATTAGTGAGATGGCCTACCTCTCAGAGACAGATTCAACAATCCCAGTTTCCAAGACTGGGCTCACACTTTCAAGGCAAAGAGACTTTACTGACCATATATTTATTTACTATCTTGTAAACAGCTATGATACGAGACCCACATTTGTGGGTGTTATTGCTTAAGAAGATTTAGAAGTTGTTTAAGAATTAATTTTTTAAAGATTTATTTATTTTTATTTATATGTCTGAGTGTTTTTGTCTAAAGTATATAAGTGCATCAGGTATATACCTGTGGAGACCAGAAGTGGGTGTTGGGTCCCCAGGAACTGAAATGACAGATGGTTGTGAGCTGCTACAACCATTCTCTGGAAGACTAGCCATTAGTCTCCCCTCATTCACGGAGTTATCTCTCCAAAGCCAGGGTATATTAAACATGTTAAATTGTGAGAGTAGGACATGGTGATGAACGTCTTTAATCCCAGCTCTTGGGAGGCAGAGGCAGGTGGATCTCTGTGAGTTCAAGGCCAGCCTGGTCTACAAATAGAGTCTCAGATGGTCAGGGCTGATACACAGAGAAACCCTGTCTTGAAAAACCAAACAAAATAAAAAAAAATTTAAAAGTTGTGTTGATAGTATTCAATACTGTTCAGATTAAAATACTTAAGTAGTGTTGGTGTGATGGCTCTTCTTGGTTATTAACTTGAATGCATCTGGATTTAACGGATCCACCTGTGAGGGGTTTTTCTTAATTGAATCATTTGAATCGGGAAAACCCACCCTACACTTGGATCTTTTGGGGTGGGAAGATCCACCCTAATGAGCTACACCTTCTGGTGGCAGACTACCATGGAAGAAGGAAGCGCTTGTTCTCTGCCTGTGTGGCCTCTCACTGGTGACTTTGTTCCCTCCCAGGTACACTGACAACCATCTGAGACATCCAGCATCTTGGACCAAACGACACTGGATTTTTGGAGTTTTTGTGAGGAGATAGTTACTGTTGAACAGCTGGAACACAACTTATAGGCCAAGATACTTATTAAATCATATACACATATGTTATATGCATATAATGTATATTACATAATAACTCATTCTATGAGTTCTGTATCTCTAGAGAATCCTGACTATTACAACTGGCAAAATCCAAAGCGTGGTGGGGTGGTGCAGGCCTGGAATTCCACACTGGGAGGATAAGGCAGGAGGGTCGCCAAGTCCAGTGCTCAAGCTCTGCGTGAGGTACGAAGCGAACTGAAAACAAGCCTGAGCAAGCCTGCTTCAACACAAAATGGACCCCACTGGTTGCATGAATGCTCGTTTAGTATAGCCAGGTTCCAGGGTTAATCCCCAGTACCACATAAAATCAGGCGTGCATGGTAGTATCCCTGTATTCTCAATGCTCAGCAGGAGGAGACAGGGGGCTAGAAGTTATCCCTGGCTAAACAGCCAGCCTGAGCCAGCCTGAGCTACATGAGACCCAAATAAAACACACTTAAAAAATAGGAAGGAGCAAGGGAAGTAACTCAGATGCTGTAGCACTTTCCTACACTGTGCAACACTCTGGGAGTTTAGTTCACATCAGTTACACACACACACACACACACACACACACACACACACACACACACACACACACACACACACACACACACCTGGGGAAAAAGTTGGCAAAATGACATATAAACTGAAGTTTAGGGAAATCCACTAAGTGACAAATTTCATTGTGATACAAGCGACAGGAGAAGCTTTCTAAACAGCTCCACGGTTGCTATGAGACCAACAGCTGTCATGTGGTCATTGACTGAGATGACGAAAACAAACACTGAACTAAGGGAAGCTTTGAGGATGATGTGATTGGTAAAGGCCCTGCCAGGGTGCTTCTGTTGACTCCAACACTGGACACTGTGTAGTCTTCTCATTTCCTATAAGGCTTGGCACAACATATTTAAAGGAGTTTGATTATTTGTATCTACTACTGAAATAACATATAAGATTCAGTATATTAAGTGAAATGAGTCAAACTTTTTTTTTTTTCCTTCGAGACAGGGTTTCTTTGTGTTGTCCTGGCTGTCCTGGAACTCACTCTGTAGACCAGGCTGGCCTCGAACTCAGAAATCCGCCTGCCTCTGCCTCCCAAGTGCTGGGATTAAAGGCATGCGCTACTGCTGCCCAGCGAGTCAAACTCTTAAAGACAGTATTTCTTGAGGGAAAAATAATATCTATATATAGAGCACATGTTAAGATATAAAATAGAGTTTTTTTTTAATAAATTATCATCTCTGAGATTTAGAGTCTAAAAAGCATGTCCAAGATATTAAATACTTGAATAATTCTGTCTGCTCCTTTATTCAGTTGGAAGAAGTGTGACTGGAACATGGATTATATATTTAATATTTGCATAAGAAAAATAAATCAGACTTACCTGAACTGATGTTGAATGGCTTACTTGGATTTTCACTAAGAAACATTTCTAAGATCCACTTCCTTATGTCTCACTCTGCGCTCAAGCTCAGTCATTATCTATGCTACATGTTTACGTGTTTACTCCTTAATTCATTTCCTACTAAGAGGACGGACTTTAGTCTGCAGAGTTGGAAGAATGGATTACTCTTTCCCACTTATGACCTGGGATGGTTTAATGAATAGTGACGGCAGCGATGAAGAACCAAGCAGCACAAGAGGTCAGCAGTGAGCGCAGGGCAGTCACAGCACATCACCAGGCACAGACAGATGACAGCAAACAAGGAACTCTACAACACAAATCTATACTGCCCCGCCATGCCAGCAAGCCTGTGACCATGTGGTCAGGCATCCTACCCCTTACACAATCATTGCAAGCCAGGCCAGCATGTATCCAGAGTGACACGATATGAAATGGAGGAGGCCAGCTTACAGAGGTTAGCCATAACACACATGGTCCATATTTTGCTTTTATTTTCCAGTCTAACTTTTGTATAGATTCACTACACAAATGATTCATAAAATAAATAAAATTAGCCAAATGGATAAAGAAAATAGAAAAGGCTCTTTGGTGGTCAGTCAAAAAAAAAAAAAGTTTAAGACTAAAATATTAGTCACGTCTGAGAGCTACAAAAAAGAAACAGAAAACTAAAAACATGGAGACTAGCCTGTGGTTACAAGACAGTAAATAGTCAATAATAATGTAGTAGAAAAAAAATACTACAACTTGCTGGCTTATTAAGGATGAATTTGTATGTCAACAATTCTTTGTAACTTAAGAGGTAGTCTGTAACATTTCAAAGAACATTCTGAAGGAGTACATCTTAACTTCATTTTAGTCTGAAACAGTGACTTGTGAAATTAAAAAACAGAATTTGCAAAATCTTATAAGAATTAAGAAAAACATGAAAATTTGCTCATAAATGTATTTAAATTTTTATTTTAAAAAGAAACTAGTTTTATAATCAAACATAGCCATTTTCAGTTATTCACTTAACCATCATCCTGGCCCACTACACAGAAACTTGTTAAGCACAGACAGAAGGCCCTGATGGTGATCTTCTGGCATAGTCAGCAGAGAGCATGAGTAACAGGCTCTACCCACTAAGCAGGCGGGGCAGAAGCCGTTTCTGTCCACCAAGGCTCTCAGTGTCTCAGAGAACGGAGTGCTTTCAAACGGTTTCGGTACAGTTTTTTTCTGTTACTGTACCGGAAAGGTCTGACCCAGTGAGAGCTACCACACACTGGGTGGCCATGTCCACAGCCTCTGTGAGGCTAGGAGGCTAGGAGCCTGCTCATTCACTGTGGTTTTACATACATGTACTGCTTTGAAATAGGTAGGCTATTTTATTGTAAGCTGACCACAGCTTAGAAGAAAACTTTTCAATTTTCCTTTCTGACATGTTTAAACAAGCAGACAAATGAATATGACTCACAGAAACCACACAACCACGTCAGGTATGAAAGTGCTTTTTTTTTTTTTTTTTTTTTTTTTACCTGACAAGTCAAAACTGTGAGACATGCTAAGTGGCCGCACTGCTGCAAAAAAGAAAACAAACAATAAAGAGAAAGTAATTCAACCTTTAGGGATCCAAAGGCAGACAGACAGGAGGGCAGGACTCCTGCTGGCTCTCCTTGGGAGTCTAGACAGAAGCTCATGGATACAAGTCTGACATGTAAAACAATTACAAGAATCTTAACTCCAGCTTTATGACAATAAAAAGAAAGCGTAACACTTAGATACACTGAAAATGAAAACAAGATACAGAGAAAATAAGAACCTAGTCTCCTCAAAAGTGAAGGCATTCCTTTGTATGCAGTGCTCAGTTTCATTCAAAAGTTATGTTCATGACATAATAAATATGTTGTAAATAATGTTTAAGGGCAGGAACTAAGTTTAAGCATTTCCACCCCAATGTGTAAGTTAGATGTTTAGATGTTTCAGGAAAACTAGACAGAGACTTTGTGTTGATGAGAATAATTTTCCACTTGCCATTCAAAAAATAAAATAAAATACTTAGTTCTAAATTAAAATATAATCCAGATTTCCCTTACTAAGTATAGCAAATAAAATAATATACATCTCAAACCACTCTTGTAATCAAGTTTGCTAATATCTTTTATTGAGCTCTTCTCTGGTATATGAACATTACTTTAGAATAAACTGACCATCACACACAAAAGAAATGCTATCCCTTCTTAGGAGATGCAGTTCATTTTTCTCCTCTCCTCTCCTTTTTTCTTTTTTTTGTATTTGTTAAGCTAACTGTGCCAAGCTTTATGCAGGGTGGACAGTATGTTAGGCTAACTGTGCCGGGCTTTATGCAGGGTGGACAGTATGTTAGGCTAACTGTGCCGGGCTTTATGCAGGGTGGACAGTATGTTAAGCTAACTGTGCCGGGCTTTATGCAGGGTGGACAGTATGTTAAGCTAACTGTGCCTGGCTTTATGCAGGGTGGACAGTATGTTAAGCTAACTGTGCCGGGCTTTATGCAGGGTGGACAGTATGTTAGGCTAACTGTGCCGGGCTTTATGCAGGGTGGCGAGTACGCAGAAACTGAGCTGCATTCCTGACTTCTCCTCTTGTTGTTTGTTTGTTTGGGGTCTCAGTGAAATTCCCTAACTAAGGCTCTCATTTTTTTTTTTAGCTTCATATATGACCAAAAGGACTACAGTGAAGGATCACTGTAACTAAGAAGTTTTAGAATAGAAAAATATCAGTGACATGAACAGAGAGTGAGGTATGGCAATAATTTCAGATTAGCTAGGAAATAGAAATGGTCCATATAACAGTAGGAAAACATCATTCAGGCATTGTTGGGAGATCATGTCCAAATACATCATGTTTGATTTATGTTTAATGATAAAAAATGTTCAGGCCATACCCAATGTTAAACCAAAAGAACAGCTTTTGTCATTTTGTTTGTTTGGTTTTTATTTTTTCTTTTCTGTTCTTTTTTTTTCCTTTTTCTTTTTCTTTCTTTCTTTCTTTTTTTTTTTTTTTTTTTTTTTTTTTTTTTTTTTTTTTTTTTTTTGGAGACAGGAATTCTCTGTGTAGCCTTGGCTTTTCTGGAACTTACTCTGTAGACTTGGCTGGTCTAGAGCTCAAAGATCTGCTTGCATTTGCCTCCTGAGTGCTAGGGTTAAAGGGTACATCACCATCACCTATTTAGAATTTTTTAATTTTACTTTTTATGCATGGAAGTGTGTATAGAAGCTGAAGGATGAGCTTGGGAAGGCCATCTACCTCCTTTAAGTCATGACTTTCAATGGCCTGGAGTTTACCAATTAGGCTCGACTGGGTGGCCACGGAGCCTCAGGGATCCTCTTCCCCCTCTATCTCTCAGTGCAGGGACTCTGGGCATTTGTGCATGGCTTCTAGGACTGAACACAAATCCTCCTGCTTGATGGCAAGTGCCTACTGACCGAGCCATCCCTTAGCCCTCACTGTTATTTTGTAATGCACAAGTTTACACCAAATGCCCACAGATTTTCAAATTATGGGCAATACTCTCTGTGGGCATTAAGACATTTCCCAAATATCTGCATTGTTTCTATTTGCAATTACATGGAGAAAATATAAAAATATTTAGAGAAATTTGTTTTTTTCAAGTTAATCCTACCAATCCTATTCTAAGCAAATACCCTAAAATACAAGTCTATAGTAAAATCCAACACAATGGGGTATGGGTGGGGGAGCAAAATTTCTTACTTTCCATTTGATGCTTAAGATTAGTTTAAACTCAGAATTCTAGAAGCAAGAAAACCAGAGTAATCACTTTCCTTAAAATTTATTTTACTTTAGTGTGTGTGTGTGTCTCAGAGGACAACTTGAGGAGTCCCCCTTCTGCCATGTGGGTCCTACTGGAGATCAAGCTTGAATCTTGGTGGCAAGTGCCTTAAGCAGCTGAGGCACTCATCAGTGTCTGAATAATCACTTTCTACATTATTCAATTCTAGATACTGTGAAACATCAGTGCTCAGGGTTAAATAGAATAAACACAACATACATTTGTCCTTCAACTTTTGTAAAGCAGGGTTAGCCTTTAAATAAAATCTTGAAAGGTGAGATAAAGACATGTGTATGAGAAGGCCTGCCATGAGAGACTGAATGTATCAGTAGTCCACAAGCTCCCAACCTGAGATTTCAGCACTCAGGAGGACCACTGCAAGTTTGGGCCCAGCATGGTCTATAGAGTGAATTTGAGGTCTGTCAGAGCTGTGACCCTGTCTCAGGAAAACAAACAAAAGTGTCAAACATCAATCATCAATCACTAGGGAAATAAAAATGCAAACTACAATTCACCTTAGACATGTCAGGAGGTTATCATCAAATAAATAAGCCCCTCAAAGCCCCCAATGGTGGAACAAGGATCTACAATTAGGGCATTTGCTGCTACTGGAGAGAACACAAAACGGTATAGCCACTGTGGAAAGTCCTCCAAATAGAGTTCAGTGGGGAAAGGGCTTAGTACACAGGCTTGAGGCTCCGAGTCTGGATCCCTGGCACTTCTGTAAAAGCTATGCTGGGACAGGTGGAGACAAATGGATTCCAGGGCTTCCTGGGCCAACTAGCTTACCTGAAACAGTGCAGTGAAAACTTTTGTCTCAAAACATATGGTAGACAATGGTAGAACACCCCCTTATGTTGACCTCTGGCCTGTGTCTGTGCATACAAAGAAGTACACACATACACATACACAGACACACACACACACAGACACACACAGACATAGACATACACACACAGACACACACATATGTGCATGCACACACAAACATACAAGAACAATTAGAAGGATTCTGAAAGAAATGAAGTAATGCTACGTATCTATCATCTATTATTGTATACATGTTAGTTTATAAGATTTTTCTTTCTTCTTTTTATCAAGTTCTTATTTAGTTCTTATAGAAAAAATATAATAGAGGTAAGATCTTTTATACTCCTTTCTGATGATAAAAGCAATTGTGTTTAGAAAGGAAAAACATGTTATCTTAATTAGGGTTTTATTGCTGTAAAGGGACACATGACCATGGCAACTCTTATAAAGGAAAACATTTAGATGGGACTAGCTTATAGTTTCAGAGGTAAACCATCATTGTCAGGGTGAAAAGGATTGAGTTATGCAGGTAGATATGTTAGAGAAGGAGCTGAGAGTTCTACAATTTCATCTGCAGGTAGCAACAGGAGACTTGTGTCATACTGGCTATATCTTGAGCATAGGAGACCTCAAAGCCTGCCCCGCAATGCGGTACTTCCTCCAACAATGCCACACTCCTAGAAGTACCACTCCCTATGGCTCAGCATCCACACATGTGAGTCTAAGGGGCCAGTCCTCTTCAGACCACAAGTATCATCCTTAAACCTCAGCTCTTAACATTATACCACAATGCTCTCATGTAGTTCAACATCAGACAAGGAAAAAACTGTCACGTCACATAAATTCCAAGTGTAAACAAATGTGAAGGTATATATATGCAGGCAGGGGGAGAGGAAAGGATAAGGAAGAGACAGGAGAACAGAGGAGGGGTCCAGAGACAGGACTGAGAAGTCTGTGAATTATAAGCTATTTTCCTAGTGGTGATTCATGAGTCCAGGGAGGGGAGGCTCACCTAGTCTGCTCCGTCTAATTTGTTCTGGCGACACAGGCCGAAGCTTTCGTTCTGCTTTAATTTCTTCTAATATTCTTTCATGGAGGCTCCGTGGCCGAGGTGGGGTTGGTTTCAATTTTCTGGCTGAAGCCTTGAAAAGGCAGTATAATGGTTAGAGACTTGACTAACTATTCTTTATTTAATAAAGTCATTCACACAATGCAGAATTATAAACTATATGTCACTGACTGCAATGTTGCCTGATAAAAGACTATTCAAGTCATTCAATATCAAGACATACACACATACATACAAATATACATACACACACACATACATACATACATGTGTGTGTATATGTGTGGGTGGACACAATTTACTTTGTGTGCTTGCACATGAGTGGGGGTCAGACAACAAGAGAGTTTTGAGTGAAGACATATCAAATAATTAAGAAACTGAAGGTATGTCTCTGTGCTTTAGTTTGTAATTTACAGGTGGGCTTCATACTCTCGAGGGAAAATTTGGTGGAGTGCTACAGACCCACCTCCAGAGAGAGTGTGTTAAGTTACATACTGGATTTAAAGGGGGTCTTGATCTGATGAAGTCAAGGATGATCTCATGAGCACTCTTTCTTAACCGAGGGGGAATGTCACCATTTACCTAAGAGAAGACAAAAACAAAACCAAAAAAAAAATCAGATCATGTGAATAGAGGAGTCATCATTGTACATTTAATAACAGAGATTCTGCTTTCCTGATGGCACAGTTGTGACCACTTTACCATATGTTTTGCTGTCTTTTTTTAAAGGGTAGGTTTTTGAGATAAGGTCTTGTGTACTCCAGACTGGATTTGAACTTTTTTTTGCACCCCCCCGCCTGGTTTTGAACTTGTTATGTAGTGAACTTCCAACTTTCTTGTTTCCACATCCTAAGTGCTGGGGTCACAGGCATGCTCCATCATACATGGCTCTGTTTCCCAGTCTTATTTAAACAAACAGGCAGAACTGCCGTCTCAGGCTGGGTCCTTCCCTGGGATGACTGTACTGGGATCTGCCTAACACCATCCCCTTCCTCCCTGTGGCCTCTCTCCAGGTTCCATAGCAGCATCAACAGCAATCATAGCCCAGCACGAGTTTAAGGGGAGCTGTGAGCCAGGTAGTGGTGGCACATACCTCTAATCCCAGCTCTCAGGAGACAAGATAGTGAATCTCTGAGTTTGAAGCCAGCCTGGCCTACAAAGCAAGTTCCAGGACAACCAGGAATACACACAGAAAAACCCTGTCTCAAAAAAACAAAACAAGGGCTGGCGAGATGGCTCAGGGGGTATGAGCACTGACTGCTCTTTCAAAGGTTCTGAGTTCAGATCCCAGCAACCATATGGTAGCTCACAACCACCAGTAATGAGATCTGACAGCCTCTTCTGGTGCCTTCTGAAGACAGCTACAGTATATTACGCTGGAACGAGCAGGGCCATCCTGAGTTCAATTCCCAGCAGCCACATGATGGCTCACGGCCATCTGGACAGCTACAGTGTACTCATACACATAAACTAAATAAATAAATCTTTAAAACAAAACAAAACAAAGGAGAGGGTGGGGGGCGAGGGCGCTGTGGGACTCAGCCCTGCTACAGTATGATCCTCACTTGTGGATTTCCAAGTGTGTAACATTTTTAAAAACCTGTTGATATTATATAACTTAATCAGAACTTAGAATTTTACTTTTAAATAAGAGTAATGTATCCTTCTAAATAATTTTAATATGCCTTTAATACTTTTCCATCACAAGAAAAATGGAAAAAATGAGATCAGCTTGCAAGTTCCAACATCCACACAAGCACATCACATGAGATGCGTTCCTGATGCTTCTGGCTTTTCAGTCAGGGTCTTAGGTAGCCTAGGCTGACCTCAAGTGGCTATGCCTCAATTTCCTAATCCTTCCGTCTTCAATTCCCATGTGCATGCACTAACACTTCTGGCTTTATCTTTAATGTCCAAGAGCTACAAGCTGGGTCTCAACCCACTTTTCATGGACACTGCTGCGGAGAACCCTGGTGAGTGGACACAAAGGAAGCTCCAGTGTAGAAAGCACCACTCATGAGCCAGCACATGCATTCTCAGGTCAGAGAGCCTCCGCCAAAACAGAAAAGCAGTCCCAACTGAAATAAGAAATGATTCCAGATGGACAAAATGTCGATTCAAAGAAAATAAGATCAATTACAGGAAACCGATCGTATTTTTAAGGGCACAATGGTTTATAAACCAAAATCTTGTACTATACAAAAAGTGATTTCTTTGAAGTATTGTAAAAATATCCTGAACTCTAGTTTCTGGTAAAAGTGAGTCGTTTTATTGACATCCACCCAGTTCTCACACCTCATGGCCTCCCTTTTAGCAGCTCTTTGGCAACGAAGTCATGATTCACTTATGCGGCACTTCAGTAAGCTGCTCAAGGCTAAAATGTACACTTCAGGTAATGTCAAACATGGAGAGGGCTGAAAAACCCTATGGCCTGACTGAGGCCTGGCTCATGTAAAGAAAACCACCTCTTTAGGACTATGTGAAGCTATGATCTTAGAATTAAGAATTACTTCAAATATGTGTACCTGACTTTCAAATCACAAAGAGGCTTACAAGTACATTAGATAATCTGGCAATATTTATTGGCTTTTAGAGCAGACCTTTTCCACTTATGGATCGAGACCTCTTTAGGAATAGAATATCAGATATCCTGCATATCACATATTTACATTATGATTCACAACAGTAGCAAAATTATAGTTGTGAAGTAGCAACAAAAATAATTTTATGGTTGGGGTCACCACAGCATGAGGAGCTGTGTTAAAGGGCAGCAGGTTGAGAAGCACTGTGTTAGAAACTTGTATATCCACTGAGCCAGGAACTGGGTGGCTATCACTTACATTAAGAAAGATTAAAAACAGTGAACCAACAGGTTAGCTCAACTATGGCTTGCCCATGTTACAGATTACTCTGGGCTGTTAATCACTGTATCCCATGGGCTAGGACGGGGTAGCAGCTTAGTGCACTTGCTGCTCTTCCAGAGCACCTGAGTCCAGTTTCCAACACCACACTGGTGGTTCACAACTGTCTAGGTGGTAGTCTTGGCACGTGTCAATGCAGGCAGAGATCTGAGAGGAGGAGATAAGAATAAAATCCCGGAGCAAACTGACTATGTCAACTGGATCAGACTGGGGATCTAATGCCAGGCGGGTCACTGTCAGCATACTCAAGGTACTCTACATGGTTTCTAAGAAACAATCAGCCCAATTCCAGGTGGACAATAAAGCTTAAGGTGTGACAACATAGAAACTCCTTTATAAAATACATGGGACCATGAGGGTGGGTTCTATAGCTAAAAGGTCTAGAATCTGGTGTGGCCTATTACTGATAATAGCTAGAGGTCAGCAGACCATAAAGTACACATGACATCTCCCCTAAGGATGAGTAACAGTTTAGGAAGGGAAGAGTCTAGAAAAACGATTCTGGAGAATTTGGGTGAAGTCTGCCTCCACAGATGGCAAAAAAGTCACCAAGTTGTTAACAAAATCCACTCGAAGCCTTCTGGATGTGAAAGCAGGTATCTTCACCTCTTCCATTAAGAAGAGGCCTCTGTGTGTTTAACATTCCTGGCTTTCCTTAATGCTTTCCTGTGAGTATAAGGGCCTCAGCACCCCTCAACATGTCTGTAACTCCAGTTTCAGGGGGTCCAATCCCTCTGGCTTCCATAAGCACCTGCACTCTTACCTACACACAGACACACATATCTCTATATAATTAAGATATAATGAAATAAGTCTTTTAAAAATTCTAGCAGGGCGGTGGTGGCGCATACCTTTAATCCCAGCAATTGGGAGGCAGAGGCAGAGGCAGGCGGATTTCTGAGTTCGAGGCCAGCCTGGTCTACAGAATGAGTTCCAGGACAGCCAGGGCTATACAGAGAAACCCTGTCTTGAAAAACCAAATAAATAAATAAATAAATAAATAAATAAATAAATAAATAAATAAAATAAAATAAAAAGGGCTGGAGAGGTGACTCAGGGAGAGCACTGGCTGCAGAAGACCTAGGTTGCATTCCCAACACCCAAGTAGTCGCTCCCAACTATTCGTAACTCCAGTTCTAGAGGATCTGGCACCTCTGGCCTCTTGGACACCAGACAAACACACAGTGCACATACATACATGCAGGTAAAACAGTCAAATGCATAAAATAAATAAATCTTTAAAAAAAAGAAATTATAACATGAATAAGGTTGAGAGTGAAGGATGGAGACAAATGTCAATGTAAACAGTAAGCAATGGAAGAAAAGAGCTAGGTCAGCAATATTACAGCTGATCAACCATGTCTAGAAGACAGCTACCATGTAAGACAAAACAGACACTAGATATTGAAAATGTAACAAGTATATATTGAAATGCAAGTGTATCTGAAGCAAACTCCAGTCCAAGATAAACCAGCAAACAATGAGAGTGAAATGAGCAATTGCACAATAGCTGGACCCATTAGTACTTCATTCATAATAGTGTAGTGAACAAGACAGAAGATCGACCAAAAAATAAAAAGAGGGATTTGAAAATTTTCATAAATTAACTAGAATTCTCCACCTAATAAGGAAATATTCCTCTCTTTCTGCCTCTCTCTCTCTCTCCCTCCCTCTTACTTTTTTCTGTGATATTCTTGATATGTAATTTATGTGGCCTTGCACTCATGATTCTTTCACCTCTGTGTCCTGAGTACTGGAATCACAAATGTATGTTACCATACCTGGTAGCTTTAGAATACATATTGTTCTTAAGGGATGTGATTTCTCCGGACCAGATATTGGGGGAAAGACTAAAAACGTAAAGATGCAGTATTACACACTCATAACCCCAGCAAACAGGATAGTGAGGCCTGTCACCTCAATGGGTCATGATGAATTCGAAGTTCCATTCCTTAGAACTTCACTCAAGGGTTTCACTGTATAGCTATTAATAAAGATGTATAGAACAGGATATATAAAACAGCTTGCTTATACCTGATATTGACATGATTACTTTAATGACTTCTGCTATATCCATAAGCTAGAAAATATGCAATTATTTAGAAGTAGTAATATTGAACTAATGACACAAAAGAATATTCACAAATGAAACAAATTTAACAATTTATATATGGAAAGCAGCCCATTTTGTCTAATAAAGTACAGAAACAAGACTGAGGGTTGATTAAGCTAGGCAAAGTGGCACATGCTTGAGTGGCACTCAGGAGGCAGAGGGAGAGGCATGTGGACTGCTCTTAAGCCGCTTTGGTCTACATAGTGGGTTCCAGGCTAGCCAGTATAACACAGCAAGACCCTGTCTCAAAACAATAACAATAAAATTCACCAGAAAACAGAGGGAAGTGGGGCAGGTGGCTCTAAATGAATATAAGTGCAAATGGCAAAGCAACATGATAACAAAATTCTTCTTGGTTATAGAATCACATGTTCATAACTTTCCTTCTTTGAGCTTAAAGTATTTTCCAAGCTTCTGCAGTGATCAAGTATTTTATGAGAAGAAATAATACCCACTAGCCCATTTCAAACAACTAAGGCATAGGCAACCATTTGAGTGCTTACCATTACTTTTCTCAAGGTGTATCTTTTGCATCGAATGTCATCCATGAGCATCTCATAAGGGGTGAGCTGGTATTCAATGGGCAATGGGTTGTACTGCCGCTGTTGGACTTTCTTAAGTTTTACCCCATTTCGCAAATCCCTCATCACTTGTACCCAGAACCGTGCCTGAAAGAATCAAGGATGGATAGTTATCAAGAAATAATCCACTAGTTTTCTCTGAATGGTTACAGTCACAGAGACGCAAGGAAAGGCATGGATCATAAAACAACAAGTAAAGGAAACACATTATATTTGAGGATATTATGGGATGGGTACTTTGGATTATTATTTTAATTATTAATTTTCAAAACAAGTGATTCATTACTATTATTATTAGGAGTGACATGAGTATACGTGGACGTAACACCCCCTACCTTCTGTGGAGCATATGTAAATCAGGAGACAATGTTGTATACAAAGTCAGTTCTTTCTTACCACCTATTTTTCTTTTTAATTAAAAAATATGTTGATTTATGTATTTTGTGTGCACATGTGTGCATGCGTGTGAGCATCTGGGCACCAGGAGGTCTGAAGACAACTCCCAGGAGTCAGTTCTTTCCTTCCACTGCATGGGTTCTGTGGATTAAACCTAGGCTTGAAGTCAAACTACAGAGCAAGTTTCAGGTCAACCAAGGCTACACAGTTTTCATTTTGAGTACCTGATTATCATTTAAAGTATTTATAATTATAAATGTTATTACAAGCATTTCCAGACACAGTGGAAACAGCTCTGTCAAAAGAAAAGTTTTTATAATGAAAGTACTTATTTACTTGTTAAATCAAGTATTCAAATTTATGTACTAATTCATGCTTCAGTCCTTAAGAACCAGAATTTTTTTTTTTTTAAGCTAAAACCAAGCACATTCATTTCCTTACCCAGTCCGCATTTTTCAGGTCCTCCAGATCCGTGCTAGATTCATCACTCTTTTCCATTTCTTGAATCTTCTTAAGGTTCTACCAGTTAAAATAAAATTTAAAAGCCAATATGAAAATTATATTAAGCTACTTTCTCAGATTATAACTCCAAACAGTTATCTTTAGACCTCTGGCGTGGCCTCTCTCCCACTGTCCACCCCTTGTCTGTAGACATCACTCAACTGAGCCAGTTCCTCAGAGAGGTCTTCCTTTCTTCCCGTTTGTTACATAATCTGTGTACATCCATGGGCTCTTAGCATCCATCCTGTTAGGTTCACCCTTGTCTGGGGCTCCCCTCTAGGCCTCCCAAGGCAGAAGTCCACCCACAGAGCTAATATGAGCTTTGGAACTTTTGGATGCTTGGGATGCATTTGTAATAGTTAATCTTGATTGTCAACATGATGGGATTTAGAATCACCCTGGAAACAAATCTCAAGGCATGTCTTAGAGTGGTTTTTTTTCAAGGGGGGCGGGGTTGAGACAGGGTTTCTCTGTATAGCCCTGGCTGTCCTGGAACTCACTCTGTAGACCAGGCTGGCCTCGAACTCAGAAATCAGAAATCTGCCTGCCTCTGCCTCCCAAGTGCTGGGATCAAAGGTGTGCGCCACCACTCCCCAGCCTTTAGAGTGTTTTTTTAAAATTAGGTTACTTGAGGTGGAAAGACCCACTTTAAACGTGGATCATACAAGTAACTCCTCCATGGACTGGAGTTCTAGGCTGAATGACAGGAAGAAAAGTAGCACACACACACCCCCACCCCCACCCCCACCCCCGTTACTGTGATGTAATGTAAACAGCCCTGCCTCCAGCTCCGGTTGCCGTGTTTCCAGCATGCTGGACCACACCCTTAAACACTGTATAGAATCAAACTTTCCTTCCTCGGGTTGCTTTTATCAGGTATTTTGGTCAGCAACAAGAAAAGCAACTAGCACAGTACTTATCAAGTAATTTATTTATAAACTTCAATTGATAAAATGCCTTTTAAATAGCAACAACCATATGTTTGCAATTTGTAAGAAAATACTGATTAATAAAAGATATGGGACAGTGAGATGACTTACTAAAGGCAGTTGCCACCAAGCCCAAAGACCTGAGTTAGATCTCTAGGACCCACATAGTGGAAAGAGGAACCTCAGAGCTAACAAGCTGTCCTCTGACCTCTACACATACGAATGAACACACACACACACACACACACACACACACACACACTCACACACACTCACACTCACACTCACACACACACTCACACACACACACTAAATGTAATGAAAAATTTGAAAAGCATTTTTACAAATTAATTATAAACCCATTGTATTCCATTTCTATTGATAGCAATTCAATCTTAATATATGTTACCTTTGGCTGAATTATCTGCCTGCTTGTCCAGAGACTGGATTTAAGTGTATTATATGAAAACGTAGCTTGTTTTATATGACAATATAAACAAACATTTCTAAATCCTTCATTTTTACCTTCTCAACATCTCATATTATCTATATGCAAAATGAGGATAACATCACCAGCTTTTTAAAATACTCTAATAAAGAAGTGTTAAAAAAGGGGAAAAAAAAAGAAAAAAATTACTGTGAACACTGAAGATGTGATACAAGTAATGTGCTCTTCTCTCCCTTGGGGAAAACAAAAGACAAAACTCCATCCCATTTATAGTTATTTCAGAATGTGTTTACACAATGTTCTTTAAAAGTCAAGACTCCTTCTGAGATGCAGTAAGACCTGCACCATTCTTGGTCTGAGGCCCTGACTGAGTTGCCCAATCTGGGTGCTATGTCTACTACCCACCTACCTCTCTACTTTCTAAGGACTAAAGGGACTGTCATGTTAAATCACTGACACACTGCTTGGCACAGGAAAGGGATCCAGCTTAATTCCTGTACTTCCTAAGTACAATCAGTCATAGTTCATTATACCATAGGATATATCAAAACTTAAAGCACAATCAATTAAACATTCAATTTTGCATTTACAGCCTCTTCAGAAGAGCAACTTCACCAACCTACAGATAGTTTCTGTGCTATCTCAGCTCTAGTCCCGTACATTTATCTGAAGCCTAGCTCTTTCCTAGTGCGTCTATATACTGGTCTCCCCTAGAGTAGGGTCCTGGGGCAATAACCATGGCAGCTAATAAGTGATGAGACACATGAAATCTACCCTAATCCGCATTACAGATGATCTGAGGCTCATAACGGCTAACTCGCATGTCCGTGGCCTCTCTGCAATGTGAGGTGCAGGCCCAAAGCAAAGGGATGCAGATACCTCAATGATGTTTGGAAGCTGACGAGAAGAGTAGTCACCTGTTACCTACCAAGCTGCCCCACCTCACCCTGGCTTAGAGTCTTCATGAAATAGCTAGGTACAGTTCTAATTAATTCATTAAAAGGAACGCTCAGAATTCTAGTAACACACAAGGAAAGATAACAAAACTTAAGACTACTGTACTGGCTGGTTTTGTGTGTCAACTTGACACAGGCTGCAGTTATCACAGAGAAGGGAGTTTCAGTTGGGGAAGTGCCTCCATGAGATCCAGCTGTGGGGCATTTTCTCAATTTCCCCTTGTGGGTGGTGCCATCCCTGGGCTGGAGGTCTTGGATTCTATAAGAGAGCAAGCTGAGCAAGCCAGGGGAAGCAAGCCAGTAAGTAATATCCCTCCATGGTCTCTGCATCAGCTCCTGCTTCTTGGCCTGCTTGAGTTCCAGTCCTGACTTCCTTTGTGATGAACAGCCATGTGGAAGTGTAAGCTGAATAAACCCTTTCCTCCCCAATTTGCTTCTTGGTCATGATGTTTGTGCAGGAATACAAACCATGACTAAGACAACTACTAACTAGTCTTTCCAAAAAGTAGCATGATCTTACATCAAATTTGGAATAGGAATTATTATTATTATTAAATCAGGATTTTCCATTCTTTATCATTTAAGACATGCCAGGTGCCAGCCTAGAGAATAGTATTTCTGATATTCAAAAACCTTTCTTCCCCCCTCCCAAAATTAGGTATTTAAAAAAAATCTGTTTTACTAGCTGAATAGTATTCCATTGTATAGATGTACCACAGTTTCATTATCCATTCTTCAGTTGAGGGACATTTAGGTTGTTTCCAGTTTCTGGCTATTATAAATAAAGCTTCAATGAACATAGCTGAGCAAATGTCTTTGTGAGATGTTGGAGAATCTTTTAGGTATATGCCCAGGTGAGGTATAGCTGGGTCTTGAGATAGAACTGTTCCCAGTTTTCTGAGAAACCTCCAAATTGATTTCTAAAGTGGTTGTACAAGTTTGCACTCCCATCAGCAATGAAGAAGTGTTCTGCTTGCTCCACGTCCTCATCAGCATGTGCTATCCCTTGAGTTTTTGATCTTAGCCATTCGGATGGGTGTAAGATGGAACCTCAGAGATGTTTTGATTTGCATTTCCTTCATGACTAATGACTTTGAACATTTCTTTAAGTGCTTCTCGGCCATCCCAGATTCCTCTGTTGAGAATTCTGTTTAGTTCTGTACCCCGTCTGAACCACCAACCAAAGAACATGCACAGGCTGGACCCAGGCCTCCCTGCACATAGGTAGCAGGTGTGAAGCTCGGTCTTCATGTGGGTCCTGAACAACTGGAACAGGGGCTATCCCAAAAGCTGTTTCCTCTACATGGGGTATGTTCTTCTAGCTGGGCTGCCTTTCTGGCCTCAGTAGGAGAGGAAGCACTTAGCTCCAGAGACACTTGAAGTGCCAGGGTGAGGGTATATGGGTTGGGGGGTATACCAGCTCAGTGGAGACAGGGATGAAGATGGGGAATGGGGGATGGAGGAAGGATTGTGGGAGGGGGTGACTGAGAGAGGGGGCAGTGATCGGGATGTAAAGTGAGTAAGTAAAAAAAAAATTATATTAAATTAAAAAAAAAATCTCTGATGATTCAAACCCACAGCCTGAAGTACATGACCTCCATGAAGTATGAAAATCACAGCTGAGTGTGGAGGAGCCCACACACAAGCACAAGTCCTTATTTGGTTTCCCTGGTGTTACTGAAGTCCTGTGCAAAAAAGGATTAATGACTGAGAGTACATACTATTCTACTGATTGAAAGATGTTGTTGGAATAGCCCTCCTTCATATTGTGTGAAGGTGTGTCTCTGTATTTTCAGTTGTTAATTCTGTACCAGCAGAGGGCTAGGTGCTGGCAGGATTATGGTATTGTCGTATCTACGGCCCATCATTGGGTTTTCTATTTCTAAATATTCGTCCTTCCTCACCTGCCTAAAAGCAATCTAGAAATGTATCAGAGGTTGTCTCGTTACTGACTGGTTGCAATAAAGATCTGAAGGCCAACAGCTGGGCAGGAAGTAGGGAGCAAAACTTATGGGCAGAGGAGTGAGTGACACAGAGAGAAGAGAACAGAAGTAAGACAATCCAGAGTGGACTTGGAGGGGAACAGGCATGGACCAGAGCAGAGCAGAGAGGTAAGGAGCCAGCCACACGGCAGGTCGGAGGCTAGTCAGGAGGGTTCAGTTAGATAAGCTAGCGGGGAAGCTTTATTAGCAGCATCCATATCTTATCTTTACTGCTGGTGGTTCTGAGAAAGTGCTGCTAAAGAAAAAGTCCTTAGGGTTCTTAAATTACAATGATAGATGCAAAGGAGTTTAGGAGGTGAACTGCTTCTGGGCACCCTGGGGCCTTACCTGACAGACTAAGAGTCCAAGGAAACAACACTGCCCAGGCAATGAGCTAGAAGAAGTCCATTTCCTGCTGCCTTTCAGCAACCACTGAGGGCTCCCTCTGCTTACCTCAGATACCCACCAAGGGACAACTTTCCTGTCCTTCAGAGCCTCTCCAATGTCATCTTCTCCACAGGCCTATAGCTAAGCCCCACCCCGCCTCTAGCACTTAACCTAGTCTATACTGTTTTCAAAGGACATCTTGCCCTTACAAGTCTGTGCAATACACTGGTTTTGTGTGTTTTCTGTCTACATCCTGTAATGAGAACAGCATTTTTTAACCATTTACTTTGTTTAGTGATAGGATTCTCCAATATATAGAACAGTTCTCTATACAGGATTGACACTTAGTAATTGTTCCATAATAAATTAAGATACTTTAAAGCAAGAATGTTAAAATGCTTAAATTTCTTCAACAGCTCTTTAATAAGTCAACTTTAACTGCAACACATTCAATTGGAGGGAAAATAATTCAAAGGAAATCTCTGGCCTTGAAACTCAAAATCCTAAGGGAGAACTGGGGGTTAGAAATGTGCCTGTTCAGGAAAATACTTAACTTGAGCTCATACTACGTTTAAGTGTTACATTCAATCAACAGACACTAAATGAATAATAAAAAGGAAATGCATTTCTAAGAAGGAACTAATTATGTCAGCAGCACAGGAGGCTGGCTCCTTAAGGGCAAATGTATATGTGAGCACACCTTTAAAGTATCCTTCCATTTTGTTTCAGCTAAAGACACTTGGAAAAAGTTAAGTGTGCTCATAAGAATTCCCACCTGCCATCTAACATACCCAGAAGTGTTCTTGTCCACCACTTACTTTAACATGGTGTGTGTGTGCCACATGACTCTGGGCTAAACAGGTGCAGGGGTACATCCACTATCTTTCCCTCTTAAATTGAACACACTCAATCAATAGTGTGCTTCTTAATACAGCATACTCAGAAGTGATTTTACACGTAAGTATGCTCAGGCTTGCTGAATAAAATCTGCACGCGTCCCTTGTCTGAAAGGCACTCGCTGCTCTCAGGACAACTGCTGTGGTCTCCTGGCTGGTTGCAGGTAATAAGCCTTTCTCTGTTCTCTGAGCTAGTTGTACTCACCAAGAAAGAACCTATTGTGTTTGCTTATTATTACAATACTAATCAGTTAAGCAAGACTCAACCAGCATCAAAACGAACTGACTTGAACTCTCAATGCCTGAGAAAAACCTAGCCAATACTCCTTTGCCAGCTCATAACAGAGTTCATCATGGGGCTGCTCAGACCCAGCAGGAATTAAGTTTGTTCTACCATGTTCTTCCCGTCATTTAAAGGCAAGTGCTACAGTTTGTTCAATAACCAAAAGGTAACAAAATTCAGGAGGCACAGGAGAGCAAAATGCTGGATTATGCAGATGCAACAGAGGTCTAGCAACTGAAAGTCATGACTCAATATGCTCATGTAATTCCAGAAATATCAGTTCCTGCTTCTATGATGTCTAGTCCTGGGATGGAATGGCATGATTCACTCCAAACTCTGTTACTTTAACTCCTGCCGTGGCTCACTCTCCATTCTCCCTTTTTTAGTTCTTATTCTCTTACCTATTTCTGACTGAATACAGGTCTTACACTTCTTGCCTTTACTGGGATCAAGTTCTTACCTGCCTACTGCTAAGAAAAAAGATTTGCTTTTATAATATTAAATATAATATTAACATTATATTTGTAACATTTATAATAGTGATATAAAATATAGTATTAATTTACATGACTGGCTCAAGAACTTCCTGTGTCTTAAGAGCAGCAGCACACGTGGTTATCAGATGCGTTCCAGCTGTGTGACTCTACAAGCCTTAGCTGACTGCTCTCATCCTCATTGATTTTATTATCTGTGGAATGGTCACAATAAAAACTGTGAAAATATTTTAGCCAGGTGGTGGTGGCCTTTAATCCCAGTACTTGGGGGCAAAAGCAGGTGGATCTCTGAGTTCGAGGCCAGCCTGGTCTACAGAGTGAGTTCCAGGACAGCCAGGGCTACACAGAGAAATCCTATCTCAAAAAACTAACCAACTAATCAACCAAACAACCAAGCAACTAACCAACCAAACAAAACATAACAAAAACAAACCAAACAAACAAAAACAAAAAACAAAAAAAGAACTCTTAGATTTTAATACAGGCCTGGTTCCTATGCAGAGACTTGGGAGCCAACTAGGTGGCATGTGAGAGCCAGCTGAGGGCATCCGAGGATCTGATTATGAAGCCACAATTCACCACCAAAAACTTTTAACAGATTTGTTTCACCAGCTGATACCTCTTTCTAATATTTTCATGAAATTAAAATCTTGACTCAGAACAAATCAACAAATTGGTTGTGAATCTACAAATACTACAATTGTACAAAAGTTTGATCAAATATGTGACTTGAAACTTCTGGCTGTCTAGT
>NW_022196895.1:63464824-63466117 GCF_008632895.1 Mastomys coucha
AGAGAGAAGTTGAATTATTTGAAAATAAACTACAAATTGGTCTTATTTCAGAGATGAGCTTCTGTCCTCTAGTCTATTTTAACTTCTGAATGAATTGCTTTCTTGCATAAATATAATGACAGATGCCAACCTATGGTTGGAAGGCAGTGAGAAAACTCTAATTGGGAGTACACACATGCCAATTAACTCTTTCCATTTCTGGTGAAACCATTCTAAGCTAGCAATTAGATCTCTGACAATTTGGTTACTGGCATCTTCAAAACAAATAAATAAAATGTACTTTGTAAATTACACATACACCAAATATCAAGAGTACAGTTCATTTCAGTAGGTTCAAGGTCAGTTCCTATGTAAGTGCCCCTTTTGATTAAGTCTCTCCTACAGTTTAAAGATCAGTTTTTCTCATCGTGGCGATCATTTTCATCCACATGTCATGGGTACCTGGAGGAACTCTTTCTTCATCTTTCATACAAGGTATTCTTGAGACACAGTTTTACAGCGGGATAGTAATGACAAGAGCAGGGACACTCTGGGCAGAGATTATTAACTCTTGCTGGTAAAGTGAGCCTTCTCCCGCACACTGATGTTTACAACAAAAGAAAACAACACACAGCAACAAGGACCCCGAAGGTTACGAATGATGAATGATCTAATTAAAATGAACAAGTGGCTACCATTCACACAGACATCTGGTGGTGACTCTGTCTGCCAGAAAGTGGTGTGTTCACCATTTGGAGGGATATAAATCCACTTTAGGACTAGGAATAAATTTCTAGCCAACTTAACCACCACAGTTGTACAGCTAGAAGTGTTGGGAACGGGCCTGAGGGAGGGACAGGCAAGGAGAGGGAGAAAGCTGATTATAATACAATTCAGTATACTAGAGACAGATGGCTATGTCTTTATTTCTCCTGAATCTATTGAAGCAGACATCAGATCACTAACAAGCATCTCAGTGCGAGCTAACATGTAGTCGCTAGCACTATGGCACAGCTAGCACTATGGCACAGCTAGCACTATGACACAGCTAGCACTATGGCACTATGGCACTATGACACAGCTAGCACTATGACACAGCTAGCACTATGACACAGCTAGCACTATGGCACAGCTAGCACTATGACACAGCTAGCACTATGGCACTATGGCACAGCTAGCACTATGGCACTATGGCACAGCTAGCACTATGGCACAGCTAGCACTATGACACAGCTAGCACTATGGTACAGCTAGCACTATGGCACAGCTAGCACTATGGCACAGCTAGCACTATGACACAGCTAGCACTATGGC
>NW_022196895.1:63467111-63515430 GCF_008632895.1 Mastomys coucha
GCACTATGGCACAGCTAGCACTATGGCACAGCTAGCACTATGGCACAGCTAGCACTATGGCACTATGGTACAGCTAGCACTATGGCACAGCTAGCACTATGGTACAGCTAGCACTATGGCACTATGGCACAGCTAGCACTATGGCACAGCTAGCACTATGGCACAGCTAGCACTATGGTACAGCTAGCACTATGGCACTATGACACAGCTAGGTTTGGCTATTGGCTTGACAAGAGATGGTAAGATTAGAAACATTTACATTTGATTTTCTGAAAAGCCAACTTTCAAATTTTAAAATGTAGTTAGAGTATTTATGAACCAGACAAAAGCCATTTCATAACAGTTGAGCCACTTCCAAATATGCTCTCTAAAGCATTTCACATATGCATATAAAAGTTCTATTTTTAAAAACGTATTTTAGTCATAGTCATATTCAAGATAAACTGAGATCACAGATTTCATCATGAAGTCATTGACTAAGTCCAGTCCCTGTGAGTGGAGGAAAGCTGCTCAGTAATAACTGTGATCACACAGTATAAAGCAAGGGTATAAAACTTGAAACATCCCTAAGGAGCCATTCTTAGTCTTCATTTAATTCTTCATCCCAGAACTTCACAGCCTGGTGAACTATTAGTAATTAAAAGCTAACTGGCATCTAGAAGTCATCTTTCCATCTTAGGGTTTTATTAAACTTATGACATTAAACCATTTGGAAGAACTTGATGACAAGGCTTACAAAGTCACATGTGAAAGTCAAGAAAGACATTAGGATAATGCCATTACTTCTGGAGGGTTTGCATGCTGGGTCTGTGCACATGCGTATGTAGGAGAACATGAATGTTTGTGTAGGACCATGGGTCAGTATCTGGGGTCTTCCTCCATCACTTTCCTCATGTTTTGAGACAAAGTGTCTTACTGAACCCGGAGCTCACCAATTAGGCAAGACTAGCTGTCCAAGGGATCTCATGTCTCTACCTACCTAGTGCTAGTATTACAGGCATACACCACCATGCCTGAATGCTGGGACTCTGAACTCTGGTCCTCATGTATGTGTATCAAGCCCTTTCCTGACCGAACCATCTTCTCAACACTAAATAATCCCATTTTTTAAAACAGTAGAAGCTATTAGTACTGACCCAGAAGAAAAGCATTTCCTTCTCTAGGACAACTTAGAAAAAATTTGAGATATGAAAGACCAAGAAAACCTATTTTCTTTTCAGTGTAACAGATCAGCAGTCGAAGGTGAACAATGTAACACTGTTCTTAATTACAAAAGCATTATATCCTTATTTACATCTTCTAACTTGTAAAGTTCAAATCATGCAGTCACTCAATCAATACTTGAAAAACACATGTCCTTAGGGTAAGGAGATGGACCAGTGGGTAAAAACATTTGTTGTAGAAACATGAAGATCTGAGTTCAAATCTCTAGAATTCACATAAAAAGCTGGGTACAGCAGTGTCTATGCCTGTAACGTCAGCACTTAGGGAGCCAGACAGTGGGTGCTGGGGCTACTGGCCAGCAGCCCGGCTCCGGGTTCATGGAGAGATAGAGGAAGACACCTGACATCTCCCAAGCAGGCAAGAGGCAGGTAACAGGTGTTAAAAAGGGAGGGGGAGGAATCATGAGATCTGAGACTAAAAATTATGGATTTGGGCTAAAGAGACGGCTCAGCACTTGTGGTTCTTGCAGAGGACCTGCAATTGGTTCTGAGGACCTAGAACATAGCACACCTGTGTGTACTTCCAGCGCCAGGGAATCAATCTAATGCCCTTTTCTGTGTTCTACAAGCACTGCATATACATGGTCACTGACAAACATGCAGGCACAATAAAAATAAAATAAATTGTTAAATACAAAAAAGTTATGGGTCAAAGATTAACAATCATAAATCTAAAGTCTAGCTTTTTATCTAATTTGCAGTATAATCTTTATCCTTTTTTAAAAAATTATTTTATTTTTTATTATATACATGTGTGGATATGTGCACATGGGTGCGTTTCTCCACAGAGGCTAGCAGTTTAAGATCTACCTGGTGTCGTAGTTACAGGTGATTGTGAGCCACCAGATGTGAGTGCTGGAAACCAAATTCAGGCCCTCTAAAGAGGGAGCTGCTCTCTTAACTGCTCAGCCACTTCTCCAGCCCCAGTGTAGACCTTCAGAAGAGAACACAGCGGAATAAAGGAAGCATTAACTTGCTCCTTTCCTCTGCCCTACAGAAGGCTGGTCTGGTTCCCTCTTCTCTCAAGCCTGGCCCTCTTGATCAGGCCTTGATTAGCACTGGCCTAGAAGCTTGCCTTCTCCCTCATGCTACTCTCTACCCAAAGTTCCCCGACGAGCACAGACTCATCGAGATTTCTATTTTTAAAATAAAGCAGTTTCTGGAAAGCTGAATAAAGACTAATAGTATTTCGTTTTTTTGTCTGTGTGCGTTCCTGTAGATTCACATGTGTGCATATGTGATGCAGGGCGGAGATCAAACCAGGCGGAGGTTCCTTGGGAGTCACCCACTTGGTTTTATTGAGATAGGTCTTGCTTACTGAATAGGTCCCAGGGATCCATTTGGAATTACAAACTCATGAGGCCGAAGAGAGCATCTAAGGCCCACCCCATTTCAGATGCCTGACTTCCCCTGTGGAGCAGCCCTATGAGATGCTCTCCTAAAAGTGGTCCCCCAGTCTGAAGGATCTATTTTCCTGTAATCTCCCTGCCTGCTCTTTTCTCCTAGCCTCACTCGGGCTGCTTCCATTCACTACTCTGCTCAGCCTTGTGGCTTCAGGCCAGTCAGTCCTGGAATGCAGCTCAACCTCTCTGCTGTGAATCAGCTCCTGCATGCACCCATCGAACTTTCTCACATTGTGCTTGGCCGACTCTTAGGCTAACACTTCTGCTTAGAGAGCTGTGAGGATGGGCCAAACTCATCTTGTTCACCTTCAAGGAAAGAGGAAATTAAAAGCACACTTAACACATGGCCTTCTGTGATGACTACATGAATTAATGTCCACAAATTCCTTAGGACGGTATCTAGCACAGAGTTCATAAGGAATAAATGATTAAATGTAGCGCCTGTACATAGTATGCATATTAAATAACTGCTCTGGGAATGTAACCATGTACCCATGTTCCTGGTTCTCCTAAAGTCTAGTGTTTCCTTCCTTTCCTAGCATGCCTACCAAGAAACAGTTACTGCATCCTGTCAAACCAGTGGGAATTTATTAACAGAAATTTTACTAGGATCAAAGTGGGAGATCAAGCTAGCCAGGCAGTAAGAACAAGAGTCCAAGTGATAAACACTGTCTAAACTCACGTGAGTTTTTGCATGGAGAGGCTTTGAATTTTTCTTCTGCAAGTACACAACTGTCCTACGGTAAGAACTTAAACAAAACAACAACAACAACAACTTAATAAAAATCAAGTAGCACTCCACATTGTGCCTTGGCCAGCCTCGTACTTTGGACAGCAGAGGAGCAGGCAGGAGGCTGTGGAGCAGCGAGCCAGGTGCCAGTGAGCATGTGCAGTTCCCGCTGCTTGTTCTGATTCTCCTTATTCAGCGCCTGGCAACTTAGGGCCAATTCTCTCCAAAATGTCATGTTAGTTTACAGAATAAACAAACAAACTGTATCAATGACAGGCGTCCTATTCTCACCAAGCAGCCAGGGAAACACCTAAAAACAACAAGGGTATATCGCCTTGGCTTTCAACTCTGCAACTGCTCTGACAATGTAAAGAGTCTCAAAATGCCCAAGGGGAAAGGAAATTCTGTCCTTTTAAATATATTTAATCACTTAGAAAACAGAAATTAAGATAATAAAAATTATTTTACAGGACTTACAAAGTTTTCTGTTGTTTCCGTGGTGCTGAGGACCCATTAAACTGTACCTCCTTTTAATTTTTAATTTCTAATTTTGAGATAAGGTCTTGTTAAACTGCCTAGGCTGATCTTGAACTATAGCACAAACAGGCCTTGAATTTGCAGTTTTCTTGCTTCCGTTTCCCAACCTAAGTAAATAATATTTCATAATATTCAATTATTGGCCTTGTCCATTATTTAACTATTACTGTGGGGTTTTGTTGTTGCTGGGTTGTTTGGTTTATTT
The DNA here is from genome assembly GCF_008632895.1 of Mastomys coucha. Taxonomy (NCBI): domain Eukaryota; kingdom Metazoa; phylum Chordata; class Mammalia; order Rodentia; family Muridae; genus Mastomys; species Mastomys coucha. Next base: position 63,471,210 of record NW_022196895.1, read on the forward strand.
GTTTGTTTTAGGAAATAAACATCTTCTTTAAGGGAGTCTACCACTAAACTGTAAAAGAAAGCATTTATTTTTAGTGTCAAACTAGTGTCCATACTGGGTGGTATAGTTAATTCATCAATTTAAAAGTTAAATCTGTAGGTTCTATGAAGATCGGCAGTCCAAAATTTAATCAGCCCATTTATATCTGTAACACTGAATTGCTTGCTTGTAAAAACCTGTCTCAAATTTAAAATGTAACATAAGCTGAAATAGGATATAATAATCAAAAATCTCATAAGGCATGCATTCCAGAGTCAGGCTTACACAAGATGAAAATATGTAAGAGTTTGGATGTGTACTTAAAACATCTCTATGTGCATATTTTGCCTATCAGCTACAACTGATATGGATGGAACTGAGGAATGTTTGATGAGTACAGCATGATGAAGTCCTACGACTCCATCTTTTTGTATAGGCCTCATGACTCTATGAACCTTTGCAAGTCTAACTGTCCCTTTTCTGACTGAGACACGAGTAACAGGAGAAACTCTCTGCTTGGATGGGAGCTGGGGAGCAACAAAGGTGAAAATCAGATGGAGAAGCGACTAAAAGAGAAGCAGCAGCCTGGGAGCTGAGTTGTGTGACTTCGTGTCTTCCCACCTCTGATTCAGCTTTTCAGGGTGGTAAGGGAGGGGTGAGGTAGGAGTGTCCCTATTCTATAAGACTGGGACCCTGGAGTCCAAGTCCCCTCACTCAGCCTACTGAGAGCAGTTCCAGGGACATGGCTGCATCCAGGCAACCAAGAAGCCTGCTTAGAAGCCTTGGAAACTACAGTAAAAGGAAGAAGTTTGGGGAAGGGATTACTAGCTAGCCTGTCCTGAGGGGAGGACCTGTTAGTTCATGAAGACTTCTCTGCTACACTCAAGAGACTGAGACCCAGAGACAGGGATGGGCAGTCCTGATCAGAAAGCAGCCTGTTTTCTCAGAGGTGTTTGGAGGGCTCTCTCTTGCCATGATCATTTCTGAAATCACCTGTGCCCCCTTTCTCCTCCCACTGGCCTAACTACTCCTGGAAACTAGAGGAAACTCGGACTGCCTTAAAGACCCTTGCCTCTACTCTAAGCTCTCTGAGACCTGTGAAGGTTGAGCCAGAGGGCTGAGATCTAGTTTATATCCCAGCAGGATCATTCCAGTTTCCAACTGGAAACTGAGGACACAAAGACAAGACTGGTGGGGATACCATGGCTATCATCCAGGAAAGAAATGCTGGAGGTCTGAAATAGTAGGCCACAGCCAGAAGGAACCTTCCTCAGACAGCAGAATAGAGACACAATAATACACTATCATTCAGCAACAAGAAAGGAACTTTTAAAAATTAGTATTTAGGGGCTGGAGAGATGGCTCAGCAGTTAAGAGCACTGACTGTTCTTCTGAAGGTCCTGAGTTCAAATCCCAGCAACCACATGGTGGCTCACAATCACCCGTAATAAGATCTAAGGCCCTCTTCTGGAGTGTCTGAAGACAACTCCTGTGTACTTATATATAATAAATAAATAAATCTTTTTAAAAAATTAGTATTTAGACAGGCTTGGAAAGGAGGCAGAGGCAGGAGGGTCTCAGTGATCTCAAGGTTAGCCTAGCCTACATGAGCAAGTTCTAGGCCAGCTATGGCTACACAGTGAGACTAACAACAACAAAAAACTTAACAATTAATTATTACAAAGCAATGGATTTCATTATAACATTTTAAAACAAGCCACCAGGGTCTTGCTTTGTACCATTTGCCTGGCCTAGTATTAGCAATGTAGGCCAGGCTGGCTTTGAACCTGCAACAACTTTCTTGTCCCGGCTGTCCCAGTGCTGGAATTATAGCCACCATGCTTGGCTTCCATTTATTTTCATGTCTTTTTTCCCACTTTCCCTTCTAAATTCTGTATATGAGAAAGAATAGATGATTCTTATCTCCATGATTCTGAATTATTTTACCATATGTATAATAAGTTTCTCATTATATCTTTTCCCCTGCAAATAACATAATTTATTTCTCCTTTTTGAAATGTGTGTGCAAGCCCACATGTGGAGGCCAGAGGACCACTCAGCTGTCACCCTCAGGAATGATGTCCATCTCTTTTGAGAAAGCAAAGTTTAATCAAGAGTAAAAAGTTTTTTCAAACTAGTGGAGTACAGTGCTAAAAATGTTCACTGTTCTTAATTCAGCAATGTCTACTGAGAATGTTAGTGCTGGAAAGATGTTAAAACTCCTTTAATTTACTGTACAAGCCTGAAAAAATGTTCTGAGAAGGGTTAGGTCAGGAAAATCTTTTTTTGTTGTTGTTTATTTTTTTGTTTTTTGTTTTTTGAGACAGAGTTTCTCTGTGTAGCCCTGGCTGTCCTGCAACTCACTCTGTAGACCAGGCTGGCCTCGAACTCAGAAATCCGCCAGCCTCTGCCTCACAAGTGCTGGGGTTAAAGGCATGCGCCACCACGCCCAGCTAGGAAAATCTTTTTAAAAATTAATCTTGTCTACTCTCTGATGCTCTGGTGAGGACAGGCTGAGTGTTCGTTCACTGGGAGCTTTCTTTTTGCCTTGAGCACTGCTTGTTTCTGCATCTACATAGGTATAATGGTCTGCAATACTCAGTCCACCCTTTTTGCACTCTTCTGACAACTTCCCTTTTGAGTCCAGTTTACCAACTTGTATTTAAAAAGCACAGGTTTCCCTGGCCTGTCATTAGCACTGCTATGAACAATACACAGACAGAGCAGAGGAAAGCTTAGCTGTTACCTGCGCCCACACAACTGAGTTCATAGAGGTGTGACTCCGTGGGATCATCACCTACTTTTTTACTAGGGCTACTTAAGTTGCATTTGGTAACAGGTCAGTTTCTCTCTTTTTGCTCAGGTATTCACAGGTGTCTCTTCCTAAACATTTAGCCTAATGCTCCATACAGCTCTGGAGGACAGTCATATACGCTTGGGGGATCCTCCACTAAGTCTTTTGAAAGATCTCAGAGAATCTTCATAACCGTAGTTGCAATATACAATAGGATTCTCTCAAATAACCTGCAACAGTTTTCTTTGAATGTAACACTTTAAGCTTTATGCATTAACAAATATTAACAAATTAGCTGAATCCTTCAGATTACCTGACCAGTATCCTTCACTAAGTCTTTAATGGCATCTACTTCAGGGCTGGCGAGATGGCTCAGCGGGTAAGAGCACTGACTGCTCTTCTGAAGGTCCTGAGTTCAGATCCCAGCAACCACATGGTGGCTCACAACCACCCACAATGAGATCGGACGCCCTCTTCTGGTGCATCTGACGACAGCTGCAGAAAATTACGCCAGAGCGAGCGGGGCCAAAGCGAGCCTGAGCAGAGGTCCTGAGATCAACAGCAGCCACACACATGATCGAACACAGTCATCTATACAGCTACAGTGTACTCATAGACATAAAAATGAAATAAAATAATTCTTAAAAAAAAAAAAAAGAAAAAAGAATGGCGTCTACTTCAACAGCTAAACAATGAGAAGAGAATGTGGCCTTACAGAGACTTTACCCACAAGGTCCTGAAGGAAGGACTAATACATCCCAAAATGGATGGAAGAAGAATGGGGTAAAAAGCCAGTACCATAGAAAACAGACTAAACCAATTCTGGACTCTTTACTTCATTTAGAAGGAAGCTTTTTGAAAGGTTTTGTTTATAAAGTAGATCCACAATGCCAAGTATATATATGGTAGAACATGCCTGTGGTTCTAAAATTAGAGAGGCAGAGGTAAAAGGATCATGAGTCCAAGGGCAGCAGCCTTCGTATACAGAAAGACCTTGTCTGTAAAAGATAAAAACAACAAAGCTCAAACCAAAAAGCACAGAATGGACAATATTGAAAATTCAGGATTATTTCAATATCTATAAATATTAATGTTTGTGCCTACCTCCTTTGCACTCTTAATTTTGGTCAGAAATGTATGCAGTTCCATGGTTTCTGCAAACAGAGCTCGACATACTGCCTGATAATGATTTGGTGCCTCCGACTCAGTTGGGAGATGAGCAGCACATATCTGTAGAAGAAAAAAAAAAATGGAATTTGGCTATTACTCGCATTTCAGGTACCATTAAAAAAGACATGCCTATGGTTTTTCTTTTAGATGTCCTGTCATCGGAGATTCAGTATACCATAGGACCACAGGTATCTACACAATCATGTGGAAAAAATGGTTCAGTAAAAGATACCCAGACTAGAATTTGCTTCTATTTGAAAATGAGAGCAATTCCATCATATACATGTCAGAATGTCTAAATCAAGAACTCAATTGAGCACATGTTGGCAAGGATGTGGAACAATAGGAGCACTTCTCCACTGCTGGTGACAGTGCAAACTTGTACAATCACTTTGGAAATCAATTTGGAGGTTTCTCTGTAAATTGGGAATAGTTCCACCTCAATACCCAGCTATACCACTGGGTATATTAGCATATACCCAAAAGATGCTCCAACATCCCACAAAGACACTTGCTCAGCTGTGTTCAGAGCAACTTTATTTTTAGTAGCCAGAAACTAGAAACAATATAGATGTCTCTCAAAAGAAGAATGGATAAGGAAAATATAGAATATCTACACAATGTAACACTATTCAGCTATTAAAAACAAAGACATGAAATTTGAAGGCAAATGGATAGAACTAGGGAAAAAAATCATCTTGAGTGAGGTAACCCAACCCCAGAAAGACACCCACAGTCTGTATTCACTGATAAGTGGACATTAGCCATAAAGAACAGAATAACCGCACTACAGTCCACAGATGCAAAGAAACTAGAAACTAAGTAATAAGAGGGGCTTAAGGGAAGATGCTTGAGTGTCACTCAGAAGGGAAAATAGTCATCAGAGGTGGATGGAAGGAGGGAACTGGATGAGAGATGGGAGTGAGGAGGGGAATAAGAATGGGGCCCAGGTATGGGGCGGGGTTGGGAAAGAGAGAAGAGAAAGAGGAAGGAAGGAAGGAAGGAAGGAAGAAAAAGAAAATAATGCACATAATATTGAGTTCTAGTTTGAAAAAAAGAAAATGAGATGACATGTGTCAAAGTTCTGAGATGGAAAAGAGAGGGGGGAATTGCTAAAAAGTACCAATAACTCAGGTATATTAGCAGCATATGATTCACTTCAGCTGTCAACTTGACAGAACTGTAACCTGAGAAGAGATAACCTCAACTGAAGACTTGCCTTGAACAGTCATGGTATTTATCACAGCAACAAAAACCAAACTGGACAGCCAGCTACCATTTACCATGCCACATGCTGTGTTTGACACGTCACATATACAGAATGATACCATGCATTCTCCAATGTAATCCTGAATCCTTCTCAAGTTTTGTTTTTGTTTTATTACCACAAGGAAACTCTAAGCACATGTCTATTAGGTTCTGGGGCCCACGTTCGTTCACTTGTGAGGCCTGGGGAAGTGGGAGTAGAGGGTAGAGGAGGGCAGAGCTGGTAGTGCACTTGGGTACCGCCTGTGTCCTTGTGTCCCAAGATGACTGTGAGTATGAAATGCAACATAACATGATGAAAAGTGATTTGTTTCCTTTATTTTACTGCAAAGATATCCTCTTAAGATTCCAAAGAATAATGTTACCTTTCTATAAAATAACTATCCACATATCCATGTTCAGCAGTCAATTTTAAAGTTCTTTACTTGCAGTAAAGAGCTGTTAACGTATATTAATAAATTAGACATTAATATAATTGTTGGAAAAAATCTGTTCAATTTTAACAATTTCTAAGGAAGAGTAAAAGAGAGTTGGGTAAGGCGAGTGCATGTCTACAATCAATCCTACCACTTGGTAGGCAGAGTCAGGAAAGTCAGGACACCATCATTCTCCACAATGTAGGTTCAAGGACAGCCTGGGCTCCATGAAATGCTGTTTTATTATAAGAGTCAAAAGAAGGTACAGTGGCACACACCAAAGCTCCCAGCATTCCAGAGGTAGAGGCAGGAAGAACTCTGTTGTGAGTTTGAGGCCAGCCTGGTCTACATACTGAGCTCCAAATAGTGAGGCAGCCAAAGCTACATAATGAGATTCTGTCTCAAAACAAACAAAAAAGGGTATCAAAAGAATAAAAGGTGGTCAGTGGCAGATCTCCTGCTTCTCATGTGTCTTAGCAGAGGGTTCCTGTGTCACCTTTTTTTGCAGTGACAAGAGTACCGAGAAAAACAGAAAGGGTTAACTCTGTGGCAGAGGCTGGCTTCACAGGCTTCAGTCCATGCCCACGCGGCCCTGCTGCTTCCCTGAAAGATGGGGCAGAGTACTGTGGCTGTATCATGGTGGACAGGTGGCAAACAGAGAGAGGACCAGCAGGGGAACACCCTTCAAAAGCACCCCACAAAGGCCTACTTCCTCCAACAAGGGCAATCCAATGATGATCTCATCAGAGGATGAAACCACTGATGAAGTCATCATAGCACCTTTGTGATTCAGTCACCTCTAAATAGCACCACAGGTGGGGACCAGGTCTTTAACAAGAGCAGCTATGTCATATCCAAATTTAACAGTTCTCCACTCAAACTCAAAATTATTTCCTTTACTTTTTTTTTCTAGGTATGGGGATCAAGCCCAGTGCTCTGTAAGACAGTAATTCAGTATCAAATTGCGTAAGATGTTCATCACAAGCAAACCAACAAAAACCACACTTATAAAGACTATTATAGGGCTGGAAAGATGGCTCAGCTGTTAGGAGCACTGACTGCTCTTCCAGAGGTCCTGAGTTCAATTCCCAGCAACCACATGATGGCTCACAACCATCTGTAATGGGATCCGATGCCCTCTTCTAGTGTGTCTGAAGACAGCTACAGTGTACTCAGATACATAAAATAATAAATAAATCTTTTTTTAAAAAAAAGACTATTATAAACCTAGATCCTCTGGAAGCTTCTTCACTGCTCAGCCATCTCCTCAACCTCTTTATTTCAGAGGAACACATGTCTAAATTTATGTGTGTAATTTATGTGGTTCTAGAATCAGCAGCAAAGAGCTCAGATTTGAGTCAAAAATCTAACGTGTATTTATACTTAACCTATGTATATTCTCTTTCTTTCCAGTATAATCAAGAGGCACGGATAAAATATAAAGTGATTTTATTTATTATACATTCAGAGACCTTTATCACTAAAATGAAAACAAACTTATAAGATCCTTGAATCCCTATCAATTGCATTACTGCAACTTAGTTTCACGTTTCTACATCTAACTGTAACAAAGCAATCAAAGTTTGGTGAGATGGCTCAGCAGGTAAAGGTAATCCTGGAACTCGGGCAGAGGTGCAGGGAGATAACTGACTTTACAAAGTCGTCCTCTGACCATGGTATGCACACATTCACGAGCGCACAAACACATCAATGCACACACGTGCACTCACACACACTAATAACTAAAAATTTTAAAAAGAGACAGAGTAGTCATATTTCCTCAGTAAATTCTTTGTCTTCTCTTTCCACAAAGCCAAGCAGTCATTGCTAACTGAGTCAGTCATTGCTAATCCCACTGAACCACAGACTCATGTCTATCTCCATTGTCATAAACAATGGCTTTTATGATATTTCTGTTTCAAATTTTCAAAACTTGTTAAACATCTTAGCAATTTTTCCCTGTCATTCAGTTGAAAAGAACAGTCACAATATTTACAAAAATGAGAACTGTACAGGCCAGGTTGATTAGCATCGGAGAGCAAGACAGTAAGGTTAGGATATTCTCAGACAAAAGTGCAAAGACTAGAACTGGAAAAGGTACGACTTTCCTCCAGTCTGTAAGATATGTCTTAAGAATGCTTTTATTAATGTATTCTTTCAAAGGCCTAGTGGCTCAAATTTAGAAAATAGACAAAATGAATTCATTCTAATTGTTAAATGCCTAAGAACCTTTTTTAAAAAGAAAGTCATTATAATGCCGCTGAGTAAGAATTCTCGGATTTCCATTCACCTTCTAAACCTCTAGTGTGCGAGCCGCCTGGTGCTCACTTGTGAGTCCTGGTGCTGGGCTGACTGTATAGACCATGGTCCCATGTGTTCTCTCTCCTCTGTTCTTCAGGCAGCCCCTCCCCAAGCCTATAGCCACTGTCAGAAAGTAAATTTTTCTCCTTATTTAATACCTTCTATTGTTCACATTTTACATCACTGTTTATTAGTAGTTTTCACAGAATTAGGTCAGTTTTGGTCTGCCAGCCTCCAAGTATGTTTATATTTTTCTTTGTTTTATTTTGACTACCCTGTAGCAACTGTATGCATTAATGAGGTTTGGTATGATAACTTTCAACAGGCACATGACCACAGTGACCAAGTCCAATGTGCCTAACCCTTCTTCTATCCTCCAGTTTCTATTTGGATCAGTTTTATTTTCCTTCTGCATGGTATTTCTTTTTATATGCAGCTTATTTCACTTAGGACACTAGCCTGTCATGTCTATTTTAAAAACAGTCCTTAACATCTAGAATATATAAAATGAATAAAATTTGTGAAAAGTTAATGTAGGTGGCTCACAACAGCTTGTAATTCCAGTTTTAAGGCATTTATTACCTTCTGCTGGCCTCTCTCTCTCTCCCTCCCTCTCTCTCTCTCTCTTTCCCTCAAAAAAATCTTTTAAAAGGAACAACAAAAAGGAGGAGAGGAAGAGGAAGAGGAAGAAGAGAGGAGGACTTGTGTAATCCCTTTGGAGCCCTGAAGATTGCTTCTCCTGAGAAGCAGAGAGGCATCGAGGCACACAGCACAAAGCACAACTGAAAAGCACTGCTTTCATGGTGTATCTCTACATTCTGTCTCTGAAAAAGAAAATGAAAAACTAAGTGATAAACATTAAAAACAAACAAGCAAAACCTAAAAGACAAAACCAACCAGACAAAGAAAAAAGTAGTAAAGATTCTATCTAAATAACTCGGAATAGAGTATCAGAAGATTAATTTGTCAAATCCTTCACAGTTTTCATCTCTATACATTTAGACTCCATGTAGGCAGCAAAATTGAACTAAAAAGAAAACTTCAATCTTATTATTGTATACAGATCCTATGGAAGGCCAAAATAAAAAACCATGGAACAATGAGCCGTGACAGGCACAACTCAGTCTTCAGCACAGAGCCACTTGCTGATGCCATCTACTCCACTGACAGGAATGCAGACGCCAGCTGACGGCATCATGCCCAGCCAGGCTGAGGTGACAAGCAGATAACCAACACCTAACACAACCTACAAGTGGTCAAGAGCTGTGACCCAGCAAAGGCCACAGCCAGACTGTACAAAGTCTGGAAACTACCATCAAATGCCGAGTCACCACCCACTCAGCCTGAGATGACAACTCAGAGGGACAAACACCCAGTGAGCTTTACCTTCATGACGTCCTGAAAGGACCGAATGGCTGAGGTGCTCCTCTTCTCTCCGTCTTCATCTTCTGGGCCTTCATCTGCAGCCTCATACCCTTCATCGTTGCTAGCATCAGCCTCCACAGTATTGGCCATTTGGTCGATGAGCTGCTCTAGAGGAGGGCTCAACTCCCTTTCTTCGTTTTCCTTCAAGCCATAGTCCAATGCTTTATAAATAATAATTCCCAGGGATTCAATAACCTAGGAGCATTAAAAACAAGGCATAAATGGAAGTGAGTGCATAGCCTAAGGGCTCCCTGTAAGATATAAAATGATCACTATTTCAGTTATAACTAATTCTTGAGAAATTTAAAATTTTAAAAACGCATGTGTTAAAAAACTCAAAACAGAAATTTTATTGATTTTGTTATAATCTACCCACAAGCCCTTTTCATACTTTCTTAGATTTATGCTAGATGCTAAGATCAGTATTTCCCAAGCATAAAAAAAGTAACCAAGCTGACTTGCTATACTGCAAAACAAAAAAACCCAACAACCAAACCAAACCAAAACTTTATGCCAATGTTTAAAACTTTATAGAAACCTCAAAGCATCTGAAACTGAAAATTCAGTTCTAAGACCAAGTAACAACAAATCTTTCCATACCAGTACACAGACTGGTCATTGCAGTCGACTCACTGGAAAAACATCTCTCTCAGATAATACAAACTAACAGAAGATTTTTCTCTGTAAATCCAGAGCTTGCAATGAAGGACACTGACAATCCTCCCTAACCACCCCCCACCCTCAGTATCAGCAATACTTTCTGGCAACGAGAACCTGACCTGTGAGTAGTGGGCCCACCGGGTTACACAGCAGCCTGACAGCTGCTCCAGATTACTCAGTATGGGAGAACTTAGACTATTTCTTAGTACTGCCTCTCTCACCTTCTTGGTTATTTTACTGTATAACACCAATAGTACTATTCATTTCATCTTAGATTTTTTCCTTAAAAAACAAGTAGTCAATGACACCAAAGATTTGTCAGTAAAAACGGACCTTTGTCACTAGTCATCTGGCTCAAGAAAAATTATTTTAGGTCATTTTTCTATAAAATGTGTACAAGTAATATTTCCATTCTGTGAGTTCTTGAATACGCTAAACACACAGTTGTGTATGAAAGCCATACAGTACATGATCTACAGGAGGTTCTAATAACTGCTGTCTGAAAGCCATACAGTACATGATTTACAGGAGTTCTAACAACTGCTGTCTGTCCCTCCCTCCTTCCCTACACTGACTTGTTTCTAGTGTTTATTCAGTTACCAACCTTCAAACTGCACAAAGAAACTTCATCTCCTTTATTCTATTTTTAGTCAATGATGTGATTTTTAAAAATAATCTATACAGTATTATTTTTTTTAGCCCAAGAGTTTTAAGGTGAGTTAAACACAATAGCATCAACGGCATCACTTACAAATCTTGTAAAAGCATTCAAACATTCACTCAACAAACTCTACAAAATCTAAAATGTTATCAGAGGGAATAAAACATTTAAAATGAATATTACTTAAAATTCTTTTTCTTTCTTTTTTTTTAAGATTTATTTTATTTATTTTATGTGTATGAGCACACTGTAGCTATACAGATGGCCATGTGGTGGCTGCTGGGAATTGAACTCAGGACCTCGGCCACCCCACTCACTCCAGCCCTACTCACTCTGGCGTAATTCACTGTAGCTGTTTTCAGACACACCAGAAGAGGGTGTCAGATCTCATTATGGATGGTTGTGAGCCACCATGTGGTTGCTGGGATCTGAACTCAGGACCTTCTGAAGGTCAGTGCTCTTACCCGCTGAGCCATCTCGCCAGCCCTAAAATTATTATTTTACTTTAAAATTCTAATTTTGAAGCAATGAAACTATTTTTTAAAAAAGTATTTCTGGCCGGGCAGTGGTGGTGCACGCCTTTAATCCCAGTCAGAGGTAGGCAGATTTCTGAGTTCAAGGCCAGCCTGGTCTACAGAGTGAGTTCCAGGACAGCCAGGGTTACATAGAGAAACCCTATCTCAAAAAACCAAAAAAATTAAATTAAATTAAATTAAATTTAAAGTTAAAAAGTATTTCTTGATAATATGAGAGATTAGACGCTGTTTCTGTATGACCTGAAGAGGGAAAAGAGTCAAGATAAGACATAAAAGATTACTCCAAGGAGAGAGAAGCTAAGCATCAGAAATACACAACAGGAGGATCAGGACAGCAGGATGCTTAGAGAGAGGAGTCAATAGTGTGGGAAAGGGCATGGAGGGAGATTTGAGAAGCCCTCTGTTCTTGCAGGAGCTGGAGCAACTGCCATTAAATGTAGGGCCTGTCCACGAACTCCAATTGCTTGTCTAGAATGCATGGCACCCAACATAGGGGACTCTGGAGTCAAAAGAAGATGGAAGGGCCCTAGAGGGGCCAGCAATCAGTAGGGACAGGTGCTGGCTTCAGAGGCATGGACGTACCAGCCGAAGGCTGTGTCTTGTTCCATCATCCTCCCAGAGTGACTCACCTAAAGGGTAAACCATGTGCTAACCACACCCAAAGCAAGTGACAACCTGGGAACACAAGCACTAGAAGTAAGCTGAGGTGAACAGACTCCACAAGGACAAAACACAGCTTTGGCAGACAGCAGAAGCTAAAAAGACCCAGAGGCAAAAGAAGTCCAAGCCACACACCATCCCTAGTTCTTGGACACTAAACTCATGTACCTAGAAAGTGTGGACTGGGCAGGCCACAGGGCAGCAGTAGCTGATAGATGGGGCCAGAGACTAAAGAAGTCATCCCCACTCTGAATGAGGAAACTACTAGCTAGATCTGACACAAGTTCTTTTTAGCAGGAAGCACATTCTGACCTAGGTTGCTTGGCAAACACTGAGTGGGGTAAATGCAAAACCAAACAAGCATAGAAACAAACAAAAATTTAATTTAGAGATGTATTTTCAAATCACAGAAAAATCAAAGAAAGAGAAATCATTTTGAAAGAAGCTAGCATGGGAACAGGCATCTAATAAATACGCTAAGGAGGGGAGGGGCATCAGAAATGTGAAGGAGAACTCCAGAGAAGATGCTGTGTCTACAGACTGACTGACTGGCCAGAACTGCAGTACTGTGGGAAGACTAACATGTCAGACAGGCCCAGAGGCTAGCTAGTTACCTTATCTTGGGCTAACATTTGCCCCCTGGATAGCCCACCTTGTCCACACCCGTGTGTCTGTACTAACATCCTATGAATCATAGATAAAAAACCTCTGGGAACTTAGCAGACCCATCAGCTTCCACCCAAAAGCTAAGAATATCATCAGATACCCTTTGAGGTCTATAAAAAAGTTTCCCTCATTTGCTATACTTGCCTCTCTGATGTACCCATCACTATTCCATAAAACTACAAAACTTCATGAAATTCTGCCTGGCTCCTGTGCCATGGTCATTCAAGATGACTCAAGAATAAACTATCTTTTATTCTCTTTAAGGTGAACACTGTGAGTTGTTTGCTTTTGCTTTGTTTGGTTGTTTGGTTGGATTTGTATCAACAGAAAGCATTCAACCAGTAAGAGATGGAAACAAAATATTCAGTGTCTAGAGAAAAAAAACAAAAATCACTAACCTAGACTTTATACTCTACAAGGTTATCCCTTCAGAAGTGAAGGAGAACACTTGCTTAATAAATGCCCTAGGTGCCATCACTAGCCTGGGGAGTGGGGAGTACTTCTTTAGAAAGAGAGAAAATAAGTCAGAAACTCAGATCTCTATGAAAAGAAAACCACTGAAGAAAGAAGAAATTAAGGTCAAGTAGAAACATCTGACTATTAACGGATGACATTTTAAAATAATAACAGCTACAGTATGTGTGCTTATATGTATATTTCCTGTGTTGTATATGTATACCTATGTATGTATAAGTATGTGCATATATGTATATATGCATGGAATGCAAGTTAGAAATAATACAATAATACAAGTGACAAGAGGAAGAACTGGGATTCTTTTGGTAGGAGAGGTCATCTGCATGAAGTGATGACACTGTTACAAGAAGCTCTGCTTGAATTGGTTGTAAATATACACTGCAGATTTTAGGGCAGCCACTAAAGAAAATAAGAAAAGTTTAGCACACACAAATAACTGGTATGCTAAGAAAGGTGAGAAAAAAAATCATATAAAATGTTCCTTTAAAAATCACAAAAGGTAGAAAGACCACTGAGTGCAAAAGAGAGGAGCAAAGAATAGAAGTTAAAAAAAGCAGAAAACAACCGGGTGGTGGTGGCACATGCCTTTAATCCCCGCACTTGGGAGGCAGAGGCAGTGGATCTCTGAGTTCGAGGCCAGCCTGGTCTACAGAGTGAGTTCCAGGACAGCCAGGGCTATACAGAGAAACCCTGTCTCAAAAATACAAAACAAACAAACAAACAAACAAAAGCAAAACAAAAACCCAAACAAACAGAAAACAAATGTGGTAGACATTTATACAACTTTATCAGCAGTAATTTTGAGCATCAATAGTTTAGATGCTTCAAATATGAGTTTAAAAATGAACTAAAAACTACTATGTTTTCTAACAGAAACCCACTTAAAGGAATGGAGACAAATAAACCAGGCCTTGTAAACCTCTGTGGCTCACTCACAGATTGTGGCTAGTTATGCATATATCTTAAGTCTCCAACATAACAAAGCTCCTTGAAGACAAAAATCCTCTACAATTCATCTTTCTTCACATGTTCAAATTGCTTTATAAGCAACAAGGAACTAATGAGCAAGTCAGTAAGACATAAATTTCTTCCCACTCATGTGGGCATGGTTTCTGGTTTAGATATGGTACTATGATCATAGGGAGGTTACCTGTCACTTCAACCTCTGTTCTCCCAACTGACCACCTGGTAGTCCAACCTGATTGGCTCAGAAACATCCAGGAGGATCTCTTAGCCCAAAAGTAAACAGCATCTGGTCCATTTAAACATTCCAGAACTGTTCATCTTAAGCCTGAGTCATGACTTAGTCTGAGTCACAAGTAGCTCTATATGTAAGCCAGCCTCTTACAGATGTAGGCATAACACAGTAAGGACTCCATTAGACTGGCATGTACACCAGGTGGCTCTTCCTTCAGATGGGAATAAGGGGACCTCAGTAGTGTGTAACTCTTCAGTCTTGAAAATAAGAGGTGATCTCCAGAAAAACTACTGAAATTTAAGGATGTTTGGACACATTCTGGACATAGCAGCTCCTATAGACAACTACTTAAAACTAAGTTTAGAGCCGGGCCGTGGTGGCGCACGCCTTTAATCCCAGCACTTGGGAGGCAGAAGCAGGCGGATTTCTGAGTTCGAGGCCAGCCTGGTCTACAGAGTGAGTTCCAGGACAGCCAGGACTACACAGAGAAACCCTGTCTCAAAAAAAAACAAAAAAACAAAAAACAAAAAACTAAGTTTAGGAGAACATTGCCCAAATCATGTGGAAACATTAAAAAAAGTATAAGGAGCAGCAGAGATGGCTCAGTGGTTAAGAGCATATACTGTTGCTCTTCAGAGGACTTGAGTTTGGTTCCCAGCATCCACATAGATGGCTCACAACCATTTGTAACTCCAACTCCATGGGAACTTGATGCCTCTGCCTCCACAGGCATAAGCACTTATGTATACACACTCCTATCACATAATATTAAAAATAAAATAATGATTAAAAATAAAATGAGTATGTGGACTCCTCATCAGAGATAACATAGATGGCGACAGACACATGAAAAGAAGCTGTCCACTGTATGATTTTCAAAGGAACTTCAAGTAGAATGAGACACTACTGCACCACTACACTAGAAAGGCCAGTCCAAAGGCTGACAGCAGCAAGCACTAACAAGATGTGGAATAATGAGAACTGTCTTTTCTTTTTCCCGTTATGAGACAGGGTTTCACTGTGATGCTCTGGCTGGCCTCAAGTCACCCTTCTTCCTCAGTGGCTGAGACTACAAGTACATGCCAGCTCACCAGTTGTGACCAAAAGGAACTTTTATTCATTGATGCTGGGAATGCAATACAGAACGCTTAGCATGCCATGCCATGGTAAAGGGACTCTGGCCCAGGCTAACTAACATGGCTGTGGCAGGACTTGTCCTTCTCCTCTACTGAAATCCAGCAAATCAAAAGCCCTTTTGGCTCCACTAATTAACATGCCAAATTAAAATTAAACACCTCATCCTAACACAGGGTTCCCCCTTTACCTTTATAAACCACCATTTTCCTATGGGCCACATCTGTCCCCTCTGTAACCAGAGGCAGTCCTTTGTCTAACTCCTAGACAACATTGCTATTCCCTTCGCCTTCTCCGCATCCTCTATCTGAGGTCTTTGTCTCTACTCCCTGCTCTCTGTCCCTCTGGGGCAAATGAATCTCCTCTGTGCTGAGAACTTGGTCTGAAGGGATCTAGGCAGATACTTTTCCTTTCACATGACTCAGGAGTTTCTTATAAAAGTAAATATTTTCCTACGATATGACCCAGCCACTGTATTTAAATAAACAACATTTATGTGCACATAAAAAATCAAGACATGAAATATTGATAGCAACTTTATTCATAATTGCCCAAGGAGGTAACCAAGCCATCCTTTAGTTAGTAAGTGGATGAGTAACATGTATCACATCAGGACAGTGGACACCATCCATAGGTAAAGAGCTGAGATAAGCCTGGGTACAGCCCAGTGAGGCCTGAGCCACAGCAATCAAAACAGGCTGCCAAGGTCAAAAGAACTGTAATAAATGTTAGCCCTTAACAATATTATGAGATGAAGCAGTTAACTGTCTCACTCTAACTATGTGACATTCTGAAAATGGAGATAAACAATGGTTGCCAGGGCTCAGGGAAAGGGAGGAGGTAAAGCATAAGAGTGTTTAGGGTAACGAAGTTCCCTTATCAAGGTACAGCTATAGGACACAGTAATGACAGACACGTGTCAGGACCTCATAAATGTACAACACAAAGAGTGAACGCCAATAAACTATGGACTTCCATCAATAACAATATACCAATGTACCAAGATTATGTGGGGAATCATAGGAGAAGGGGGTACTCTGTGGGGACTCTTCTACCTAACTATTCTGCAAACCCAACAAGAGAACAGTCTATTGATTGTTCTGTAAGTATATAGAAACTGTAGCTTAAAAGGCACAATGGCAAAGAACAAATTAGAAATCAGCCCAAATGGGGCTTGTGTTTGTTTGCTGTCTTCTTAGGAAAGAAGCAGTGGCGCAGGCATTGCTGATCCCTCCATATATATATATATATATATGTTTATGTATATATATACATACACACATATATGTATACACACACACATATATACACACACATACACATATATTCCCCCCCCCCCACTATCACTGGGAAGCTAGCAGTTCAGGAAGCCAAGCTACAGCATAGCTTTCACTTATTTATTTACTATGAAAGAACCATGTGATGCTTTGAATGCTTTACTTAGGGTTAATGTTAATTCCACATTGTGTTTCAGTAAAGATTGTGTATCTGTTGTCTCCAGTCAGATCCAGTAGCACAGTCCTACAAGTTACACACACTGAACAAGAGGTTGAGCTAGAGAAGCAGGACAAGAAGGGAGGGCTAGGGGAGAGAAGAGGGGAAGAAAGAGTAAAGGGCAGGAGCTTTTAAAGCCACTTCCAATTCTAAACTGTTTGAGAGGAAGTGAAGTTTTCAGAAAGAATGGCCACAGACTACAGATGTGTTACGCAGATCACCATGGCCCCAGCAGCAGATAGGCACAGCTTGTCTCACTTCTAACAGCAAAACCATCCCCACCCCAAACAACCTCAAGCTAAGGCCCAGTTAAGTTTAAGCACTGGTAAAAAATTCCAAACAATTAAAAAGAGGAAAAATGATAGCATGCATGCCTCTGTAATATGACTAATCTCACTTAGGTTCATTTCTTAGACATCTAACGGTTTTCAAATGTAACATCCATTTGTGTGTGTGCACATGTGTTTGTAATGTGTACATACATATGTGGTGTTTGAAGACACAAGTGTGTATGTGTTCATGGAAAGCACAGAGGTTGTTAGATGTCTTCTTCAAGCATTCTCAGACTCATCTTTTAATTCTAAGTTTTATTACTTATGTGTGTGAGATTGTGGCACATGCATGTCACATGGTGTACATGTGGAGGTTAGAGCACAGCTTTCAGGAGTTTTCTCCTTCCCCAAGGGGTTCCAGAATAGACCTCAGGTCATCAGGCTTATACTGAAGCCTTTTACCTTTACTTAGCCGTCTCAACAGGCCTCTGTCTTAATTTTGAGATGGAGTCTTTCACTGAACCTCAGCTAGAATGACTGACCCACAGGCCCTTGTGTCTCTGCTTCCCGTCCAGCACTGGAATGTGCTGCATTGCATCTGGGTGCTGAAATGAAAGTCGGGTTCCCAGGCTTGCGCACTATGCAGAGAATCAGAGTCTCTGAGTGTCTGATTCTCAGGCTCCTAATCTACACCTGAGACAGCAAGGGTTTTAAACATGCCTGAAAGATAACCATGGAATCATGCAATAAGAATTATCTTAACTAGCCACAAAATGAAACTGTTGGAGGAATTATGTGACAAATCTCCCAGTGAAAGCACCAGTGTGGATGCCTTCTAGAATTCTGGGAATCTGTGTAAAAACAGAACCAAAACCCTGTGCTGGAGCCTTTGAGCTCTCAGGAAAAGTTACTAGATGAGGATCCAAAACTCATCGACTCTCATACAGCCTTCTGAGATGGGAAGCAGACAGCATCCATCAGTCCTGAGCCAGGAATGGAGGCTGACGTCACCATGGCAGATGCTTAAGCCAAGACGACTGAGGCATTAAGAGGGGAGGAGGGAGGGTAAGAATGGTGGGTCAAAGAGAAGTGTATGGAGGAAGCAGGATAGCACTTCTCTGTGTATTAAATGTAGGAGAAAGTCCAAGTGAGTCCTAATTTTTAGCTTGTGCCAAGAGAGACTGTGGTAGCATTTTGGTGAGTTCAGACATATTTGGGGAATACAGTTCCAGAAATAGGCAGCTATGTGGCCTAGCTGAAGGGATTTCTTGGTATATACTTAGTCAATGAAGTCTTATGAAATAGTGAAAGGAGAAAACAGACAGGGAAGGAACTAACTACTGAGCCACCAACTAGAGGCTAAGAAACCCAGGTCTAGACCACAAAGGAATGACAGTCCTGGGGTAGGAATGAGGAGATGAAATAAAGACACATAGTCATAAAATTCAGAGAGGGAAAATACTTGAAGGAAAACACAGTCGTGTGTACTGAATATGGGGAAAGGTAGGCAAGCACAGAACCTACCCACTGCCTCAGAGGTGGTGGCCATGGGACTTCAGCAAGGGCAGTCCTCATGTATAAACAGTGATGTGTGTTGTGTACGTACTGTAGCAGTCTCAGAAAGTTTTATCAGGAGGAGGAACAATACATAGCTGCAGCTGGCTATGGGGCTAGGCAGAGGTGAATGGTGTTTAAAGACAGCAAGTTATTATATGTGTGGAAACAGTGATAAATGAAGTAGAGTAGAAAAGCTTGAAGACTAGGGGAAAACAGAAGTCAGGACTACTGAAATGATCAGACCAATTCTATCCCCCAAACAGCTTAGTGATTTCCCTCGAAAATACTTTCCCTGAAGTAGGTCTGCTCTGTTTGTATAGTTTTGTTTTTGCAGTGCTGGGGGCATTGAACACAGAGCTTGTAATTCAAGTGCTGGCTCCATTGTCTTAGTTAAGTGATAAGGTCTATTTGCACATGCATGGTAGTTACTCCTTGACCAACATTAGAGGACTTTCTAGGTCAACATATCATATATTCATTCACATGCCATTCAAAGTCATTCACAAAGGGGCCCCAGGCTTTCACTCCCCAGGATCATCAATCGCTTCAAGTGCTTTCTATGTTGTACCTTCCTCTCTGACTTGCAGTGCCCTCTACTGAGCCGGCCTCCCTCAGCACTGTCTGACAGATCCCACCTCCACTAGCCTTTAAACCTAAGGACTGGGGAGGGTGGGGAAAAAACTTTCATATACGCTGATATGAACAGAAAAGAATATAATTACAACTGTATTGTAAAATATCTAACAGTTTCTTTTAAAAGTCAAACATATTTAGGTACCAATTACATTTCTAGTTATTTATGTCTTAGGGTTTCTATTACTGTTATAAAACCACCATTATCAAAGGCAAGTTGGGAGTGGGGAAAGGGTTTATTTCATTGACACTTCCACAGCACACTCTGTCATTGAGGAAGTCAGAGTAGAACCTCGAGGTAGGAATCTGGGGGCAGAGCTAAAGCAGAAGCCATGAAAGAACACTTCTTATTGGCTTGCCTAGCTCCTCACAGTTTCCTGCTTTCTTAACACTATTTAGAACTACAGGCCCAGGGGTGGCCCCACCCACAGTAGTAGGCTCGATCCTCCGATATCAATTATCAATGGATTACCACACACTGGACTACAGGCAACAGACGAGAGATTTTTCTGGATGAGACAATTTCTCAACTAAGGCTCCTCTCCTCAGATAATGGTAGCTTGTGTTAAGTTGACAAAAAAATGGACCAGGTCACTTACCCAAGAGCAGTAAACACGTATGTCTACAAAAAGACTCACTTAGACGAGGCATGGCAGAGCATGCTTTAATCCTACTACTTGGGAGAGACAGGCAGAGGCAGGAACATCTCTGTGAGTTCAAGGCCAGTCTAGTCTACATGTCAAGTTCTAGAACAGCCAGGGCTACATAGAGAGATCCTGTCTACAAACAAAGACTCATACAAGCTGGGAAGATGGCCCGGCAGGTAGAGTATTTGCAAGCATGAGGACCAGAGTTTGATCCCCGGAGCCCACATAAAGTTTAAAAGTAGTAGCACACCTGTAATTCCTGTCTGTGTTCCTAGAATATGATGGAAGGCAGAAAGAATTCCCAGAAGGCCTCAGGTCAGCTGGGTAAACAGACTGGGTAAACAACAGACAGAGCTCTATCTCAAAGAGGAAGGCAACAGCCAACATTCAAAGGTGTCTTCGACCTCTATATGTACACAGTGACACTTACACACACACACACACACACACATCATATAAAATGATTCTTTATATAAATGCTCATAATGGCCAAAATTGTAAACATCCTAACTATTCAACAACTGCTGAACAAACTAATATGGTACAGTAGAATACTAGGATGGTGACATTTCTAGAGAATGTGATAATCTAGAGAATGTAATGTGAACTGCAAACATTTTAGCTTAATCAAAAATTATGGCTGGGCGGTAGCGGCGCACACCTTTAATCCCAGCACTTTGGAGGCAGAGGCAGGTGGATTTCTGAGTTCGAGGCCAGCCTGGTCTACAGAGTGAATTCCAGGACAGTCAGGGCTACACAGAGAAACCCTGTCTTGGAAGAAAAAAAAAGATTTGTTGTTGTTTTCAGGTAGTGTCTCACTTTATAGCCTAGGCTAGGCCTGGAGCTCACTTTGTACCCTACGCTGGCCTTGGCTAGCCTGGAGCTCACTTTGTACCCTATGCAGGCCTTGACTTTCTATAGTCTCTCACCTCTGCCTCCTCAGTGCTAAGACTGCAGGTGTGAGTCACATAGCCTAGCTTTCAAAATTGCTAAAAGCTAGATGAATGAGTTAATGCTACTGTAAAAAAAAATATGGAACCAGGAACCATGAGGTAGGATTCTGCCTGCTATCTGATATGTAACCCCAGTCCAGCTACTCAATCAAAGGTTATGATATATAACTTACAGCAGCACTAATGGGTATGGGGAATAATAAAACACAGAATTAAAACATGAAAACCATAGGAATAATACTTTAGTTTTGATGAATAGAAGGACTAAGTAAATTTTTTTTCAAGTAGGTGTTAAAATGAATTGTACTGTAAAGGACACCTAAAGTAACAACTGTCATGGGAAACTGCCTGATCTCCCTAAGAAATACTCAATTTTGGAACTGGTTCTCTCCTTCAGGTGGAAAAAACAGGTTTTAAGGTTATTGAGAGCAGAAACAAATCAAAGACAATCCAACCCGAACAGTGCTGAGGAAAGAGGCCATCTGCACCACTGAGGAGGAAAGGGTTCATACATATCCATTACCGGGTAGTAAGGAGGTCTGCTTAAATAAGTGGGAGCCAGGCCATGGTGGCACATCCCACCACTTAGGACACTGAAGCAGAGGTTCAGGGTTCAAGGCCATCCTTAGCTTCACAGTGAGTTCAAGGCCAGACTGTACTATATGAGCCACTGTCACTAAGAGATTGAGACTATATATACAGTAAAGCACTTTTAAGCCCGTATAGCAATGAAATTCTGAACCATACCATACCATGGATGAGCCTTAAAAACATGTGTGCTGGTTAGTTGTTGTTGTTGTTGGTTTTTTTTTTTTTTTTTTTTTTTTTTTTGTCAACTTGATACAAGCTAGAGTCATCTGGAAAGTGGGAAACTTAATTGAAAGATTGCCTCTATCAGATGGTACTGTAGGCAAACTGTGAGGCATTTTCTTGATTAGTGATTGATGTCGTAGGGCCCCGTCAGACTGTAAGCAGGTGTTTTGGGGTGTTTAAGAAAGACCCTGAGCGACCCATGAGGAGCAAAGCAACCAACAACACTCTTCCATGGTCTCTGCTTCAGTTCCTCCCTCCAGGTTCCTACCTGAGCTCCTGTCCTGACTTCCCTCATGATAGCCTGTAAACTATAAGAGGAAATAAACAGAAGCTGGTTTTTGGTCACTGTGTTTTTAATAGAAATAGAAAGTAAACTAATATATTATGCTAAATAAAAGAAGTCACAAAAAAGATAGGATTCCACTCACATGAAACATCTGGGGTAAGGAAATTTATAGAGACAGAAAACATTTTTTAAGACTAGCAGGGAGAAGGGTTAGTTAAGGTTTGCTGGATATGGAGTTTATGTAACAATTTTTGGAAGCAGACAGTAATGACAGATGTGGATCACTATAAATGGATTTAATGCTACTGGGTGTATGCTTGAAATAGTTAAGATGGTATGTGTACTTTATTACAACAAAATACTAGGGTTGGAGTAGGAGAGATGGCTCAGTAGTGTAGAGGATGCCTTGTTCTCACAGAGAGCCTGAGTTCAATTTCCAGCACCAGACAGCTCACAACTGCCTGTGACTCCAGGACCTGACCTCCTCATACATACACACAAATAAATTATAACATTTTAAAAAATATTGAGGGTTGTAATTTTTAGGAAGTTTTGCCACTTAGCATTTAAAAGGCCCAACCCTTCTTATTTACCATGGTTCCCAAAGTTTCCAAACCAAGATAATTGTTCCAGGATCACCCACCTCTCTCTACCTGTGCCCCAGCAGCAGTGCTCCTGGAAGGGCAGCTGCCTCGTGTGCCACCTCTCTGTGCAGAGCCCTGGCAGGCCTCAGCTGCCTTCAACCATTGGGCCTTTGAAGACATCATGGCTGACTAAGACCCAGTTTGCCTGACCTCCTCTTGAGCCACTTTCTTTTCTCTTGGTCTCACTCTCTCTGCTGTTTTCCATCCAGATCACAGCCTGCATGAAAAACGTACTTCCTGAGTAGGAATTTCAACAGACTCTGGCAGTGCACTGGGTGGAAGAATGTGGAAGTTCTCCTTGGGCTGTTGTGAAGAAAACTGCAGTTAGAGCTAAGAGTGAGGAAGGCGAGTACTGAGGGCTGGAGAGAAAAACAAGGTTTGAGAGTGCGTCCCAGCTGTGCAGGAACATGGTCTCAGTGACATCCATGTTACTACAGTTCTCTTGCAAAGGCAACAGTCTTTAAAAAAAGAAGTACACTAAAGAAATTTCCAGTAAGTGTAGATCATGTGAAGAAATGCCTTCTGCAATGGGGAAGAAAGTGGTAGTCATTCTTAGATGAAGGGCAGTGCCCAGGAGCCAGCCTAGCATGTCCTCAGGCTGTACAGGAAGGCACAGTGGCATCTGCTACAAGTGCACCTGGGGAGTGAGATGCAATGGAATTTCTATTGGCCACAGACTCATTTTTGATAAAAAACAAAAAACCTGATACTAAGCCACAAACCCAACGTGAGCAGTGATGCAGTAGGCGCTCATCACTGAACACCCAGTGACTCCTTCCTTATAAGGCACCAAGGTGTATAGGATGCAGGCACCCCACTCAGCCCCCCCCCCACACTCACACAGTAAGCATTTTACTAAGCTATTCCCCTAGGGCCTCTTTTGAGTGGCTGGGCATCATACCTTAGAGCCTCACAAACTCTAAGCAACATCACTAATACCCCCAGCATTCAAACTTCTTTATATGGCATATTTTTTTTAAACTTTACAAAAATATAAAAATGGTCATAAACCTCTGTAAAAGAACAAACCCATCAATGTAGTGTATAAACAGTATAAAATTTGGTATATCCACACAAAATAGTATTAGAGGGCCATAAAAAAACCAAAATACCACTGACACATGGGTGCTCCCAAAAGGATATCCTGAAAAGGATAAAGCTAAGTAGAAGAAGTCACACTATTTATGTGAAATATCTGACTGGAGATTCTATAAAGACACAAAGATTTTTAATTGCCCAAAGCCAACTACTGAGATGTGAGTACCAATAGGTATACAAGTTCTTGGGCTGTCAGGCTGGCTCGCTGTTTAAAATGCTGTTCTTCTAAGGGAATGGACTTTGGTTCCCAGCACCATGTCGGGTGACTCACAATCTCCCCTAACTCCAGCTCAGGGGATGCAGACCCTCTGCAGTACAAGCATGCACGCGCTGCATTCGCGAGATGCAGGCGACATGCTCACACATATGAAATAAAAAGACATCTAAACAAAATCTTCTAGGGATGACACCTTGGTGGTTAGAATGTTCACATAGCTCAAAAAAACACTGAGGTGAACCTGCTGTGTTGTTCAGGTGTCTCTGCTGGTTCCTATCTCCAGGATCTTGACTGAGTTCCTGCCCGGACTACCTTCACTCAATGATGGACTGTGACTTAGAAGTGTAAATCAATAAGCCCTTTCCTCCTCCTCCCCCTCCCAAAAGAATACACTGAACACCATTTTAAATGGACAAATGGCATGGTAGGTATATTGTATTTTGATAAAAATAGAAAAATCTACAGAAAGTCAATGCCTGCTCAGAGAGAGTGAACAGTGTTTTCACGGATATAGCCTAACCCTGAGTAGCCAGCCCCAGATACACTCAAGTAACTGCAGCAGTGATTGGAGTGGAGGGGGGAGGGGAGAGGGAGGGAGAATAATAATAATTATAGGACGTCATGAATTTGAAAGGGAATGGGGGAGAAAATGGGGGAGAAAATGGGGGAGCAGGAGGAGCTGAACAGGGGAGAGGGTGGGAATGATGCAATTACAATGTAGCCATCTATAAAATTCTCAAATTAAAAACACATTTAAAATACTGCTAAAGGAATAGTAGAAATGGAAAAATGACAAACAAAAACAGCATAGTTTATCTAAAATAGTATCTTAAATGCACATTTGATGGGTGGAACCCACCTGAATGAATAACTTTACATAAACCTATACAGTGAGTTTCGTTTGAACCTGCAGCACTGTCTAACAACATCTTAGCATGATATACTCTATGTCTGGATTGCCCAATACTGTTTGCTAGGCACAAGGGACCACTGAAAGGCTGAAATTTTTGTCTAACTTTAATTTTAAAAGGTAGAAATTCAAATTAAACAACCCAAGCCTATAGAGTAAGGAAAACAGTGCTTTCTATATAATCCTATGGACAATTATAGATATAACAAGAAGGTTAGATAGTACAAGAACAGCAGCATTAGGATCTAGAGCACATTCATGCTCTATAAACCCAAAGCATGTAAGGACAGGCAGGACCTGAAAAACACTACAACTTCAACTACTGTTAGCTGTGTTATATGACTAAGAAAGCAGACTTTATTTCTCTATATGTATGTGTATGGGTGGGGTCAGAGGGTGGTCTCAGGTCCTTTAGCACAAGTTAATATACTGGATGTCCAAGTCCTAAGCACAGTCAGGACGGCAAGGTGCTTTGTTACAGAACACTTACAGAAAGAATACGGAAAATGAGACTTGTCTGTGCACAAATACTTCCCTTTCCTTACTTCTAGATGACTGTTCTATTTGCATAAATCTATCCCATTCCTAGCACAATGTCTTACACATGACAGTCTCTATAAATGACCACCAAACTACCAAGTAAATACTTCGCTGAATGAAATAAAAGCACTTAAGAACTCCAGAGGGTGGAACTGAGAATTCCTTTACACGAACAAACATGGCCCATCATATCAAAAGAGCAAAAAATACTCACGATATGTAAGCCAATGAACTAGGGCCAGTTGTGTCCCCAGAGAGTTTAGCAGTTTATCTGCAATGTTACTATGAAATCTGAACTGAAGAGTCTTTCAGCTCATGCTAACAGCACACAGTTAGTAAGCATCAATTAAGGTTCCACACAGCACAAAATTACAACCTCCATTTTGAAAGGCAAGACACTAAAAGCTTAAATACTAACCATGACTAAAAGATAAAGATGTTCAAAGTAAAAAGCCCTAAAGTATTACTTAAAGTATTTTTTACTTTATGCTGATTACATATGAAACACTCTCCAGCTTTAAATTTAGTTATTAGAAAAATTCACTTTGAGACTAGCCCAACAGTTGAGATTGAGAGCACAAAGGAACTCAATGAATTACCTTTTCAATCACAGGTTTCCCTAACTGTGTGCAACTCTACAGGGATCACAAGAAAACTTCATTCCCAGTTCCACAGGTGGCTCAACTCACATAAGCATCCGTGACACAACATAACAGAGCACCAGAGAAATTGAGTCACCTTCAAGACCATGATAACTAAGTCTACTGGGAAGTGGAAACTACATCTCTAGTCCAACCACTCATTCCTGTGCTCTGATGACCTCTAGCTTTGCCAATTACTGATATTGTCTATGAGAAGGCAAAAAGGCGTGTTTAATAAAATGATCTCTTCTAGGTCACATGAAAAAGGTATAGGAAAGCTTAAAGAACATTTGAAGAGAAAAAAAATAAAAGTAAATATTAACCTTGCTTTACGTTACCTGTTGTGTTTTATAAAAAAAGAGCCAGGGTATGTTTGATAGGGCATGGCGAGGTGGGAGGGGTGCCTCAGTGGGCCCATGCTGGGGCAGGTATCCCTTCCCACTGAGGTACCAGCCATATGATGGATATAGTATACAATAGAGTTTATTTAGGGCAAGGGAAGGGGAGTTGGAAAGGGAGTATAGTCACATAAAGGCAAAGGGACAGAGAGACAGAGACAGAGGGAGGGAGGAAAGAGGAGAGGATGGTCAGGAACATTGGGGGGGGGGAATGGGAGAGAAGGAGCAAGGGGTCAGGGAGAGAAGGGGCAGAGAGAGCGAGGAGGGGCCAAACAGCAGGACAAATGGCAGTTCCTTGATACCTGGCTTGGTGGTCAAAGCTGTTTTATGCCCAGGACACATAAAATCAAATCAAATCTAGGCAGCACAGCATGGGGGAAGACTGAGACCTGCGTTCCACCATGCTACGCAGTGAGGGTTGGAAGGATGCCCACAGACCTCCCCTTGGCCCCACAGCACGGGCAGGCCATAGATATACAGAGCCTCACCTACCACCACAGTGCAGCATGGGAAAAGGAAGACACACAGAGACATGCAGGCCACCATGCCACTCACAAGCCTGCCCTCAGCCTACAGCATAGGCAGGCAACAGGCAGCTGCTTGCAAGAGGGTATCACCCAGGGGCCTGCCAGCTAAGGCCAGCCTGCTACAGAAGCCACGACAATGTGCGAGTGTGTGGTGGACAGAAGGAAAGAAAGAGAAATGGGGCAGCTTGAGCATTATGAAGAGAGATGGAACTGGAGACTCAAGGGTGGAGAGGAGTAGCTGGTCGAGTGACAACTCCACTCCCTGGGGTCATGATGAAGTCCCGGCCTGAGCAGTGGCTGAGAGCCATGTCTGGGTTGGGGGCAGCCAGCCACTGGGACCACTTGGATGCCAGGGGCTGTGCAGAGCTGGCCACACACCTCACTGGCTGCAGTGCTCTGGAGAGCTGGCCCCACCTCTCACCAGCCACAGTACTAGAGAGAGTGTGCTCTATACCATAACCAGGTAGCACAGGCTTGGTGGCAGAGGCACAGCTGACCTGGCCATAAGGATGTGAGTGTGGGAGAATTGACCCCACCACTGTTTACCATAGGATAGCACAGGTGCAGAGGTAATGCCTCAATCCCATCCCACCTAACACCCCTGCCCTTCACCAACTTCAGCAGCTGGGAAAGTTAGAACATGGTCATAAGCATGGGAGAGCTATCCCTGTCGCTCACCAGCTGCGGTACTAGTCTGCAGGGATGTGTGGGTGCCCTCCCCACCTCACCCTTCACCACCTACAGGCAGTTAGAAGTGGCCCTGCCATCAGGAAAGCAGGTGAGCTGGCCCTGCCCCTCACCTGGACAACAAAGCAGTGCAGTCTGATGGTGGGGGCACAGGTGAGCCAGCCCTGAGGGTGAGAGTGTAGGAGAGCTGGCCCTGCCACTCCTCTGCCATTAGTCTATGGAGGGGTGATATGAATAAGGTGGTGTGGGTGTGATGAGCCCCTGTCCCTGACTACCCCCAGCAGTGGAAGAGCTGGTCCTAAGGGCATGAGAGCAGGAGAGCTGGCCTTGTCCCCTCACTGGCTGTAGCACTCAGGAGAGCAAGCCCCGCAACTCACCTGGTTAACACTAGTCCTGAAGATGAAGGCATGGGTGAGCCAGCCCCAAGGATATGAACACAGGAGAGCTGGTTCATCTCCTTACAGGCTGCAACATAGGGGAGAATGGGCCCTGTATCTTGACTAAACAGCACAATAAAGCTAGCCCTGGAGGTGTGGGTATGAGCCAACCTCAAGGGCATGAGAGAGCTGACCCTGCCTCCTGCCAACGGCAGAACTGGGCGGCCTACTCAGAGCAAATTGCTGGAGAGCTAGCCCTGGTGGAACACTGAGGACTCAGCCACTGCCAGGGCCCAGATCCAGGGCTCTGAGTTGGCCCATCCCGGTTAATCCAGAGTTCCAAGATCTCCATTACACAGGGCAACAAGATAACCCAGAGGAGGCCTGGTGAGAATCTAATATTAATGGTGTCACAGAAGCCAGAGATCTTGATCCAGACCAGTGGCTCACTGCAATGAACATTTGCAAATGAAGATGTGTGGACAAAGAAAGGTATACTGTGGGACACACTGTAACACACTACAGCTTCCATGAAGTGATGTTTTCTATACTTTTTTGTTTGTTTATGTTTTTTTATTTTGTTGAAAGAACAAAGAGTGGATATAAGGGGACAGGGAAATGAATAGGACTGGAGTATATGTTGTGAAACAAAGAATCAACAAATTGGGCTTGTGAGATGGCTCGGCGGTAAGAGCACTGACTGCTCTTCTGAAGGTCCTGAGTTCAAATCCCAGCAACCACATGGTGGCTCACAACCACCTGTAATGAGATCTGATGCCGTCTTCTGGTGCGTCTGAAGACAGCTACAGTGTACTTATGTACAATAGTAAATAAATCAAAGTTCATAACCATCCGTACAGCTACAGGGTACTCATATACATAAAATAAATAAAAAATATTTTTAAAAAGTATATAATTACACTCTGACACTCACTTTGTCACCATAACTCTGTGACAACAAACTCTAAGTAGATAACTTATTTACCCCTCAAAGAAAGTTTATTGACCCATCTCCACACTCATTCCTTTGCCCAAGAACCACAGTTCTCAAGCCAGGCTGTCAGGTCACCTTAGGATTCCTTGGTAGGAATGAATTGTGAGCCTACAAGAATAAGAATGATGTCCTCAGTCACAGGAATACCTGAATTAATAAAGACAATTCTTTAAAAACAAACCAACTTAATCAGTTCAGTGTCTGCTACAGTCTTACCAGGAGATGACAAAACAAGTGGAGAATAAGAAAATTAAAATAACATGAACTGTTCTTGCTCTGTAAGATGCTTTATGGAAGTGCAGACTGAGAGTGAATGTATAAGACAGAGCCAACAATTCACATTCTATCCCCAAGACTCTAGTCTAAAAGCCAGCTTACCATGTGTCCTAAAGTCAGCATAGGGCTCCATCCTCGAGACAAATGTGGTAAAATTTGGTAATACCTGTTCTTAATTTTTAGCCTGTGCCTCAGCTAGAAAGTTACATTGTATATAAGTTGAGAAAAATGCCTATTTTAGGGCTGGAGAGATGGCTCAATGGTTAAGAGCACTGATTGTTCTCCCAGAAGTCCTGTGTTCAATTTCTAGCAACTACATGGTGGCTCACAACCATCTGTAATGGGATCCGATGTCTTCTTCTGGTGTGAAGTCAGCTACAGTGTACTCACATACATTAAAATACATAAATCTTTTAAAAATACATATTTTAAACTTTAATTAAAGGTGTTTAATGGCTCAAGGCTGTTAAAGCATCAATATCTGAAAAATCCACTTTTTTTTTTTAGTTTTAGGAGACAGAGTATCTCTGTATAGCCCTGGCTGCCCTGGAATTCACTCTGTAGACCAGGCTGCCCTTGAACTCACCTCCTCTGCCTCCCTCTAACTAACCAAGTGCTGGGATTAAAGGCGTGCACCACCACCGCCTAGTTAGTGAAACTTATTAGGGAAAAACAGTGCAACTTTCCTGTGCATATGCCAGCATCTGCATCAAAATCAATACAACCCTGCAAGTCCTCACAGTGAGTCTGCCAAATAGATATGCCTGTTACCCTATTTCTTCCTGATTAAGAAACTGAAGCAAAGCTAGGCTTGTGGGTACACACCTTTAATCCCAGAACTGGAGAGGCACAAGCAGGTGGATTGCTAAGGTCAAGACCAGTCTGGTCTATAAAGCAAGTCTCAAGACAGGGAGGGCTGCATAGAGAAGCCCTGTTGAAGAAGACAACACCAGAGAAGAGCACTGGGGGAGGAGGAGAGGGAGACAGGTTCAACTTCTAGTATCCAAGTCACCTGGGACTGGGTATGATATCTAACTCACTTTTCTGGCCTCTGCTCTCACCCACTCATAGTGGCTTAACTTACAACACACACACACACACACACACACACACACACACACACACACACACACACACAGAGTAGCAACAGTTATATACATATATTTTCAAATTGAAGCAGGTCCTGAGCTATGGCTCAGCAGGTTGAGACCCCTGCAGCTAAATCTGACAACCTGAGTAATACATTACAGTCCCAGGACCCACATAGTGAAAGGAAAGAACTGACTCCTACAAGTTGTCCTCTGACCACTACACGTGCATATGTCATATGTGTGCTACATACATATACATATCCACTAAACAAATATTTATTAAAAACAAAAAGCAAAACTGTACTGAGTTTGGAGGCCTCCCCTCCCCAGTTGCCTGCTGCCTGGAGGTCCCGGAGCAGCAAGTGGCTCCACACTTGAGAACTATCGATTTAAGAAGGAGAGCTGCTGCCCATTTAGTTCAGTGTCAGGAAGAATCCAAGTCAATCCAAGAATCCAATCTCAAATTCTATCTTCTATACCTCACAAGTTAATTAAAAGCCAACCAGCTTTCATGCATATGAATCATACGCCATACAATGCACTCAATGTACGTACACAAGCACAGGCACAAGACCTTCTATTTGTCCTCTGCCCTCCTCTTCCTCAGCCGGCTGTGTTCCAACCCCTCTCTCCCCCATCCCACACAGTGGCTGATCTATTTTCTGTCTAGAGAGTAACAATTCTGGACATAAAATAAATGCAACCATACAACACATGGTAAAGGGCCACTCTCACCTAGCATGTTCCATGTATATTATGCTATGTTTGTATTTCACATCTGTTTATCAGCAAATAACATTCCATTGTATGGCTATACCACATTTTAGTCATTCATTTATCAGTTGATGGATACTGTTATTTCTAAAATTGACTTACTTTAATATAAAGAAAATAAATGAGGAAAAACTACATTCATAGTCTTTAAAAATAAATACCTCAGTATACTCAATCTGCTCATTATGCTAAACCTTTTGTTGTTGTTATTTCAACACAGGGTTTCTGTGTGTAGCTCAGGCTGTCCTGGAAATCACTAGGATTAGGATCCAACTGCTTCTGTCTCCTAAGTGCTGGATTAAAGGCATGAGCTACCATGTCCCACTCTCATTATGTGAAATCTTATTCATTATAGAATGGTGTGTTAGGGGCTACAGAGATGGCTCAGTGGTTAAGAATACTTCCTGCTCTTGCAAGGGATCTGGTTTGGTTCCCAGCACCTGCACTGCATAGCTCACAACCATCTCTAACTATAGTGTCATCTCTAACTCCAAGGTCCTCTTCTGATCTCTGTAGGCACCAGGTATATACATATATGGTGTGTATACATACACACAGGGGGAAAAAATCACTCATATACATAAAAATAAATATTTTAAATGATATACTATTTACAGTTAACAGTAAACTTCTACATGATATTTGGTTATATCAAAATCAAACACGGCCCCATACCATGTTAGCACTGTTGGGGTCTGTTCATACTTTTAAGACAAATTTTGTTTCTGGCAAACCCAGCTATTAATTCTGACTCAGCTGTCAGAAGTTATAGCTTCAGTGCTGGAAAATTCCGGACTTTACTTTCCAGTTCACAATTGCTCTCCTTGTTTCACTTTAAAAAAAAATCCTCAATGGACTTGCTCCAGTCTGCTTCACAAACCCTGTTTCTTTCTATGCCTTTCTTCCGTTTCTACTGACCTACTAACTGTCCTTGGAGGACAGTTACACAAGCTCTCTCAGGTCATGGAAGCACCTCTCACTCAAAACTCTGGAAAACTACACCGTGTCATGCTCACTCACCTGCGCTCGCACTCTCTCTCTCTCTCTCTCTCTCCCTCCCTCCTCCCCCTCTCATTCTGGTAACTGTCAGACTTCAAGGCACAAACATCTCTCCTCTGTGATCAAGGTCAGGTCTGTTGGGTCATTCTTGTGTACTCTGCACAGAGCACAGATCTGAGAGAGTTACTCACATGTGCAGATAAGTTAATATGCATAAAAGGAGTCTGGGAAAGAAAGAAACACAACTTAAAGGAGATTTTCCTACCAGCTGACATCTACTGAACTGTGATGTGCAAGGTCTTATGTTAAGTATTTTCACACATTTTAATTCTCATACTAGCATTGTTAATAGGCACTATGCATATTAACCCACACCCCTCCCCAGTTTTAGAGACAAACAAATTAAGATTAGGGATCTGAGGGATTTAAGCAAGCAATGGAGCTAGAGCCTAGACCTACTTCCCACAGAGCCCACGATCTCCATCATGCTGTGTGGCTCTATTCACACACGGTCAAAGTCAGTGAGGGAAAAGAGAACCCTGACCTTGGACCACCCTGCCCAGGGACTGAGAGGAGTGCAGGTAGCCTGCCCTGCTGGCGTGTGAGATCAGGTGTATTCTCATCACAATCTGTCTTCAAACACACACACAAACATTAGCAGGACAGAAAGAGTACAAAAACCGCCAATATACAAGGAACATTAGCCCCCAGGCCCAGGTACTTGGGTAAAAGTTGCTCTTAGGTAAACCAACCTGTTCTAAGCGGTTTACAGATCATCACTTCTAAAAAAAGCTTCTGTGCCAAGTTGAGAAAACAAACAAGAAGGCCCAGCCTGGGGAGAAACAGGACAAGGACAGACGGACACACAGCAACAGGCTCCTGCTAGTCTAATCCAGTGACAGCAACCACCTCTGCCATCTTATGCATGAAACAAGGAAGCGGGGACCTAATGCTATTAAAGACCACAGTTACCTTCTGCCACACGGAGGACAGTTTAATGCAACATATGTTAACAAAATAAGCACTTTCCCATTAGCTGCTCATATATACTTTATCTGCATAAAGGAAACACTGATAAAGAACTGCAAGCTTATACTAGCCGCACGTGAGGACATTGTAACCCGTAGCTGAACAGTCATTCTAACTGCTGAGTAGACTTAAGCTTCAAAGTTTCTTCTGATGTGATCTGTAAACTAAGAATTAATTTTCCTCATAAAGATAAAAAACATTCCAGTATCAGGCCACAGCAGAACATTTAAGCTGGAAGGAGCACAAAGCTGGCCCAAGCCCCATGTTCATCACATGGCCCCCAAGCCACCAAGGAAAGGGCAGCATGAGGAGAAGCAACATAGGAGAGTGTGAGGGTCCCCAGAGGGTCCATGTGGATGTCACCCTCATGGGGGAGAGCATCTTACATAGGTCCCATACCAGTATGGCCTAGCAGGACAGCTCTCCCGAGTCAGGAGCGTTCTATACCTTTATTTCTGTGAAATGGGTTTATGAGTCTTTACTTCTTCACAAGCTTAACATAAGCTCACTGGAGAAATAAGTAACCACAATGATGCCTACAGGCGTTAGAAGCGTGTTACTGTGTTTTTTACAGATGAGAGAAATCTCTGAAGTTGAAATTATCAACTCGGTACTGCAGAGCCGGTGAGTGACCCAGCAGGGGAAAAAGACTAAATACCTTGCAAAGAGAACAGCATTTCAAGACAGCATTGGAAATTTTTAAATAGTCAACGCATAGTTCACACCCGTGACTACACAAAAGCAGAATGAAGGTGGGTAAGGGGTAGTTGGTACTTAACAATCTGAGAAAGAATGAGGCAGGAGCCAGTACAAAGGCTCAGAAGGAAGGTGCCTGAAATGTTTTGTCACATTCAAAGGTAGCCAGTGTATAAAGGAAGTGAACAAGAGCTGAGAAGCCTGGGTGTGGATCAGTGGAAGCCTGGTAAATCCTGTAAACACTCTTCCAGAAGGAGGCTGGGAGCCACTGGAAGAGCCGCAGAGTAACAGGAGGCATGGCAACAGCCTGGCTCTGGGCTGCAGGGGAAGGAATGAGGGGTGAGATGGCAGCTCCCAGCTGCAACTCAACAGTACATTTTTAGAAGAAGGCATAAGCCCAGTTTTCATTTGCATATTTCTTCATTGGATAACAAAACTGATAGTTGAAACACAAAAAGACTTTTTGTATGTTTGAACACCAGAAAAAAATATTCGAAGAACATACCTTTTGTTCTACAGAAGGTAAAAAGAGGTTAAATGACTTGCTCAAAATCCACACACATAGCGCAGGGTAAATGACATCACCAGTTTACAGACTCCAGGCCCAGCCTCCCTTCCACTGCATCTTCTCTCAGCAGGCGGTGCTGCCCACCTTGTAAAACAGGGGCTCACAGTGGGTTTCTAACTGCAGATCTAACATGGTTCCTCAAGGTGTCTGACAGTCGCACTGCACCCCAAGCATATCCTTGTCAGAACCACCACTATTTAATGACAACACAGTGGCTCCTCAGCTTGTGAGAGTGCAGAGGTTTAAATGAAAACTGTTCCCATAACTCATGTGTTTGAATACTTGGTCCCTGGCTGGTGGCACTGTTTAAGGAGGCTGTTCAACCTTGAGGAGGCAGAGCCTTACTGAAGGAAGAACATCACTGAGGACAGTCTTTGTGAGTCTCCAGTTGGAGCTCTCTCTGCTTCCTGCTCCTGTCACCACACCTTCCCCACCATTAAGGACATCCAACCCTCTGGAACCAAAATAAACTGTTAAGTTGCTTTTGGTCATGTGTCTCTGTCTCTAACTCTCCCTCACACACACACATACACACAGAGTAATTAACACGAAGTGCTGAATTCCAGTAATCTCATCATAAGAAAATGTAATCCACCTATCCAACAGCTTGGATGTTCAATCTCTACCATTAAAGCAAAAATCAGGAGGCTCTGAATTAGGTGAAAAATTTGTTTACAAATATAATTCTCATTATAAGCCATGTCCACAAGAAAAAAAGTAAGAAAATATAACATGCTAAAGGTTTTATTACTAAAGAGTGGAACTGGAGGTGATGGGGTGTGTATGGCTTATTTTCTAGCCATTTCATTTTTTACTATAAAAATTGATATAAGCCAAGCCTGATGCACGCCTTTAATCTCACCACTCAGGAAGCAGAGGCAGGCAGATCTCTCTAAAGTCAAGGCCAGCCTGGTCTACATATCAAGTTTTAGGCCTACCAGGGTTCGATAGTGAGACGCTGTCTCAAAAAGAAAAATAAAAAAAGAAAGCAAAAATAAAGTAGAACTCTTTTCATGTGTTAAGTAATATTAAACTACACACAGCTCACCTACCACAGAGCCAGGCAAACAAGGGACATGGGAAGCACACACAGGTGCTGCATGCCTGTAATCCGAGCACTCGGAAGGAGGAGGCAGGAAGATCAGGGGTTTACAACCAGCTTCAGCTAGCTGTCTCCAGAAAGGCTAGGCTTCCTGGGAGCTTTTCTCAACCTTCCTTCTTCCCACAAAGTCAAAGTTGTACCTGTTTTTTTTTTTTAAACAACTCTGCAACTAATTTTCAATAAAGGCCTGCTTCTCATTGTACACTGCAGTAAGAATATGAAGACAGATGAACCACAGTCCTTGACCTAAACAGCTCAGTCAGGTGACAGATACACAGGTAAATACAAAGTGTGACCTGGAGGGCCAGCAACGTAGCTCAGCTAGGAAAGCGCTTGCCACAGAAGCACAAGGTCATGAACTTGATTCCTGACACACACACATTTAAAAATACAGCATGGTGGTACACACTTGTAATCCTAGCAGGGAGGAAGCCAAGATAGTCAGGGCCTTAGGGCTCACTGGTTGGCCTGCAGGACCAAGTCATCAGCCCTCAGATCCCAGTGTGTGTGTGTGTGTGTGTGTGTGTGTATGTGTGTGTGTGTGTGTGTGTGTGCCTGTCTCTGTCTCTCCCTTCCTCTCTCTCTCTCTCTCTCTCTCTCTCTCTCTCTCTCTCTCTCTCTCTCCCTCTTGCCCTCTCTCTTTCTCTCTCTCTCCCTCTCACCCTCTCTCTCTCTCTCTCTCTCTCTCTCTCTCTCTCTCTCTCTCTCTCCCTCTTGCCCTCTCTCTTTCTCTCTCTCTCCCTCTCACCCTCTCTCTCTCTCTCTCTCTCTCCCTCTCACCCTCTCTCTCTCTCTCTCTCTTTCACACACACACACACACACACACACACACACACACACAAACACACAAACACACAGGGGTGGGGGGAGAGAAGAGAAGAGACTGTCTGGCTTGAAGAGGTAACTGTGGAGTTGTGAGGTCAGAGGCCTCTGTCATTTGAGAAGCCAGCCCTTGCTATCTTCCTCATGTACTTGAGGGAGTCACATTTATCCCACATCACCTTGACCTATTTGCCACCTGAAGAAAGTCAGGGAGACACTGTACCAATTACATGAACCAGAACTACAATGTAGTATTGATACACTCAGGCTGCCTTACAGGGAGCCATTGTTGGGAGGACACAATGGCCAGACCAAGAGTGTCCTTATCTCGCTCGGCTCCCACTCTAGAGCTCTAGGCTGCCAAGAACAGGTATGCACTTGCATCTGGCTGCCTGGGGACAGTTTTCAAGTAAATTCAAAGAGCTCAGAAAAAGAAACGGCTTGGGGTGCCCACCCTTTGATGGGGAACTTAATGAAAAAAGAGTGACTTCAAGGAAAGCCAAGGAAGGTGGCTAGCACTCTCTGTCCCACGTGTCCAACAAACAGGAACTCCGGATTCCACTTTAGTCTCAGCCCTCCAATGTCTTCCTAAAGCACTGCTATGATCTCAGTTTTACTTGGGCTTCTTGTGTCACAGTTCTCTCTCTTACCATCCTACTTCCAATTCTTAAAAATACGCAGTAATATATACATAAATCACACACAAAAGGCAAGTCACCGAGTATTAAAATTTTACTGTACAGAAACCTAGGAAGAAATACTTCCCTACAAAGTTTGAGGGGGAGAATTTTGAGTAATCAACAGAAGTCACCATGATTTACTGTTGCTTGTGACAGATAGTCATAGTAAAATTTCATTAGGAGAAATCTGTAGCTTAGATAAAATTCCATATATTCCCAGTCAAATACTGTTTTGCTCATATTTGAATAACCTTAGTATTTAAAATGACAAACAAATAACACACGCACATACACACACACATACACACACACACAAGTTGGGAGGTAGGACTTTTGTCATTAACTCCCTAACAAATGACTCCATGTTCCTTATGAAGTTACTATAAGCTAGGAATGTAGCTCAGTTGGCAGTGTTTGCCCAGTGTGCAAGAGGTTCTAGGTTTGCCCAGAGTATAAGCTAAGCAGGGTGATGCACATTTGTAACCCACTGTGATGGTTTGTATATGCTCGGCTGGAGTAGGTGTGTCACTGTGGGTGTGGGCTGTAAGACCCTCATTCTAGCTGCTTGGAAGTGAGTATTCTGCTAGCAGCCTTCAGATGAAGGTGTAGAACTCTCAGCTCCTCCTGCACCATGCCTGCCTGGATGCTGCCATGCTCCCACCTTGTTGACAATGGATTGAACTTCTGAAACTATAAGCCAGCCCCAATTAAATGCTGTCCTTACAAGAGTTGCCTTGGTCATGGTGTCTCTTCACAGTAGTAAAACCCTAACTAAGACACCTACCACTTGGGAAGTAGAGACAGAAGGGTCAGAATTTCGAGATTATCCCACTACAAGTTAGAGGCTGGCCTGGGATATACAAAGCCTGTCTCAAAATACATGCTCACTGCAGACATGAGCTATTTAGGACACTGCGACCTCTTCCTAGCTCCCCCCAACCCTAATCTCCACAGCCATGTTGTATTCACAATTACATCTCCTGACATAGATGTGCAGGACCTGCTTCTTTTGCTCTTTTATATATCCTGAGCATGCCTTACTCAAACTTACGGTTACTGCTTCATTTCTCACCAGCAAGTCCTCCTTCCTGGGCTCAAGAGGCAGTAACCCAGAAGAGAAGGCTGTGCTGTGAGCAGGTGCAGGCGCTGTTCTAAACCCACAGACAGACACCGAAGACTCACCCAGACAGGTAGGAGCCAGAACGGCTTTCCAATGCTAAACTGGTACCAGCAACTATGGAAAGACCAATTCTGGTTGTGCCTGGCTGTTCTGCATTTGTAAAATGACTGTCTTATCTCAAGGTCCCCCAAACAAAATTTACTGCCTCAAAGACATGTTTAGCAAGAAATGCTGCCCAGTAACAATTTGCTGAGAATTATAAACCAACAGCTTCAACTCTGGTTTCTCTTGTACTCAAAGAGCAAAGTAAGCTTTTCTGCTGCTTTTTCAGAGCCTCTCAAAGACCCGAGATAGCTGAGTTAATTTCTTGACAGCACTTTCTAACAAGTCTGTGATAGCTAATATTGGTTGTCTACTTGACACACTAAGAAAGAAGAAAGTCAGTTGAAAAACTGCCTCTATCACACTGGCGTGTGGGCACATCTGTGGCCCAGTATACTGTGGGTGGTACCATCCCTAGGCAGTAGGGTCTGGGATGTACAGGAAACAGAACATAAGCTGGAGAGCAAGCCATTAAGTAATCAGTCTCCTCCATGGTCTCTGCTTCAGTTCTTGCTTCCATGTTCTTCCTAGTGCTCCTGCCCTGGACTCTAAGCTATAAGCAACCTAAACCCTTTCCTCCCCAAGTTGTTTTTGGCTGGTGTTATCACAGCAGCAGAAAGCAACCTAGGACAGTGTCTAATGCAGGCTGAAGGAAGGAAAGAAGAATGGAATGCAGTGGCTCTCATGCCCACACTACTGCATAGCTGGGTGTGTAGGCCCTGCCCAGTCACATCTACTAGGGACTCTATGAAGCTGGATGAGGTGGTGGGTGCAGAGACAACTGGCCTGTGCTGGTGCCTATAGGCTGAGGCCAGCACAGAGTCTGAATACTTCACATTTTTACACAACAGACTAGAGTGAGTCACCAAAGGAAAGGGTATCAAGTCACAGGCATTTCAAAATTCTGAAATACTTGTGGAAACTAAGTGATAACCATGACATTTACTTACGGATTTGCTGGCACTTGCTTAGTATGGCTATGTCCTTCTAACTGTATAAAATTGTTTTTTTATTTACTAGCTTAGCTGCAGGTAGCTATACTGAGCCATCTCACAAGCCTATTATATTTTAAGCTAAACTAGACATATTCCTAATATTCATATACAGACATGTTGATAAGGTATCTGAAATCTAGAATTGACTTCAAAGTATTTCAGGGGCTGACCATTCTGAGTCCTCCCCAAGCTCCTGGCACAGTGCTTTTCCTCTCAGATCTCTCTCTGAGAGGACACAAAGGCTATTGGCATTTAATGACCACAGAAGGGAAGGAACGGGCTGTCCCCTCCTCCTGCTCTCAGGCTGCATTTGTCTCAGTCTATGTGTATCATGAAGCACCACTTACAGGTGTTTAATAACGAACTCTACCAATCAAATCCACTAATAATGCAGGAAAGCTTTCAATGTTAGCAATAACACTCATTTTAATGATTTCTTTGTGCTATTTTTGAGACTTTTCTGTGAGTCTTGGTTTGTATCAAAATGAAAACTTTCAAACTCTTAAACCAACTTAAATGACTCAAGAAGAAAGGGGGCAGCTACAAGGATCACTGGCATGAAGCAGAGGTAGTGCTTCGGGGTGGAGTTCCTGAGAACCTAGAGCTGGGAGGACAGATCAGCACTGACTATGGTCAGCCCCAAGTGACTCTCTAGACTCCCCAACTTCCAGGACAACTTCCTTGTCCCTCAAGTCAGTTGGGGGAACTTTATTTTAATATTATTGTAAACTTTCAGAAACATCTTAAAAGTAGTCCTTAGGAATTTCTATTTATCTTTTACCAGATTTATCAATAATTAAGTGTCTGCCTCATCTGCAGTATCATTCTTCTCTCTCCTCACCTCTCTCAGATCTGAGAGTAAAGTAGCACTTGTAATGCCTACCTCCTATCCAACTACTTTAGAGTTTTATTTTCTAACTGAGGACACACTATAGGTGATCACAGCACAATTATCCATGTCAGAAAAACTATCGCCTATACAAAGTAATACAAAAATATACTAAACCATCAACTGTCGCTCCTCGGTACTGTGTCCCTAATCAGTGCCACCAGCTGCAGCTGCCATTAAGTCTGTTTAGCGTCCTTTAGCACAGAACAGTCCCTTAGTTGTGTCTTTACAGCACGACAGCTGAGGAGTACACACAGAGCTACTGAGGCATCCATCTGTGTTGTGGCCCTGGGTCATACATAGCTGGCAAGAGGCAGTGGTGTGCTCTCACAGCAGGGAGAGGCATGGCCTATGGTTTGTGAACTCTCACCATATGGATAGACTCTATGGTGGCCCCACACCTAACAGTCATGTCCATGAGGCCTGTAATATGCTTCCAGACCACAGAAGAGAGCTAAGCAGATGTGGTGCTGTGACTCCAAGTCCATGGCCATGTTTCCCAGTGTTAGCAGAGCTTCTCCTTGGCTGGCTCTGAGGTAGAGGGTAGCCACACTGCAGTCTCACATAAGAACTGCAGACTAAGAACTGAGGTAATCTTCCGGTCAACTACCAGCAAAAGCACCAGCTCTTCGTGGTGCTAGGGTCACAGGTAGGCACCCCATGTTCAAGCTTTCCACGAGTGCTGACAGTATGACTCAGGCCCCCAGGTTCGTATAACAAGCACTTTACGAGCTGAGCCATTTCTCCAAACTGCTAGGATTTTTTTTTTTTATTAAAAACATTGTATTTTTTCAGACCAGATTTTTTTTTTATCATTTCTGAAATTAACTAAGACTTATCCAATGTCAACTTAAAACCCAGTATGCACCCAACTGTCACATGAGCATTCATGAGCCAAAGGTGAGGTCAAAATGGAATGGGCAGATTTAGCTAAAGACTAAATACACACACACTTTTCAACATTATACTCTACATTAAAGCAACAAACCCTACATATTACCTTTAGTGATTTACTTTAGGCTATTAGAAAATATTTTTTTTAATCTACTGTAGTATGGGCCTAAAACTATCATAACCATAAGAGAGTTCCAAGAAACTAATATCACTGTATTTTTTGGTTCATTCCCAAAGACATTTAAGTTTCTTCAAGGAATTGTAGGTCCAATATCCCTGAGGATTTTAATATACAAGACAATTCCTAAATCATTCTGAGTAATTTAGAATTGGCCTATCTCACAAAACCCTGCACCCATGTAATAATGCAGGAGGGCCGAGAGCTCACGGGCTGCACTGATGCCTTTCCTGAAGTTTCATTTCAGCTAACGTGCATCCCTGGCTTCAGAAGGCCATAACTGAAGCTGTGGCTGGTTGGAGGCATTGCACAGTAAGAAGACACCTACTCATTCCGTTGTTCCAAAGGGGGCATTAAGATGACCTCAGCACTGTGTAGCTGCCTTACACTGAAGATGACAAGTGGATAAAGACAACACAGGGAAGCAGGAGATGAGAGTTGCTACCTACTGGCCATCTAAGCTTGGGTACCTGTACTAGTTATCTTTGTTGTTGTAACAAGGTACCAGACAAAAGCCACTCAGGGCAGGGTTCCTTCTGGCTCACAGTTGGAAGGGGCAGTCAGCCAGGTGGACAAGCAGGCAGCAGAAGCACGAGGTCACACTGTTCCCAGAAAGCAGGAGACGGACACTGCTGCTCAGCATGCCTTCTCCTCCTTATCCTTTATACAGCCCCAGACCTTGCCCATGAGACAATGCTG
Source organism: Mastomys coucha (assembly GCF_008632895.1). Classification (NCBI taxonomy): domain Eukaryota; kingdom Metazoa; phylum Chordata; class Mammalia; order Rodentia; family Muridae; genus Mastomys; species Mastomys coucha. The sequence continues at coordinate 63,513,194 of NW_022196895.1, forward strand.
CCCACAGCCAAGATGACTCTTCCCTCTTCAGTCAGACCTTTCTAGAACCGTCCTCTCAAGCATATCCACAAGTGATTATAAATTCAACAAGGAAGGCTAATATCGTAAGTTCCTACGCTTTTCTATTCTTTAGTTCTTATCTCTCAAATGTCAATAATTATACTATCAACTTTGTAAATTATTAAAATTAATGCCTCTATCAATATCAACCACAGTAGGCCCTCAAGTAGTTTTTAAATATTTATATAGGAATGAAAATAATATAAATATTACAAATGGTATTTATGAACTCTGTGTTTAAGCATGAGAGACTGGCGAGTGGACTCAGAGGTTAAGAGCACACACTGCTCTTACAGAGGTCCTGAGTTCAGCGTGGCTCACAACAGCCTCTAACAACTTCAGTTCTAGGGAATCCAATGCCTCTGGCCTTCACAGGCACTGAATTCAAACACATACCCACATATACATACATAATTAAAATAAAAATAAATCTTTTAAAAATAAAAGCATGAATGTTTTTAAGTTTCTTTCAGTTTTTCTTCTATTGCATAGATTACAATCAGCTCTATCCAATTAAATCAAGTATACCAAGATTAAGTAATGATAAAAACTAACCTAATGTTATATAATGGATTAACCTAGTCCACTTAAGATATAGCCAATCCAGCACAAGAAGAGCAGTGTGTTCTAGTTATTCATTTAGCTGCTTTCCTCTCAAAGGGAAAGGGCTCTTTTGCTATGTAATTGGTAGCAGTTAATACAAGACAGAATGGAACAGGCTGAAACTGGAAATTACAAATTAAGTTACAATATAGAAAAAATTGTCCAGCAATTTTCATCAAGGATTACAATCCATACATACTACTTAAATAACAGTAGTAGAAAAAAACATATAAAATGGTCGTATTAAAAGCTATCCCTAACCCTGAATCAGAGTTGCCTTCTGCACAGGCAAGTGCAAGCACAGGTCAGTCATCCATTTATAAGTTTATAAGTTACCAGCTGGAGCTGTGACCCACTTTGAGAGCACGGGTCTCCTTAAAGCATTAAAAAGAGCAGCAGAGATCAGTGGCTGCTAGGAGGAGAATATGAAGAGAAATGGGGGTAAGAGTTTCGAGAATGATGGAATTTGATTATGAGAACAGTTAACAAAAGAATGTAATCATAATGCACTGGAAGAAACAACTTACAAGGGTGAGTTTCACCGTGTGTAAATTATATGTTCAAAAACCAAGCTGTTTTTTGGTCTGAAATCATATACATACAAACAACATAAAACAGACTCAGCGGGTTGTATTCATATATTTGTGTTTATATATATATACATGTATGTATGTACATATGTATACAAAAACAGTAATAAAAGAGACAACAAATTTAAGAGACAGTGGGGGCATGTGGGAAGGGTTGGAGGGAGAGAACATGAGAGTTTGCAGGGGGGAAGGGGAAAGGGGGAAATGATGTAATTATATTTTAATTAAAATTTAAAAACTAACAGCTGAAAAAGGCTGGGCAGTGGTGGCGCATACCTTTAATCTCAGCACTTGGGAGGCAGAGGCAGGTGGATTTCTGAGTTCAAGGCCAGCCTGGTCTACAGAATGAGTTCCAGGACAGGCACAGCTATACAGAGAAACCCTGTCTCAAAAAAACAAAACAAAACAAAAAGCTGAAAAAGTAGGGGAAATGTAATTGTCTATTCATGTTGAAGCCCTGCATGATGGCACACACCTGAACTCCAGCACTCAGGAAGTAGATGCAGGAGTGAGTTATAGGCCAGCATGTGCCACACAGTGAAAAGCATGCCTTTATTTAAGTAATATGAAAGACTTCCCTTCCCTAGAAAGCTGGCCTGGCACAGTGTCACATCCCTGTTGCCCTGACATACAGAAGCCTGAGGCAGGAGCACAGCCATCTTGAGCTACACAGTGAGTTCAAGGCCAGCCTAGGCTATACAGCAAAGACCCTGTCTCAAAAAAAGTCAGGACAGGACAAGACAAGGGATATGTCCTTTGCAAACCCCAATGCTGAGAACGCTAGTAGTCAAGTGTGTGAAAACATTTTCCAGGTGGCTGAAACATAGCTTCGAAGAACAGCACTGGCATAGCATGTGCCAGGGCCTGAGGTAGATACCCAGTGCTGAAAATAGCAAAACCTTCCCAAAGGGAGAAATGTAGTAAAATGCTTGATTTAAAGATATACCAGATTGCCTTAAGGAAAAAGGCCTGACTGAATATCTA
>NW_022196895.1:63515440-63520495 GCF_008632895.1 Mastomys coucha
AAAATCTACCTGCCTCTGCCTCCCAAGTGCCGGGATTAAAGGCATGGGCCACCACTGCCTGTCTCTCCTGGCCTTCTTTACACTCAATTTCAGTTTGGTTTCTATGAACTAGGAAAAGTATTAAAATGAAGATTACAGGGCCAGTAAGATGGCTCCATGACTGAAGGTGCCTGCCACTAGGCCTGACTACCTGAGTTTGATCCTCCAGAAACCACATAGCAGGAGAAATGACTCTCAAAAACTTGTCTGATCTCTACAAACATGTGTGAGCATACACAAACTAATTAAATAAATGTAAAACATCCACAAATAAAATAAATTTAAAAGAAGGAATTATAGTAAAAACTAGAAGATGGGAGTCCAAGAGGGCAGAAAAGAGACAATACTAAGGATATCAGATACCTGAAAAACACAAAAGGAAACTTCCTGTTTTATAAGCTACACACACACACACACACACACACACACACACACACACACACACACACAGCCATAAATGAGAATTATACTACATAGGAGATGAGGAGCTCCCAGAAGCCATAGTTTGCCTGATAAGGAGCCCAGTGCAGTATGGAACACCTTAGTGGTGGGAGGGGGTGTCTTAGCTAAGTTTCTGTTGCTGTGATAGAACACCATGACCAAACCAACCTCAGGAAGAGTTTCTTGTTGCTTACAGTTTATAGTCCATGGGGAAGGGGAGTCAGGGGAGGACACTGCTGACTGGAGGGGAGTCAGGGGAGGACACTGCTGACTGGAGGGGAGTCAGGGGAGCACACTGCTTACTGAAGGGGAGTCAGGGGAGGACACTGCTTACTGAAAGGGAGTCGGAGAGGACACTGCTGACTGAAGGGGAGTCGGGGAGCACACTGCTTACTGAAGGGGAGTCAGGGAAGGACACTGCTTACTGAAAGGGAGTCGGGGAGGATATTGCTTACTGAAGGGGAGTCAGGGGAGCACACTGCTTACTGAAGGGGAGTCAGGGGAGGACACTGCTGACTGCTCGCTTCCCTGGTTCACCACCAGCTACATTTCTGAATCTTCCCAGAACCACGTGCCAAGGAGCAGCACTACCCAAACCAATCATTAATAAGAAAACACCCCAAAGACTTGCCAAAGGCAATGTGATGGAGACATTTTAATTTAGATTCCATCTTCCCAGAACCTAGCTTGTATCAAGTTAACAAAAAACTAACCAGCTGGGCATGGGCACACTCCTTTAAACTCAGCACTTAGCCGGGCAGTGGTGGCACACGCCTTTAATCCCAGCACTTGGGAGGCAGAGGCAGACAGATTTCTGAGTTCGAGGCCAGCCTGGTCTACAGAGTGAGTACCAGGACAGCCAGGGCTACACAGAGAGACCCTGTCTCGAACCCCCCAACCCCCCAAAAAAACTCAGCACTTAGTAGACAAATGCAGACAGATCTCTGTGACTTTAAGGCCAGCCTGGTGAGTTCCAGGATAGCCATGGCTATATAAAGAGACCCTATCTCAAAACAACAACAACAAAAACCTAACGGGAACGGGGTGGGGTACTGTGTATGTGTGTCCCCTAAGATATAACCCCAAACAATACCAGATACTGCCTGCCATTGCTCCTCCTCGTCTCCCCAACCTTCATGGTAGGTAAGACCCTACTGCTGAAGACAGCGCACACACTGATCACAGGACAGCAAGCTAGTACTGATCTTGGCGCTTCCTCCCTAATGGCTGGCTAATGGTACCAGAGAGTGACCTGCAAGCTGCTGCAGGGATGCCATCAACACTTTACCCAGCTGTGAACCCTGTGGCCACAAATAATGACCAGCATATGGCAAGACTGATATCCTCATGGGTACAATAGTTAGCACGGATGTTAGTAGAGTAGCCAGCACTTTATACTACATTAAGGCCTTCCCACAGGAGGAAACCCAGCGCCCTGGTACAGTAATCTAAACAAACTCACGGCTACTGAGCTCACAAGCACTAGGCAAGAACTTACTAATATTTCATCAAATAGACATAATACCAAATTGTCCTTTAAATGCATATCCCTACACCATAGGTCAGTGTTTTCGGTTCTCATCTGAGAAGCTTCCTACTATGGTCACAGCGCAGGAACACTTGTCTGTGGTGTGCTCAGCCATAAATGAGATATGTGTATCACACACTCTTCCCACAAGGTTCAGTGAGCTCCACAGAAAAGGGAAGAGCTGGAGGTCCCTGAGAAACAGGGCGAAAAGGTGTCCTCTGGACATGACAGGACAGCTACACTCAAAGTCAGCAGCTGTGGCCACCTGCACAGGACCTGCACAAGATTAAGCCAATTAACATTTCAGCTTGGGCTGAGAGGAGAGGCTCATAAGCTTCTGCCTCTGGCTGAAGATTTACTGACAGCTGATGGCTGCTAGGGAAATATTCTATTTTATTTTCTATTGTTATGATAAACACAACCAAAAGCAAGGGAGGAGAGGGCTTACTTCATCTTATTATTTACACTCTATCGTGGAGGAAAGTCAGGTTGAGCTCCTGCTCAACCAACCAGGAACCTGGAGCAGGAACTGAAGCAGAGATCCCAGGGAAACACTGCTTACTGGCTTGACCCTCATGGCTTGCTCAGCCTGTTTATTCAACTGAGGATCATCTGCCCAGGGATGTCACTGCCCAGTGACATTTCCACACCAATCATTAATCAAGAAAATCTGATGGGAGCATTTCTCTTATTTAGATTCCCTCTTCCCAGATGAACCTAGCTTCTATCAAAATGACAAAACTAACAAGCCAACAAACAAACAAACAAACAAACAAACAAAAAACAAACCTAACCAGCACAGGGAAAGTCAGTTTTCTTTAAGGCTATGGCCCCAGGTAGACTGATGTTCCAGGGGATGGCCTCACTTGCATGTACACAGGGCAGCACAAATTGTCTCAGTAGGTTGTTTTTTTTTTTTTCTTTTTTTTTAAAGGGCCTTGAGGATGGGGGAGGAAGGGGATCCAAGAGGAGTTGGAGAGTGAAAGTAAGAGTGTCTTTGATAACATACATTAAATACATTTATGAAATCTCAAATACATTATATACATTTAAAATTCATATTTAAAAACCAAAAGATAATTCACAACATGGTTTTTATGTGCTATAAAAACTCTATGTTGACTACATTATTTTGATCGGGCTCCCTCAGCCTCAGAAAAGGTAATTTTATTTTCCTCCATTAGCCCACGAACCTTGCTCAGTAGTCAGGACCTTCCTAATCTCCTCCAAGGAAGATTAACAACACGCTACATGGAGGCATGCTCCACTTCATCCAGCCCTCCTTCACAGAGCCCACTGAGACTGAGGACGCTAAGGCCGGAAGGCGCGGGCATGGGCCACCCTTCCAGCCCGACATCACCCCCACACTCATTAGCGCAGACACGCAGTCTGACACAGCGAGGTCCATTCATTCTCAGTCTGGACTTTCCACCAGCGAAAGCACAAAAGGCTTCTGCCTCACACTAGGATACGGGAGCCTCCTTCCTTAAGAGAAGGTCAACTCAGCAATCAGACAGGCTCTCAAAGTATCCTTGTAGCCCAGCTTTTATAAGCCCCGCCCCTCCCCATAGGGACTCCACACAGCTGCCTCAGCGCTCTGGCTTCCTCTCCTCCCCAACTCCACCGTCTCAGACCAAGTAGCACTTGCAGGTGCTCTTCTGCCCAACAGCGCCTGGCTTTCCAACCTCTTTAAAAGAATAATTGCTGCTACAGAACAATTATTGATGCACTATGTAAACTACTAATGTTCACAATGCTAGAAATCAAAACAAACATTAAAGATACTAAGTTTAACCTGCAACACTTTTAAGGCAGAAAAAAACTATTAACAAAAAATATTAGAAGAGCTTTTTTTTTTCCCTTACAACTTTCTAAACCGCTAACGGCCTTAGAATGGACAGCCAGCTCTCAAGCTCGCTTCTACGAGTAGTTTGCCAGTCATCCTCGTAGGAAGGAACTAGCGTGAAAGCCGAGTTGACCTCTCACAGCAGTGCGACAGGACAGTGAGGAGACTTAGGGATACACTCAGTACCAAATGCACACGCATGCAGACCCTGTCAGCTTACCCTTAACTTACAACTGTGCTTTGGGAACTAATGTCATAGTCCACATATACTCTCTCTTTACAGTTCCATGGCCCTATGAGTTTAACAGAAATTATCCTAAATATTTTATAGACAAATGTCTGGGATGAAAAAATGCATCACTCAAAATTTCACAGGCCTTGAAACTACAACAAAACTTCTATCTTCTGACTCAGATTAAACCTATTCCTTATATTGTATGGAAAATACATCAAAAATCCTAATTATACTTTAATCCATTTAAAAAACTAATTTAGAAAATGTATTTGTACCTTCAAAGTTGAGTAGAAAATATAAAAATAAATTCAATTTAAAAAGAATGTATTGTTTTTGTTTTATGTTTATATAATAACATTGTAAGGAAATTTGCATTTTACATAAAACAAGTTAAAATTTACTGAAAGCCATTATCAATATCCAGCTGCATTATAAAAGTAGACACACAATTTCTTAAATATTTAAGCATTAACAAGGTTGATGATACTCTAGTCTAAGGATGGTATCCTGCTACAGATAAGATGGCACACACATAGGCAGCCTGGCCTCTAATGTTATCCTTGAAATCTTGCAAGGAACACAATCAATCACATGAAATTTCACATAAAAATCTGGAATAAAATTATCAAAATTAGCCAGGCAGTGGTGGTGCACGCCTTTAATCCCAGCACTTGGGAAGCAGAGGCAGGCGGATTTCTGAGTTGAGGCTAGCCTGGTCTACAGAGTGAGTTCCAGACAGCCAGAGCTATACAGAGAAACTTGTCCCGAAAAACCAAAAAAAAAAAAGAAAAAAAAATCAAAATTATTTTAAAATCATGAACCTTCTTTTAGAAATAACCAAGCAAGCTGGGCAGTGCTGGTGTGAGCCTTTAATCCCAGCCCTTCCGGGTCAGAGGCAGGCAGATCTCTTTAAGGTCAAGGATAGCCTGGTCTACATAGAGAAGCCCTATCTTGAAAAAACAAACA
>NW_022196895.1:63520571-63529484 GCF_008632895.1 Mastomys coucha
AAAAAAAAAAAAAAGAAAGGAAGAAGGAAGGAGGGAAAGAAGGAAGGAAGGAAAGAAGGAAGGAACTATCCAACCACCAAGCACTTCACATTATTCTCCTCGCTGGAACAATGTCCATATCCTAATTTTTGTTCTACTAAAGAAGCACCGTGGAGGTCTCATACTCAGGCATGCTACTATCAGGACATACCACACTGTATTATGGAAAGAATAAAACAAAACACTCTTAAAATACTTGGTATTCAGGGCTCTGGATGTTAAGTAATTTTACAAACACAGGAAATAAGCTATGTTTAAACTGTTATAGACAGTTTAATGCTATAGACAAGTGGACAGGTAACTGATTCTTTTCATATGTGTTCTTCCTAAACAGAGAAGATATATGTCTGTTCTCAATATAACCTTATCTGAAAACTGAGAAATCCATGGCAAGAGTTCACTATTCAAGTCATGCCAAAAAGTATAAGCTGTTTTACAGAAATATTTGTATATTTTTCTTACCTCTGTTTCTGTACAATGTGAATATCCCAATTTACCTGTAATAAAAATGCAAAAAGTTACTTTCAAATGACTGTGGGCTTTTAAATCATGGGTAATATATTCAAGCGACTATAGCCAAGGCTTCATTAGACATGAAAATACTAAGTGCTAGAATTCTGTTTTGTTTTGTTTTGTTTTGTTTTGCAGAGGCAAACAGGCAGACAGGCAGATCTCTGTGGGTTCAAGGCCAGGTTGGTCAACATGGTGAGTTCCAGGCCAGCCAGGGTTAACAGTGAGACAATGTCTCAAAAATACAGACAACACCAAGAAAGAGACACACACTGACCCATTGACTCTTTGGGTGAGACAGAATATCTAGAGCTCTTTTCTGGCCAGCATGAGTTAGAGTGAGGCCTTGTATCAGAACAACCACAAAAAGGAGGGAAGAAAGAACTGCAAACCGAACAGCAACTGGGTCTATCAACAGCAGCGTCTGTTCTTATCAATAAAGCATAATGCCCAGGAACTTGTACAACCATATATTTTGCCAATTTGAGACAAAAATCATACTTTGAAAATAAAAACAGCTATTTCAGAAGGCAGTCATTTATAAACAAAAAACAAAAAAACAAAAAATGATAGTAACTTTACACTGGGTAGCAGAAACTTTAATTTTTCACATTTATCTATTTGTATATATGTACATGTAAACAGGAGCCACAGCACGTGTGTGGTGAAAAGACCTTTTACTATGTAGGTCCTGAGGACTGAACTCAGATCTTCAGACTCTGTGGTTACTCACTAAGGCCATCTCATGGGCCCCATCTGTCCTTTTTTTTTTTTTTAAAGATTTATTTTTTATTTTACATAAGTATACTTGTAGCTGACTTCAGATGCACCAGAAGAGGGCGTCAGATCTCATTAGGGGTGGTTGTGAACCACCATGTGGTTGCTGGGATTTGAACTCCGGGCCTTAAGAAGAGCAGTCAGTGCTCTTACCCACTAAGCCATCTCTGCAGGCCCCCATCTGTCCTTCTTAAGTGTCACTGTTTTAGGGTCATGCACACAGGTCTGCACAGCCTTTCCCCCCAGGACTACTCTGTTACCTCCTCCTTCTTCCAGCCTGCTACAACCATACTTTCTCCACAGTAGTGGGTCTATCACACTTGAGACTTCAATGTTTAAATATGATTTACCCATCTAACTGTTCATGGTGACATCATCAAAGAAAAATATAAATAATCATATCTGTATGCCATCTAATTCTTTGTTTTTTACTTATTTACTTGTTAATTTTCACTTTGCCTGCATGTATATCTGTGCACCATATGCATGCAGTCCCCAAGAAGTTCAGAAAACCACATCAAATCCCTGGAATTTGAGTTATGAGCCATAATGTGGGTATTGGGAGTTAAACTCTGGTCCCCTGGAAGAACACTCAATCGTTTTGACCACTAAGCCATCCTCCAGCCCTGCCACACAATTCTTAAAATAAAAAATAAAGTTGAAACCATTCCTTAACATCTAATAATCCTAATATAATCTTAAATATTATAAAACAGTAGCTGAAATTAAGACTAGAAGAAAATGGGAACCTTAGGTCTTATAAAATATAAATTATATACAAGCAATAAAAACTCTATAAACACATGTATAAAATGGCCTTGATTTATTGTAAGACTTTTATGTAGCAAGTGGGACTTGCTAAATATGTGGCATAAGTTTGTTGCTAACCCAAAATTACATCCACAATCATAAGACTGTTCAGACCATAATACTTTGGTACATTACTTACAGGAGTCAGGATTCCTGTAATTGGTAATTAATTTACTTAAAAGCATACTACAAGAAACAGCTGAAAGCAGGGCACGGATGTCTGGGGGAACATTTACTGAGTACTTTACTCGGCAGGGGAGGGCAGGACACCAAACTGTGGCACAAATAAAAGCAGCATCCTTAAGAGTACATGGATCGCATCACCAATACGAAGAAAGAATCACAAAAATTCTGGAACTAAGGGATGAGACTGTAGTTTGGTTGGTACAATGCTTGCACAAAGCACTGGACTCAATTCCCAGCTCTGTGTAAACCACATGTGGTGGTTCATGCCTATAATTACAGCACTTGGGAAATGAAGGTCAGAGGATCAAAAGGTCAAGGTCACTCTTGGTAATATAGTGAGTGTGAGACCAGCCTGAGTTACAGAACATCCTGCCCTCATTCTTCCCACCCAAAAGGTAAGCAAACAACTATTACAAACCTATACTAACTTGGGTTTTCTTGTTTGATTTTTGAGACAAGGCTGGCTACGCAGCCCTGACTGGTCCAGAACTTAGTTGTCATGGCTTGGGCTATTTGACAACATACAAACCTGACCTATGGGAAGGAGAGGAAGCTCTAGGTGCTGATCTGGAACTAGAGGCATTACCAAACTTGAGAAACTAGCTCTGCCCACCAAAATGGGAGAACTCCACTTTGCAGAGGCACACCTGAGCCTATCCCGCCTGACTCAGTGGACTCAGGAACCCTCAGGAGACTCCGGAAACAAGTCTCTGTACCTGAAAATACCTAAGTGCTTAAGGAACTGTTGAACGGTGTTAAACAGCACAGCTGCTGAGATTAGACTCCTCTAGTCACCTCTGATGCAGCACTAAAGATACCAAGATCCCCTGTAGAGCTAATCTCTGGTGCGCTGGGCGGAGGTCGCCTGGACGCTGATGGCCTATTAGCAAGTATGTGTGCGAGTGCATGTGCAGACGTGTGGGCTAGTCAGGGAACAAGCCAAAGCTTATGGCCTAGGCATATTCATGAATAACTAAGCTCCAAGCCCTTATTTGGGAACTGGCACATGGGTGAGAAAGCCTGGGGTTACAACTTTTCTCTAAGGATACCAAAAACTTTGTGTGCAACTATACTTGGTTATCCCACACAAACTGCTGAACACCTCAAGAAAACATGCAGGTTGGGCACACAACATTCCCAGCCACCTACAAAACTCTGTCATCCAATCCACACCCAGGTACTGACCAAGGAGTCGGAAATCCCAACCACCTGTCATCAGAGCTACGAGGGCCTTGGACATGACTGCACAATCCATTCACTCTGCAGGTGAGCAATGGGAAGCCAGAGATGACATCTCTTCATTTAACTACTGACTGACACACACTCTTACGTCAACACAGCACGTGGGAGGGCCACAGGGATACTCCAGGGTTCCCCAAGCTTTGTCACACATGCTGACATGGCTTTGCTACATGTTCTTTATTGCTACTGCTAAAGGTTGGGGGTGGGGGTGGGATGAGATTGAGGCATGCTGTCCTAGCACATAAACTGTTTTCTTCCAACACCTTCCGCTGGAACCTGCCAGTATAATGTTAGGGATTTCTGTTTCATCATCTTTGAGTCTTTTTTCAACTACTGGCTACCTCTGCTTTGAGAAACTGTACTGAAGGAATTCCTCTCAAACCTAAAAAACATGGTTCCACTCTCTACAATTTCAATAATCTAAACTATGGTAGGCCTTAACAAGTCTTTAGATTATAATCATAGTAAATTAGCTCCTTCAACCAAGTAATAATTTCATTGGGTACATTTAGAACAGATATTAAATAAAATCTGAAATGATATGTAATCATTAGGTTTTCAAATATTTCAAAATTCTCAAAAAAATAGGATTGATTTGCTCAGAAAGTCAAACGCTTAGCTCTGTATTTACAGCTATAAGGACCATAGCTATGCTTCAAACCTATACTTTTAACTCAATGTAAAAGATCTACTCTGAAGATAAGAGACCCCCCCCAAGGCCTAGCAATTAGAAAATCCTATCTTCTTATAAAGTGATACAAACGGGTTTAAGTAACAAAGTAACCTGGTAGACAATGCCTGTTACAAAAAACAACAAACAAACAAAATCCCACTTACCTTTCTTTACGAGACATTTACAATTTTTAAATTTTTATTCATTTATTTGTGTGTGTACACGCATGTGTACAGGCCTTGTGTGGAGGTCAGAGGACCACTCCCTACTTGCAAGAGTTGCTTCTCTCCTTCTGTCATGCAAATCTCAGGCTAGAACTCAGGTTAATAGGCTTGTTACCAAGCATCTATACCAGCTGAAACATCTCACAAGCCCTTTTAGATACTTTAAACCTCAAGTGTTAATGATCAGAAAAACTCCAGTTATCCAATATACTCGAAGACCCAGGAAGAACATTATGTGACTGCTCCTAATTGGTCCCCTTAACTTTGGCTGCTCAGGGTTAGATTTACACACTTCACACACATCACTACAACTATAAATGTTGATGAACCACACAGCCTGTAGGTAGAATTCAAGTAGTTTCAGTGAAAAAAAAAAAAATCAGATTTTCATATAGATCAATATTATTAGATAATTAACAAACCTCACCATAGTTCTTGAATTCTTAGTCACATATTATCAATAGGATGCAAATTAGCTGACTAAAAGAAGCAAGGTATACCCACAAAAATGACAGTTTACAAAAAATTTTAAACTAAATGGCTCCGAGTCACTAATTTTTTCCTATGTGATTCAAGTCAAACTGTTAGACCCACCTGACCATGTGTAAACATGTCCTTCTTTACCCTAAACTGAAAGCTTTCAACATATGCTCCACAACAAGTCTACCCCCCTCCGTTGTTTCACAAGTCCACAGACACCTACAAAGCACCATGGATAAACATCACCACACTAAGAGCAAGTCACCCTTGGCCCTCGCCTTACAGCGCCTGCATTCTAGTAAAGATAGACAAAAACTAACAACGATGACAACTAGCAATATGCTATTGGGAGCACAAAAGGAAGAGAAAGAAGGTAACAAAAAATGACCCAATTCAGGTTAGCCAGACAAGCCCTCCTGATATTTACACAAAGACCTTGAATTTGTGTGGGACTGACTGAGGGCTGGAGGAAGAGCCTGCTGGAGAACCAGGAGGGAGCAGGTAGCACAGAGAGTGCTGGGAAAGGCAGGCAAGGCAGGCAGATCACGGAGCCCCCAACCTTCAAGAGGACGCTAGTTTAAGAGTCAATGGTGTACACCAGGAATCCCAGCACTGGAAGGGGAAGTAGTGAGAGTCTATAAGTGAGGCCAGTCTGCTCTACACAACAAGTTCCAGGCCATCCAAGGCGCCTGTCTCAAAAAAAAAAATTTCAACGGGTATTTCCAGGTCAGCCTTGCCCAGAGAGACACAGTGCAAGCATAGACCAGCCAGGAAGGGGCTGTCATCCAGAGGAAGGGGGATGGGCAGTCCAGGTAGAGAACGTAAGAGGTAATTTGAAGAGGACAGGGACATAGTTCAGTGACAAAATGCGTGTTTGTCAAGTGTGACACACTGCATACAATTTCTCTGCACAAGCACAGTAGCTAACTTGGAAGTAACATTACTGTCCTGAGTCCTCCAACAACCTGGGCTACACTTTCAAATTCCAGGCCTTGACTCCAAAAGGGGTGGGGTTGAGATTTATGATAGCTATCGCATTAATACAAAGGGAAAAAAACAGTTTTGAATAATGAGCAGGCTGACATTTAGTAGTTAAAAAACTTCCTGCAACCTGATGAGACTTGAATTTCTAAAGGATTATGGTCACTGAGGACCTGGGATCCATCCATGAACATCATTATATTGTAGTTCCCTATTGATAGATTAAAAGTTAGCTAGGTGTCATGTCACTCCTTTAATCCCAGCACTTGGGAGGCACAGGCTGATAGATCTGAGTTCAAGGTCAGCCTGATCTACAGAGTGAATTCCATGACAGCCAGGTCTTCACAGGGAAACTCTGTCTCAAAAATAAAAACAACAAAAACAAAACAAAACAAAAAAAAAGAAATTAAAAGTTAGGATTGTAAAACTAGGCATTCCTTAGCTAGAATTCATTTCCCCTAACAAAAGCGTGCCTTTGACATAAGAAACAACCATAAAGAATATTTTTTACTTCACCAAATTATCAAATCTTTTTCCTCTTTGTTAGACAATGCCACTAATACAAATCCTTAAGGATGGATAGGAATGTAAGATCATGACATGGGTGGAAACTGTTTTTCTTGACAAGACTACATACAGTATCAAGCTTCTTCTCAGGTCCTCATAAAAAATAAAGAACAATATCATATGCACTGCCCTCTTGCACATGCATTTTCTTCACCAGTTTTCAAGCTTAAATAATAAGTGTAGGTGAATGATCTCATTAATTCTTAAACTCACACCTGCTTTATATGCATACTTGCTGCTCTAAAACCCAGACCTGAGAACTCCAAGTTAGAGCCCTCATTTTCACAGATGAGGAGGTACATATGCTCAAGCATAAAACGGATCATAAAAGGACTGCAGCCAGCTGCCCGGGCTACTGATGTGGCCCAGCATTCCCAGTCTCTCCCAAGAATACGGTTGTTCCAGACTCTTCCAACCTACTCTGTATGACACTCGTCCACTCCTGCATAAGCCAGGCTAGCTGGCACCATGAGCTTCTAGAGAGTCTCCTGTCTCTGCCACTATCTGGCTTGAGTTAGAGGACAAAGAGAAGAGAATCTGGTACTTTAGGCAAACTATGTAGATTTGAATTAAAATGTTCCCTAGTAAAAGACATTCCAAGGCCAGCCTGGTCTACAGGGTGAGTTCCAGGACAGCCAGAGCTATACAGAGAAACCCTGTCTCGAAAAACCAAAAAAGAAATAAAAAAAGGAATTCAAACATTGTTTAAATTTCATAAAAGAAACCTAAAACCTAACAAACCCCTGCGCTCTAATGCCATGTTATTTCAAGAGCAAGGAGAATTTGGAGGGGAAATGTCCCAGGTCAAATAGTGAGGTCAGCTCTACCAGCAGAGGCAACCCTGAAATTCAAACGAAAAGAGAGAGTTCTGATTTCTATCCGCATTTGACTTAGTTTCCTCTCCCATTTAGGAACTTGATTAAATATGAGAACACTCAGCCAAAAATAATTTTCTCACAGTCATGTACTTTTCCCTTAAAAAACAAACAAACAAATAAAAACATTATTTGGACCTGCGTGTGGCAGTGCTTTAACCCCAGAACTGAGGAGGCAGAGGCATGCAGATCTCTGAGTTTGAGGTCAGGCGGATCTATAAAAAGAGTTCCAGGACAGCCAGGTCTACACAGAACAACCCTGCCTTCAAAAACCACAAACCAACCAACTGAACAGCAACAAAAAAGTCTAAATTAGTTATTCATTATTTAGTGGTGTGTGTGTGTGTCTGTGTGTATGTGTGTGTGTGTGTGTGTGTGTGCATAGCACAGAGCCATGTGTGAGGTCTGAGGACAACCTTTGGGAGTTGGCTCTCTCCCTGTACAACGTAGGCCCTGAAGCTCTAACTCAGATCACCAGACTGATCTGTGGAGCCAACTTGCTGACCTATTGATAGTACTTTTCTACCTCCCTTAAGACACAGCACTACTTAGCCACTCGTTCCCTGTGCCTCCTCCTCCCTGCTCTCCCACCCTCACCCCAACACAGGGTCTCACTTTAGAGCCTTGGCTGGCCTAGAGTTGAGTCAAGACCAGTCTGGCCTTTAGCTCAAAGAGATTTGCCTGTCTCTGCCTCCAGAATGTTGGAATCTGGGATAAAGCTGTGCACCACCGTGCCTGGCTTTCCACCTAACTCTTTATTACTAATTCTCTATCAAAATTAGTAGCAAACATCTCTAATCCCAGTACCCAAAAGGAAAAGGCCAGGAGGATTTCCAGTTTGAGGCCAGCTGGAACTATAGAGTAAGCTGACTCAAAAGAAGAAACAAAACAGAGCGCAAGGAAAATGAAGAAGGAAGCAGAAGAAAAGAGTAGAGAAAGAAAAGAGGAGAATATGAATTCTTTAAACTATCCAAACTATCTAGGTTGGTTTGTGAAGTATACCTCAGTGGTGTAACACTTGCCTAGTACATGCACATCTCTGAATTTAATCCCCAGTCGTGAAAGGGAAAAAGGAATGAATGAATGAATAAGTAAATAAATAAAACCAACATACATATACATTTTTAGCTGTTTAACTTTTACTATGTATATTGCCAAGAAATAACCCTCTTTAACTAACTTTCTAATTAAACATTTTGTTGTACTTTTTGCTCTGTTTTTGAGTAAGGGGTCTCACTGTGCTACCCAGACTAGCCTGGAAGTCACTAGTATTCAGCCTCCGGAGAGGTGAAGTTCTCTACAGATAACCAGATGAAGTAAGCACAAACTAAAGAAGCACATCAGAGCAACCACTAAGCCAATGAAGGTCAAGTTTCCACCAAGATTTAATTCTAGTTACATCAGGCAATAGTCCAAATGTCTCATCTAAACTACATCTCAAGTGAAATGTTACCACGGTCCAGGATTTCTCGCGGGGTCCCTGTTCCGCGGGACAAGGGATTCTGGCCAGGTGGACACGGGATAAGGCTTTGACAAACAGACTACACAC
>NW_022196895.1:63529995-63545627 GCF_008632895.1 Mastomys coucha
AGACAGGAGGCTGACTTTCCTTGAAGTTTTCGCCTCAAATACCGCCATCACGCAAGTGTGCGTGGCAAAATGTTACAGAAATTAAAAAATACATTTGTACATTTTATTATCAATGAAAAGAAGCCCTTCTTCACTTCCCAGAGGACTTAAGCTAAATAGTCAACAAATGACTAACCAGATGGAAGGAGAAGAAACTGAATTCAATAATATACACATGGAAAGTTAAAGTTCTCTGGGTCTCCACCAAGGCCCGCTAAAGAAGAAGGAATAGTTCTTCCAACAGAACATCTTGGGGAATCTGGGCATCCACATACAGAACAAGATACACCCTTGTCTCATTCCTCCAACAGCTTTAACTGAACATTAATCAAAGACCTGATATGAAAAACCCCCTAACACTCAACCACAACAAGAAGAAAACCAGCCCAATTCAAATCTGGTTAAAAGGATTTAAGTGGGCATCTCTGCAATGGCTCATAAATAGACAGGGAGCATCATTAGCCGCAGTCATGACACCATCAGCATGCTGTCTGAATAGACTTGCTTCCTCAAGATATTTCATAGAAATAGAACACCACAAAAACTTTGCATGGAAATCTTGCAGAATATGAATGAATGGTACTCAAACACTAACCTTCTCTGACAGCTGAAGAAATTCTCCACAGCTTCTAAGTCTACTAAAAAAAAAATTTGTTCACAGACCTAGGGCAGCTGTGGATACCTACATTTCACATTTTGCCAGCCTCAATAACCATTTTCTGGACTTCAAAATATAGACTTAATATTGTTTTAAGTTTTGTTCATCAATCTTTGGTTAAAAGATCTTGAAACATTTTTCACAAAAAGATAGGAAAATGCCTTTGTACAAGTGTATGAGCTGACAAAAGTCCCCTCACATACAGCCTTCATTTGATTCTCACAATTACAAGAGCTGGACAAATACAACTTCTATTTTGACAAATTAAAAGAGACAGAACCAAAAAAGCTAAGTGCCTTACCAGAGGCTTTAACTACACATTAAGCCTCAGAAGCAAGACTCTAAAGCCCATCCCTTGCAGTCACCACGCTGCCAGGGGACATCAAAGGCCATTTGCCTGCATCTGAAAAAGCAAAGGAACTTGGTGGAAATTAACATGACTCTATCAGGAAGGTATGCTCCACGCCATCTTAATTTCTATGCAGCACAAATCATCACCTTCCCACCCTAACCTGCTCCTCCTGCCTTCCCCATCCATCACCAGGCAGGACTCTGGGAGCCTCAGGCTTCCTTCTTCTTGCACCTACACATCAAAACTAAAGAGCCATGCCCAGTTCCATTTTCTAAAGAACCAACCTGACTTCCTACTCTTAATGTGCTAGCTCAAATCTTCCTCATCTCTCATCTAAAGAGCTGAAATACTCCTAACTGGTGTATCAGCTCACAGGCTACTAATACCTAAAGACAGCAGGAAATGCCAACTGGTGTCTTTGTCCAACTACATTTTGTAGAAGATGAAATCTACTCGTTTGTTTTGTTTTTGAGACAGGGTCTTGCTAATAGCCCAGGTTGAATTGGTATTCACTATGTAGCTGAGGTCGGCCTCAAACTCACAAATAATCCTTCTGCCTCACTCTCCCAAGTGCTGTGATCACAGGCAAGCCAAGAGATGGGTACTTTCTACAAAGCCTGTGTATCTTTCTAAAAAGAGTAATCTGCTTATCCATTTTCTAGTTGACATTCCTCCCAAGCTCTCCGCTGCCCATCTAGCCTATAGACACACACAATCAGTGTGGCTCTCAGTAAACATGCCTTTCCAGCTAGTCTCACTCCCCACCACTCCCACACACATCCTATGCCCCAGGCAGTGAACACCCACCACAAAGCAGACAAACGGGTTTAACCTCACATGCCAAGTCCAAATAATTGTAGTGGCCACCTGAAGCATCCTGCTGAGAACTAAAGAGGTGGCTTATAAACTTAGCAGCAAAAAGTCATGACTGATCAGTAGGCAGCGTTTGCTTCTAGCACGAGAAGTGGGTGACCTGACAAACGTCACACGGTGTCTACACACGTGGAGCCTCGTCCTTTGAATACTGTAAGATGTCCTTCCACCTTTTTAAACCTTTTTAGTATACATCTCTGTCTCTGTAGATGCCATTTCACCACACTGCTGCTCATCCTTCAGTACTTCAGAACTCAGTCTTCTACGAGAAATGTGCTTGTCCTGAAGCAAAGGTAAGCACTCTCTGGGCTCACAATTTTCTAGCCTTCTGAAGTTACTGAACTGCATTGTTACCACTGTGGCAAAAAGTGGTACCACACGTTATCTGTGGACTTCTACACACAGTTGTACCCTGTTCCTCTGTGTACTTCATCGTCTAGCACAGTCCACTTACAAGACATGCAAATAAACCCTGGGGAATGAGCAAATGCAACATTTAACAAGAATTCCTCTGATGGAGTAAAACCTAAGCCCACGTGCTAGGCTGAGTCCATTCTGCTGTCACTTGCCAACTGGACCCATCATTCCCTCTCAGAAACAACACACTGAGAGGAAGCAGAGTGGGTGCAGCAGAGAAAGTGGGAAATACAAGACCACAGTCCCAAGCAGCATGAGCAGTGTGAAACATGTGAGAGTCAAAGTGTCCAGAAGCTAAATCTGGGCCCTAAGGTTGCTATTAGTAAAGATTGTAATCCCTCCACGTAACACTAATAAAAGTATGCATGTGGATAAATAAGGCTATATATATTTATGAACTGTAAAGTCATATTTCAATACATTCTAGAAGATCTATCACCTTACCATCATATCACTTCTGGGTTGGCTTTCTTTTTGTAAATAGGCCCTACTATGTAGCTCTGGCTGGTTGGAACTCCCTATATGAACAAGGATGACCTCAAACTCAAGAGGTCAACCTGACTCTGCCTCTGAAATGCTATTTTTTAAATGCAGATTTCTTCAGTTTTTCCACACTGTCCTTTTCTGTGCCAGGATTCGGCCTAGGATATCACATTTCACTTATTATCACGTACCCCTGGTCTCTTCAGAACTTAGACACTTTTTTTTCCAGTCTTACTATGCAGTCCTTACTAACCTGAAACTGTAAGTAGACCAGGCTGGCCTCCAACTCACAGAGATCTACCTACCTCTACTTCCAAAGTTCTCGGATAAAAGGCACGTGCCACCATTGAGACCGTCAGAGTAATTATTATAGTGTAGAGATGTGTATAATGGAAGTATGATGAGGGTGTCCATGTGCCACCGCCTTCTAGGAGCTCAGACGTAATTTGGTTGAGTTGACTCTTAGGCTCGATGTGGTTTCTAGGGATCAAATTCAGATCCCCGGGCTTGCAAGTAAGTGCATTTACCTACTGTGTGTGCAGTCTCACCATCCCTCGTTTCACTTACTATCTTGAAATATACATTATCAATAAGTATAGTCACCTAAATGTCCCAGAATGGTTTTAATTTTAAGTCTGTGAGGTGGGTTAGACAGAAGACGGCTCAGTAGCTAAGAGCTATCTCTTAAACTGCTCTTTTGGAGTACCTGAGCTCAATTCCCTGTGCCCGTATGGTTGGTCACAACAACATGTATCTCCAGTTTCAGGGAATCCAACACTCTCCTCTGGCCTCCATGGGTACTATCTGTATGTGGTGCACTGACATATATGCAGACAAAACACCCATACCCATAAAATAAAAATGAATAACCCTTAAAAAATGTTTGTGGGGGCTAGAGAGATGGCTCAGTGGTTAAGAGCACTGACTGCTCTTCCAGAGGTCCTGTGTTCAATTCCCAGCAACCACATGGTGGCTTACAACCATCCGTAATGAGATCCAATGCCCTCTTCAGGTGTGCCTGAAGATAGCTACAGTGTACTCATATACATAAAGTAAAAAATTTGTGAGGTACAATCACTTTGGAAAACTTTAAAACACAGTACATACTATAATGCTGAACACACAAATAAGGAGTAACCAAACATTTAGGCATATTACTAAGCATAAACGCTATATCTGTTCACTAAATGACATGTTCAATAGCAGCATTATTCATGACACTGGGTATTTGAATCCCAAATGTCAATGCATAGTAGAATGAATCAACAGCATATTCATACAAAGGAATGTAATGCTAAAATATGAACCAACTACAACTACATGCAACAATCTGGATTGATTTCACAAAGTCCAGAAAGAAAAATCAGACAAGAAAATATATTTTGTCTGAATCTCTCCATAAGAGATGAAAAGCAGGCGCAACGCAGACATCAGAAGTCCTGACAAGCTGACTGCGAGATGCACGGGGAAGACCTTTCCAGATGCTAGAAAGTTCTGTCCAGTTATCTGAGTCCTAGGTGCACAGATGTGTTTACACTGTGATGTACTTTTCTGTAGATTACATTTCCATTAAAAATTTCCTTAAAACTCGGGCAAAAGCTGATGATGTAACTCAACTGGTAGAGTGCTTGCCCAGTGTGCTCAAAAGCCCAGGTCTGACCCCCTGCACTGCATAACCCAAGCACTCAAGGGAAGGCAGACAATCAAGTTCAAGGTCCACAATAAGGACACCAATGGACTGCTAACATGGAAAGAGGCAAGCTGTCTGGGCCTCCACCCTAGACAAAGAACTACATGCAACCGGGGAATGCTAAGAGCAAGAGAAAGGTCTTCACCAGACTGGAAGAGTCCCCCAGCTGGTTACCCAAAACCCAGTGGTCAGCCCTAAGATCTTATGCATACTGGTAACATGAAACAGACCAAGCAGGATGTATCTATGCATTTAGGAATGTGTGTATGTATGTGTATATGTATGAATGTATGCATGCATGTAACAACCAAGAAAAAGAGGCCATGAGTTTGAGAAAGAGCATGCGGACTGCATGAAAGGGATAGGCAGGAGGAAAGGGAAAGAGGAAATGATGCAATTATACTATAATTTCAGATTTTTAAACATTATTAAAAAAAAAAAAAAACAACAAAGATGTTCAAGGCCAAGTTCATCATTGACTACATAGTGAATTCAAGTCCAGCCTGGTATAAGTGGGACCCTGTCTCAAAAGGGAGGGGAAAAAGCACAACACAATAAAAAATAAAGGTATTTTCAAATTAAAAACTGAGTGAACTCAACAGCGATGTTCACAATACAAAAATATAGTAAAAGAAGTTTCAGGCAGCTGGGCAGTGGTGGCGCACGCCTTTAATGCCAGCACTTGGGAGGCAGAAGCAGGTGGATTTCTGAGTTCGAGGCTAGCCTGGCCTACAGAGTGAGTTCCAGGACAGCCAGGGCTACACAGAGAAACCCTGTCTCGAAAAACCAAAAAAACAAAAACAAAAACAAAAAAAAAGAAGTTTCAGGCAAAAAAAAAAAAAAATATATATATATATATATATATATGGCCCCACAGAAAGTATACAACATAACAAAAACAATGTATAGAGAAGAGCAGTTGGCCCTTCTGCATCTGTGAGGCACACACCAGTGAATTCAGCCAATCACAGACAAGTATTTACAAAAACTCCTGTATCCCTGTTAAACATACAGAGGGTTTTTTTTTTCTTTTTTTTCCTTCTTATACCCAAAATAATAGAGTATAACTATTTACAGGACATTTATAGCTCTTTAAACCTAGAGACAATTTAAAGCATACAGGAGGTGGGGAATATACAGAGAGAATACATGCAATATTTAGCCATCTTACATAAGAGACGAGCATTTTTGGGTTTTGGTGCCTGGCAAGGAAAGGGATAGGGAACCTTGGAACCAATCCCTTGCTGGTATCTAGGAAAGACTGTAGTAATGTCTTAGATGCATTTTGAAGATAGTTTAATCTTATATGCAGAATCCAGATGCCAATTTTCTCTCTCTCTCCCTCCCTTCCTCCCCCTCTCATGACTGGTTTTATTTCAACTTGACACAAACTAGAATTGTCTGAAAGGAGGGATCTTCAACTGAGAAAATGCCTCCATAAGATCTGGCTGTAAAGCCTTTTCTTAGTGACTGATGGAGGAGGGCCCAGGCCACTGTGGAGGGTACTGGGTTCTTAAAAAAGAAGCACCTAAACTGGTAGTCCTAGGTTCTAAAAGAAAGCAAGCTGCACAAGCCACGAAAACCCATTTAAGCAGCACCCCTCCACAACATCTGCATCAGCTCCTGCCTCTAGGTTCCTGCCCTGTTTGAGTTCCTGTCCTGACTTCCTTCAATGAAGAACAGCAACATGGAACTATAACCTAAATGAATCCTTTCCTTCCCGACTTGTTTTTTGGTCATGGTGTTTTTTGATGCAGCAATAGAAACCCTAAAACACACACACACACACACACAAATTCATATATGTATATTTAAAAAGACCAGAAAACAGGAAGTATTTAAGGGGACTAACGGAAGAGGCATATGAGAATAATGAATTCTAAATATAAGCAAAGTGTGATGATATATATAATATTTATGAAGAAGTCATAATGAAACCCATTATTTTGTATGCTAAAAAATAATTTAAAAGAAGGGAAAGTTTTTTATCTTACAGATCTTGAAGATCAAGATGGCATTACATGGATCAATCTAGATAAAAGTAAGATTACATAAAAGTATTGTCTTGACAAGTGAAAAAAATACTATCTTATGGCATTTTAAAGCATGAATTGAAGTATCAGTAATCTATTAATATATAAAAATCAGGAAATAAATGGAATAGAAGCATTTTATAGTCTTTGCATTTTCTAGAAAGCAATACAACTAGCAATTTGTTTAAAACTTTTATAAGACAACCACTTAATGACAAAAGAATATTATAATAAATGTATAAAGTTAGAAGTTTTTAAAAAATAATCAAAAATCAATCAGACAATTAATATAGAAGAGGTGGGACAACTAGCAAACAAGTTTATAAAACCCAAATTTCAACTGGGCATAGTGGTGTTTGCCTTTAATCCCAGAACTTGAGAGGCTGAGGCAGATGAATCTCTGAGTTCAAGGTCAGCCTGGTCTACAGAGCTGTTACACAGAGAAACCCTGTCTTGAAAACCAAACCAAACAAACAAAAACAAAGACAAACCCAAATTTCAGTAATCAGAGTAAATGTAAACAAATCTGAACTAAAATTAAAGACTGAAGGTTTCTTAGTGGTAGAGTGAATGCCCAGCATACACGTCTTCAGTATGATTCGTAACAATATCAAAACTTAAAAATTACATTTATTTTGTGTCATTTCTAAACAATCATATAAAAAGGTAAAGATAACTTGTGGTGCAAAACATCTTGGTAAACACTTGCTTAAGGAACCAGGGCTAACATTAATGTTACATTATGCCTGACATGGCATAATGAGACAAGACCTTCACTACTGTAGTATTCTTCCCACTTCCCCACCCCAAGCCTATAGCCCTAGTCTAGTCATGAAAACATAAGGCAAAGCTAAGCTTGTCAAAAATTCCCACTGGTCAGAAGAGACTGAGAAGCATGATATATAAACACAAGATGCATTTCCTGTTTGCTATGGGTGTCCTCTTCTCTTGACGTTCATTTTGTTTGGGGCTCCTGCTAAGTAGCCCTGGCTGGCCTGGCATCTTCTGCCTCTGCCTCCCAAGTGCTGGGATTAAAGGCGTGTGCCACCACTGCCCGGCTCAGAGCTTTATTAATAGCACTGCTATAGAAGATAGATGGGAACTGTTCCTATTTTACAGAGCTTGTGATAACAAGGATAATGACTTGAAGAGACGGACACTGTCAGTCTCCACATGCTATTCTTTCTGAGCCTGTCCTCTCAACATCTCTCACACTCACTATGTGGCCTAGGCTGTTCTTGAGCCTTTGGGATTCCTGTCTCAGCCTCCTGAATGCTGGGATTTCAGATACTCGAGTCACCATGTGTGCAGAATAGTAATAGCCTATTAACATACAATCATTGGTAAGTGTGTAGGGTTTTTTAGTTTTGTTCATTTTTTTTGAGGGTAGGGGGGTTTGGTTTTGAGGGTAGGGCCCTGGCTGTCGTGTACCAGCCTGGCCTTGAGTTCACAGATTCGCCTGCCTCTGCCTCTGTCTCCCAAGCTAATCATTTCTAACAGAGTTTATCAATATCTGAATGTAATGAATCTATTACTTCCCTCTGCAGAGGCAGAAACACAGGAAACTACAAGGTATCATTCCCAAATGTCTCCCAGAATGCTGGGGCTACTTCCAGCTAGTCCAGCGTGCTAAGAATTTGAGGAGTAAACTGAAGTTCAAAGTGACAGCAATTTTATCCAGTTAGGTTTCACTTTGCAACTGAGCATTTGAACATGTGATTAAACCTTCCCAGGTATCTGGAAGAAGACTAGGTAACAGGCTTAACATTTTAGGCAGTATTAACTTCATGGTAAATTCACCACTATGTTTACATTTTTTTCTCTTCTTCAACTGTTTGTTTAAACTGCACTGGAAAACAGAATACTGCCTGCAATAAGATAAAGTCAAGACGTTTATTAACTGAACTACTAGTCTGACACATGCGATGACAATGACTCTTACTTATTCTTATAGGCAATGATGTATTTTGGTAGTCTGCAATTCCACCTCTGCCTCCCAGACACCTACGCTGGACTCACACACATATACTCTTACATATATATATCTGACAGTGATCAGGCTATGAACACTCAAGAAACACAACAAGCCTGAACTAAAATATTCTGAAGCCTATTTTTACTGAGTCCACCTTTTTCCACAAACACTGTTTCTCTTTGGAACCCAGTAGGCCGTGTTCCAAGCCCACTCTCCTCGCATTAGCATGAACCTTGCTGAGAAGCCTGATCACATCCTCTTTTCACAGCCCAAACAAAGCCCAAATGCTCCCTATACCAAAACCACCCTCTAGGGACCCCTCATCAGTATGCACACTAGCCTCCATTGTTCCTCCCAGGAACTGCTAGTTTGCTACCACCCTTCAGGTTATTTAAAATCAAGATTGGGCCATAATTTTTTAAATGTTCTTTATACATCTAAAACTAAAGGCATACCAAAATTTTGGAACACAAGTAGAAATAAATGACTGCTGTCCAATGGGTATTGAAATTCTGGAAGGCTGATGGGGCCATGCAGGCTTCTCATCTCTAATATGACACTATGAATGTTTCTTTGTTACAATTCAGATAAACAGACTTTTAACCTCCTAAAGAGCTAGGCTATACTTAAAATCTCACCAGTTGCAACTCTCTTTTATTTTTAGAACAACTTGGCAAAATAAATTTTATGTATTGGACATTGTTTCCATACACAGAAACAAACAAACAAATAGCAACTATATAGGCAAATGTGGGAAAAAGAAACTTTTTATCTTTAGCCTTTTTAACCATCTCATACAAAACAACTGCTTATATTTCCAGAAGTTTACTGGAACACTTGAACGCTTGAAATAGGACTGTTTTCCGCTGTTGTTTACACAGTTTTTTCTTCTGCTTTGATAATATAATGAGCGTGGTCACATCACAAGTAAAGTCAGGACAGGGACCACTCTACAGTCCTCAATCCCACACTCTGTGTGTGTGTGTGTGTGTGTGTGTGTATGCGCCCTGGAATTGGAGTTTTGTATGGCTGTCCTTATGTGGGTGCTGGGAATGGAACCCAGGTCCTTTGCAGGAATAAGTACTCTAAAACACTGACTAATCTCTCCAGTCCCCAGTTCAAAGATTGTCTAACATCTAAAGATCTTTTATTGCCAAGCATGATGGTACATGCCTTTAATCACAGCACCTGGGAGACAGAGGCAGGAGGATTTTTGAGAGTTCAAGGCCAGCCTGGTCTACATAGTGAGTTTCAGGACATCCATGGCTACAGAGAGATCCTATCTCTAAATAAATAAATACCTTTTCTTAGTGGACTGGAAAGAAGAGGTTCTTGGCAGCAGTGACGGGGGAAGTGGCACTCACGACAGCCTCAGCCCACAACGGAATTATTTGGCCCAAAATGTCAACTGTGTTGGGATTAAGAAACACCTGCCCTAGACGTTTGTCCCAGTGTTTAGTGAGTAGTTAAAACTCTGGTGGTGTGAGAAGACCACAAGACCACGGGAGGAATGAACCTGCTTGACACTTTCCATATTACCCCCGACACCACACAGATTTACAGAGAAAAAAGGAAGACACTGGTTCTCCACTGCATGCTGGACACCGGAGAGTGAGGAACTTTCTTGAGGTCATCCAGCTCCGAAGGAATCAAACAGAAACTGTCACTCCAGAGTGTTGCAAAGCCTAGACCTGGGTTTAAGTCAGAGTGTACCAGTATGACTTTGAACATGTCACTGGACTTTTCTAAAACTCTACTTGGAAAACAAATGAGCTGGTACTGGGCGTAGGAGGACTGTCATAAGTCAGAGGTCAGCCTGTGCTATCCAAGGTGAGTTACAGGCCACCAGCCTGGACTAGAAAGTGAGGTCCTGAAGTGGGGTGCAGTGGCTCTCGACTTTGAATCCAGCAGAGGCAGGCAAATCTCTGTCATTTCAAAGCCATCCAAGGCTACATAGTGAGACCACGTATCAAAAACAAACAAAAAGGAAGCAAGTAATATTTTATTATTGCCCAGCTTGATCCCCCTTGGAGTATACTCAATAAATCTGTTTTATTTCTAAACAAGCACACACAAAACAAAACAAAAAACTTATAAAAATGTACCCAGTACCAAGTATCAAACTACTTTCTAATCACTTTTTTATTTCTTGAGAAAGAGTCTATGTAGACCACCATAATAAGCATTACTAACCACTTTCTTTTCTTTCTTTTTTTTTGGGTGGGAGGGGCAGTGGGGGGTGTTAGAGACAGGGTTTCTCTGTATAGCCCTGGCTGTCCTGGAACTCACTGTGTAGAGCAGGCTGGCCTCAAACTCAGAAATCCGCCTGTCTCTGCCTCCCAAGTGCTGGGATCAAAGGCATGCACCACAACTGCCTGGCTACTAACCACTTTTTAAAAACAAAATTTAAAGCTAGGCTCGATACCTCTTCAATCCCAGCACTTGGACTTAGGAAGCTGTAGACAGGAAGATCAAAGAGTTCTAGGCCAGCCTCCGCTTCATGAAATGTTTGGAACCCACCTAGGCTATAGAAGACCCTGTCTTAAACAAAATTCAACATTAAATGCTTAAAAAAATATGTTTTCTGCAACCAAGGACCTACTATTAAATCCCAGGAGGAAATAAACTAATATTTGAAAATGAACAACCCTAAATATTTTTATTAAAAACTTTTCCATACAATGTATTTATTCTATTCTTTCCCCTGCCCTCATCCCTGAACACTTTAACCATCAAGCTCTGACATGTTTCAGAATGTATCAACTACCCTGATTAGGTATCTTGTATCCGCAGCAGAGATGGTGAGTGGGAACAGGAGAATGATGATGGTTCTAAGTCCATTACAAAGAAGGGTGTGGAGGTCCATGCCAATGATCTTAGCGTTTGGAAGGTGAGAGCAGAGGAACCAGGAGTTCAAGAACAGCTTCAGGGGGAGTACAGGAAGACTTAGTCCTCCAAAATGTAAAAATTAAAAGTAAAATATAGGCCTGGTGAGAGGGCTCAGTGAGTAAAAGGCTTGCCTCACAAACCTGGCAACCCAAGTCTGACCCACCCCCCCCCCAGAACCCATTTAAAGGCAGGAGAACAGGTGCCACAACTTTGTCCTCTGACCTACACATGCCCTGTGGCAAGTGTCCCCCTCGAACCCCATACACACCATGCACACAATTAACAATATATAGAAATTTAAAAATAAGTTTTTAAAAATTCATCAGTGTCTGGGAATCATCTATTTATTATTTCTCTGCAAAATGTACTGCACTCATACTAATGATGCATTCATCTCAATGTTCCAACAACAGTTAGTAACAAGAATCACCCCAAAGAATCTATCTATCCGTCTTTGACAAACAGTCAAAGCACTTCTGGGATCAAGTTCCTCAACAGTTCCTGATACACCAAACAACCAGGCCTGTTCTTTCAATAGAACAAACCAAAGGCTCTTCTGAAGCGAGGTCGCACACACTCTTTCCTCTGGAAACAGTTCGGGACCGAGACAAAGCCTCGTTTGTTTGGAAAAAAAAAATTATCTTTTCATGGCATCTTATAAATAAATTACAACTGAAACTGTAATCTACTAGGGCCAAGTCTAAAATCAAGCAACAGATCAAATAAAAAATGTTTGAAGGTGAAAAAAAAAGAGAGATTCAAAAGAATCACCAAAAAGTCAGCTTTAAATATCATTCAAGGTACACGTGTATCAAAACGTCACACGCTATTCTGAATATAGTGCAACATTGAGGTTATATCACAATGACTGGCTTTAAATAAATTAATAAAACTATGTTTACTTGAACTAAAACTGAGAGAATATTCCAGTATGACTGATAATACTGAATGTTTCCCTCAGTTTAGAAAAGGATTTTCATGAAATGTCGTTTTACAGACTATTCTAATTACATTTTTCCACCAGGCATTTTGACACTCCCATCAACTTTCTAAAGATGAAGGTGGATTGTTTTGCTATGTTTTTAATAGACTTGCTTCTCAAAGAATGAGTTAGATAAAACCGGATAGGGGAAACCTATTACCAGTCTTCCCATCAATAAAGCATGTGAGTAAGCTCCTGGTTATGTGTCACTGTTTAGGTGACAAGTCATGAAGAATGTACGCGGACTAACTAAAAGCAATTTCATCTCAACAGCCTGTTTACTTCTTATAAACCTGCGCTTTTCACCACAGCCAATTTTCACACTCGATACCCAGAAGTCATCCTTTCTTCGAATGTTCTCATAATAGCAGAATTCTTGGGGCTCGGTGGCATTTATTTCCAAGGACTACTGACAAATTCAAAATGCAACCAGGGGCCAGCCAGCCAGCTCATTTTCCCAACGATGTCATCATCCCAACACGATCCCGAGCGAGCCTCTCCGGAGCCCTCATCCCCAAGCTCAGACCCCCCCGGTGAACAGCCGAGGCCGGCGGACGCGCACCCAGCCTCCCCGGAGCCCTGGTCCCGCAGCCCCGCCCGCCCGCCCGCCTGCCCTCCCTCCCGGGGCCGCCCGCCAGCTTCCCACCGGGCCGGGGGCCTCGGGTCCCGACCTCACCGGAGGCGGGGGGCGGCTCTCCCTCCTCGCCGGCGGCGGGCGCCAGGGTGACGGCGCCGTCCCTCCAGACGCGGATCTGCGCGGCCGAGCGCACGCGGCGGTAGCGGTGGGGCTGGCGGCGGGCGGCGGCGCGCAGGGAGCCGCAGCACTGGAAGCACACGGCCCACGCCTGCTCTTCGTTGATGGGCTGGTTGTAGAGCCGCAGGATCTCCTCCAGGCTCAGCGCGTCGCGCGGGCCCCCGGCCGCGCCGAGCGGCGGCCCCTCGCCGCCGGGGCTCGAGGGCTGCGCCATGCGGGCCCGTGTCGCTGCGCCGCCGGCGCTCGGGTGCCGCGTCTCCTCAGCGCCCGAGCATCGTCTCGGCGAGCCACCGCCTCCGCATCCCGGGCTGCCGCCGCCCAGGCCGGCCGCGCGCCGCCGCGGGGACTAGGCGGGGACGCCGCGGCGCTCGGCGCTGACCAGCACGCAGCCGGCCCGTAGCGCGGCGACGGCGTCTGCTCGCCCCGCCCCGACTCGCCTTGCCCCGCCCCGTCTCGTCTTGTCCCGCCCCGTCTTGGGGGCCCGCGCTGCCCAGCTGGGCCTGGGGGCGTCACTCCCGATGTGACTGACAGCCTTGGAGGCGTCGCCTCCGAAGTGAGTGATGGGCGGTGGAGCACGGCCTGGGGGCGTTGCCCCCGAGGTGAGTGACAGGCGGTGAGGGGCAACCGCTCATCTGGGGCCGGAGCTAAGGGTTCTGCAGGTCCTGGGCGCCCGGCCTCTGCTGGCATCTGGTCGCGAAGTCACTGTCACCTGTTCGGCTCGCCCAGAGTCTAAGAACTTGAATTCAGCCGGGCAGTGGTGGCGCACGCCTTTGATCCCAGCACTTGAGAGGCAGAGGCAGGGAGATTTCTGAGTTCGAGGCCAGCCTGGTCTACAGCATGAGTTCCAGAACAGCCAGGGCTACACAGAGAAACCCTGTTGGATTCAGTCTGGGGCGATTTACTAAAAAGAAGCGGTCATCTGAATCTCCCTCCCCACTGGCTGCCCAGCGCTTCCAGCTTTGGCCTCCGAACGCAGGTCCCCTTTCCCCTGATTCATCTCAGTTTCTCCTGACCACTCGACACATATCCCTGCACATCTGCCAAATTAATTTCGTAGATATATTTTTCTCTTCATTTATTTTGAAACAGTCTCCCTGGGTAACCCAAGCTGGCCTTGAACTCGCTGCCACCATGTCTGGCTACTACTTGAGTGTTGGTACTCTCTCCACTCTGTGAGGGCAGCGGTCTTGGGCTTAAGCTCAGAGCCTTTCAGATTCATCCTCCCCTGAGGTAATCATTGATAGCCACACTCATCCTAGCCTACTTAACCCAGTCTGCCATTCGAGAAGGAATTGCTTGTCAGAGACAAACTAAGGGCAATTATCTATTATACAAAAGAACTCTATGGGCCTCCCTGAACCCATTCAAGTGTTCAATAAAGCTGATAATTCTTTAAAATGTCCATCCAATCGTAGATGGGTTTAATTGGAAACATTCCACCCAGGCTAGTCTTTGAAATCCCTGGAGTTGTAGCATCTACCAAGTAAGAAAGTCATAGTAGGTACCATTTTATGTGGAATGTGGGAAACTGCACACAACAGTTAATTTTATAGTAGAATGTCATTAAGGGTGAGAAATAGAGAGGTGATTGAGGAGAAAGCTCCGCGGACTCCTTTTGTTTTCAATACAAGAGATATAAAACAGGCTCTTCAAGTAAAATTACTTAATTATGGGTTCAGAAGCTCAAATGTGAAAATGCAGTATTTAGGGCCAGTGAGAAGGCTCAGCAGGTGAAAGAAAAGACTTTGCTGCCAAGCCTGCAGCCCACAGAGTTGAAGGGGAGAACCCACTCCATGTGGTTGGTCTTTGAACTCCGTGTGTATGTGCACATACCCAATACACACAAAAAATGTGTGCCAAAGCTCTGAAGCTGAGACCCTTCTCAGTCCTTGTGTGGGAGACTAATACAGACATACTATTATAATATTAATAATATCTAATAATACATGAGTATACCAACATTCCCAATTTTTGCTTTTTTAAAAGTCCAGATTCTGTGTGGCTTTGGAAAACACAGAAGAGCTTCAAATCCTTTGAACAATGCAGAGAAACACCACCCCCATCTTCTGGCCTTGGGGAGTATTGCTACCCTTTGCACACGAACTACATAAAACCAGCTCTGTCCTTGCCTTACCCACTCAAAACAAATGAGATTAATTGAAGAAGGATTACATGGGCCATAAACTGAAGTAGGGCAGTAACTAAATGCTCAGTTAATTGTAACAATGGAGGGAAGGTTGAGAGAGGTGGAAGTGAGCAAAAACTTTATTAAAATCCAAATCAGAATTAGAATTGTATGCAACCCAAGCTGGCCTCTAATTCTATATGTAGCCAAGGATAAGTCTTGAATGTGTGTCCATGCTTGATTTATTGTAGGTTCAAACCCAGGGCTTCATGCATTCTAGGTGATAATGCTCAATAGCTTAGCTCCATCCACACACCCCATGTTGACTGTTTATATCTTCTTTTTTTTTTTTTTTTTTTTTT
>NW_022196895.1:63545652-63548117 GCF_008632895.1 Mastomys coucha
TTTTGAAAGCTGATTTGCAACCCTAGGATTATTTTCATTTTCTGAATAATGATTTTTAAAATGTAAAAATTTTGAAAGGAAAAAAATATTATGAATCACTGAAAGGTTATATACAAAGAAAATGTGTTTCTAAGTAGAAACCCTATGATATATATATTGTGAAGTAGATCTGCCTCTTGTGAGCATCCGTGGAATTACGGTGAAGCAGGACGACAGCTAGAACACTGATATTCCCCTCTAGACAGCAGAGTAGGCGGGAATAAAGTCCTTCTCTAGTGCGCATCTCCTCAGCTTGAGGAGCTGAGCACGGCACACTTTCTTTACAGAGATAGTCAGCATCCTTTGCAGTTCTGACAAGCCCCTCATATTCACCACTGATTCTCTTTAGACCAACAGCTACCTGCAGAGTGCTGAGGAGTCCCCAGAATCCTGTGCCATTGTAGGCAGCTTCCTGCTTCTCCTTTTCAATTCAGTCTCAAAAATTCAAATACCTTTGGTTTGGTATATTTAGTTCTACCATCATTTTGTTTGTTTGTTTGTTTGTTTTTGTTTTTCGAGACAGGGTTTCTCTGTGTAGCCCTGGCTGTCCTGGAACTCACTCTGTAGACCAAGCTGGCCTCGAACTCAGAAATCCGCCTGTCTCTGCCTCCCAAGTGCTGGCATTAAAGGTGTGTGCCACTACCGCCCGGCATCATCATTTTTTTTTAAACTCTGTGTTTATATAATAGTGACTTTATATCAACACTTAAGATATTTTCAAAGTATCAGGAGATCAGTGAAACTGAATGGTGTAACTCAGAATATGATTTTGGTTTTCCTTGATTTTCATATGTTTATTTGGAAAATAGGATCCTTGAGACTTCTTCTTCTTCTATTTACTTATCATTTTTGTAATATATGTATTTCATGCTTGGTACTCTGGACACGATGCAGGCTAAGCTGCTCCGAGCGAGGCCTTTAGGGAACGCAGACTGTCTGTGCAGCCTAAGCTTATCTCAGACCGTCCCAGACAAATGCTCCTAAGAGGCACATTCACCTAGAAAAATACACCAAAGGGAGGAAAAATAAAACAGTGGGTTTTTTCCATGTTGTAACCTCAATTTCCAATGTCAATAATTACATATATATATTATAGTGACTTTGAACACTTCCAAAACGCTTTTCAGTTATAACAGTTGAAGGGTGAGTTTTTACTCCTATCTTACAGTCACAGGACAAAATGGAGGGCTGCAAAGTGAGATGGTGGGGGTGGAGCCCAGGCCTCCTGACCAGCTCACTTTCCTCTGTTGCTGACACTCAACCCTCCTCCTATCAAATCTAAGACAATAGGAAAAGACCAATATGATTGTTTAAAACTTGCTATTTTAAAACATCAAAATGCCTAAATCAGGCGATCCTCTTGGTTAGTTTTTGTAGATTAATTGGCGTTTGGGCTTCGTCACAAGTCATCTCACACAGTAATTACCTTCTGTGTGATTAGCACGGTCTCATCCCTCTAAAACAATTATGAATTAATTGTGCAGGCTTACTTACTATTGAAAACTGACATCTTGGGCTGGAGAGACAACTCAGTAGCCTGCTATTGCAGAGGCCCTGAGTTCAGTCCTCACCTCTGGCCTCCACATGCATATGTAGACATGTGCACACACACTAATATGTATACACAGATATAGACAAGTACATACATGTATACACAAATACAAGTGTCAACTAAACGACTGGACTCTCTTCCATACACACTTTAGAAGCTAGATGTACCATTCACATAATTTTTTTTCAGACAGTCTCACTCTAGAGCTCAGGCCACCTGAAGCTATGTCATTGGAGGTATCAATTCTTCTTTCTCAACCTTTGGGGTGCTGAGATTACACGTGTGAGCCACAATGTCCAACTACAGACATTCCTAAGCCTGGCATGGTGATACATGCCTTTAATCCCAGGCAGAGGCAGGCAGATCTTTGTGAATTCAAGTCTACATTGCTAGCTCCAGAAGAGCCAGTGCTATATTGGGAAACCTTGTCTCAAAAAAAGGAAAAAAAAAAAGTCAGGCAGTAGTGGCGCACACCTTTAATGCCAGCACTTGGGAGGCAGAGGCAGGTGGATTTCTGAGTTCGAGGACCGCCTGGTCTACAGAGTGAGTTCCAGGACAGCCAAGGCTACACAGAGAAACCCTGTCTCAAAAAAAAAAAAAAAAAATAGTTGGGCTGGAGAAGGAGAGATGGTTCAGCAGTTAAGAGCACTGTCTGATTTTAAAGAGGTCCTGAGTTCAATTCCCAGTGACTACATGGTGGTAGCTCACAACCATCTGTAATGGGATCCGATGCCACCTTCTGGTGTGTCTAAAGAGAGCAACAGCGTGCTCACATACATAAAATAAAAAAAATCTTAAAAAGAAAAATAACAAAACCAAAAATGACATTCTCAAAATAATATAGAAAATACTTTTTTTTTTTTTTTTTTTTTTT
>NW_022196895.1:63548193-63555944 GCF_008632895.1 Mastomys coucha
ACTCAGAAATCCGCCTGCCTCTGCCTCCCAAGTGCTGGGATTAAAGGTGTACGCCACCACCGCCCGGCTCAGAAAATACTTTTTATAAAGGATGTGGGACTAGGAATATAGCTCAGGAGTGAGCACTTGTCAGATTACAGAACATTTACTTAACAAAATAGAAGAAGTCATGTAGGAAAAGAAAAAAAGGGGTGATGGAGAAAAAAGGTAGAACATGGTGGCTCACTTATGTAATCCCACACTGGTGAAGCTAATCAGGTAGAGTTCAAGTCTGAGAGCAATCTGGGCTGCACAGTAAGCTGAGAAGGGGATATCACAGTGGGGTTCACATGACACAAGTATACCAGGACCTCAAAACAAAGCCAAGGTTCTATAAAACAATAAAGTGGTAAAGGAGGAAGAAGTAAAAATAAAACGGGCACTAGGCAAAAAGAAAGATGGTAGACCTAAATACAACTGCAACAGTGATAACAGATATAATATATAATATAAATAATATAGTATAGAATGAGTAAGAATGTATTTTTTGAAGAGGTTACTGGGAATTTAACACATAGCTTTCCACATGCTAAGCATGTGTTTTACCACTAAGCCTAATGAGAATTTATTTAACAATTCCTTTAAGACACACAACTTTCAAATGGATTTTAAAAAGATTCAATTATATCATCTGCTTAAGACATTATTGACATTCAAAAATGACAGATCATATGAAGGCTTAAGAATGGAAGAGGGTATAATCATGAAAAATGGCATCCACCAAAGCCACCCCCACTTTCCAAGTGACCCCTTAGAATGCCAGTTGATTTTCCCCTCCTACCTGCCCCACCCCAACTACTGAAAATCTGGGTCTAAAATTAATACGGAATTTTCAAGGTACCCAGAATAACTTAAATGATCTCGGGGAAAGAATGAAGTTGTGAACCCCCTTTCCCCAAACAATTATCAAAATGTTTTAGTGTGTGCTAGGCTTGCAGTTCAGCTAGTAGAGTGCTTGCCTAGCATGCAACAGGCTCTAGGTTTGAACTCTGTGGAGAGCTATAATGTGCCTTGCCCTAAGATGGCGCCGGCTCCCGCCTTCCGCTAGCCCGAAAGCGAGCGCTCTCCGAGAATGACATGTCCTTATTTGGCTAAGCTTGCCGATCTGGTTGCTTCCGCACATTGGTGGCCTATCTGCTCTTCCCACGTAGCCTGCAGGGGTTGGTTGGCGCAGGAGTACTTAAGCCTGCGCAGGCTTCCCCCCCCCCCCAAATCCCCCTCTCCGGGGTCAGAAGATTGTTTTAAGAATCCTGAATAAACCTGCTTTAAGAAGAGCTCAAAGGGTCGCGTCCTTCTTGCTGGTCGAGGGGGTCGCGTCAGAACTCCACCACAACATACAACTGGGTGTGGTGGCACACATCTGTATTCCCAGGATTTAGAAGTCAGACGCAAGGATCAAAAACTCAGTCACCCTCAGCTACTAGAGTCAATTTAATGCTAACCTGGCTTATGTGAGACTCTGCCTCAAAAATGTGTCACAAGGGGCTGGTGAGATGGCTCAGCAGGTAAGAGCACTGACTGCTTTTCCGAAGGTCTTGAGTTCAGATCCCAGCAACCACATGGTGGCTCACAACCACCCATAATGAGATCTGACGCCCTCTTCTGGGTGTGTCTGAAGACAGCTACAATGAATTACACTGGAGCGAGGGGGGCCGGAGCGAGCAGGGCTGGCAGAGATCCTGAGTTCAATTCCCAGCAGCCACACACATGATGGCTCATGGCCATCTGTACAGCTACAGTGTACTCATACACATAAAATAAATAAAATAAATCTAAAAAAAAAATGTGTCACAAACTAGGCATGGTGGTACACACCTGTAATCCTAGCCCTTGGGACCAAAGCAAGTTCCAAGCCAGTCTACTTGATGAGTCTCAGACCAACAGGGATACACAAATGAGATTGTTCTTACAACCATGGTACTGACATATAAGAAAGACTCAGGGGGGGAAACCATGTACATCTATGGTCAAATACTTTTTTCCAGGATGATAAGACCAAGGGGGAAACTTAACTATAGATTCGGCAACAGATTCTTCAGTCATGACCATGAACCACAAGAAGAAAAAAAAAAAAGATAATGCTTTTCATAAACATTAAAATCTTTGTACTTCCAAGGACACTCTCATCTGACCTGATGGCACCGCAGGGACGTGGTAAACACTGCAGGCAAGCACGCACACACACATACATAAAAATGATTTTATAAGTCATATATAAAGAACACACCAGCCTGTTGGTGATAGATCAAACAAACCTTTAATCCCGGCACTCGGGAGGCAGAAGCAGGCAGATCTCTGTGAGGTCAAGGCCAGCCTGGTCTACAGAGTGAGTTCCAGGATAGCCAGGGCTACACAGAGGAACTCTGTCTCAAAAAAACAAAAACAAAACCAAACAAAACAAAGCTCCAAAGGAACATTCTGATAGTTGATGTTGACAGGATCTAGGTCACCACCTATGAGACAAACTTTGGGGCAAACCTGCGAGGGATCCTGAGATACTGAGGATCAGTCTCTGGGCAGGCCATTCAGGGATTATCTTGCTTGGAAAGTGGCACCATGCCCTGGGCTTGGGAAACCTCTGTTTCTTGACTGTGGATGGAATATGACCAGCTCTACCACCATGACCGAGTGCAACTCCCAACCGGGAGCCAAAATAAGCCCTTTCCCCCTTAAGTCGCTTTTGTCATGGTACTTTGCAGCAAAAGGTGACTGAGACACAAACACGGAATTATTAGCACACGCGGTCTACTGATTGATGAATTAACTGTCTTCAGTAAACCAACTTTAAAGAATATTAATGCCAGACTCTACTTAAGTGCATAACAAATTTATTGTAGAATTGATAACAAAAGCATGCTGAAATACATGTGCTGCTATATAGGAAGACAGGAGGACCAACCTAGTAACAAAACATCTTTGAGCTCAATACATCCACCTTCTTTGTATATGCCTCAGTTTACCTCAAAAGTTGAAAACGACAAACGATTTTCTATTGCTGGATTTATGTATAATTCTAGTAATAGATTAATTCTCTAAAGTCATGTCAGTCTTATAAGAGATGAAAATGAAGAGGGAGTAATACTTTGGCTTCTAAAAACACATTAAATCATAAATATTCATTGTAATTTTTTTCAAGTTTTATGATATCTAGCTATCTTTAGG
Organism: Mastomys coucha; assembly: GCF_008632895.1. Classification (NCBI taxonomy): domain Eukaryota; kingdom Metazoa; phylum Chordata; class Mammalia; order Rodentia; family Muridae; genus Mastomys; species Mastomys coucha. Next base: position 63,551,395 of record NW_022196895.1, read on the forward strand.
GGTTTGTTTGTTTGGTTGGTTGGTTAGTTGGTTGTTTTTGTTTTGTTTTGTTTTGTTTTGTAGACAATGTTTCTCTGCATAGCTCTGGCTGTTCTGGAACTCACTCTATAGTCCAGGCTGGCCTCGAACTCACAGAGAGATGCCTGCCTCTGCCTCCCAAGTACTGGGATTAAAAGTGTATGCAACCACAGGTAGGCATGGTATCTTTAGATTTTAATTTCAAAAAATAATTTTTAGGCCAGTGAGGTGGCTCAGGGGGTGAAGGCACTTCCTTGCTGGCAAGATGGCTGACCTGAGTTCAATCCCCAGAACCCATACAGTGTGAAAGACAGAACCTGCTCCTGACAGCTGGCCTGACTTCTACAAACTCTACGATATATACTCACATGTACAAGCACATGTGTATGCGCGCGTGCGTGCACACATACAAAGTCAATATAAAAAAGTCAGACATCCAAAAAGAAATAAATAAATAAAATCATTTTATTTGCAACAGCAAGTAATGAAAAGAATAAATAATTTGGATAGTGGACTGGCATATACTTATTTCTTAAGACCACTAATGGATAAAGCAACTATACTAAGAAACTGCACACAGAGGCAAGCAAACTTCTGAGTTCTGGGCCAACCAGGGCTTCACAGTTGAGACTACACTGTGGGCGTAGCTCAGTGGTAGTGTTTGCCTAGCATGTAGGGAGCCCTTGATTTAATTCCTAGTATCACCAAAACAAAACAGTCTCTGCACAGAAACACAGAATGGACAGTCAAAATATTTATCATTAGTTACTTACAGAAAGTTGAATTAATTTAGTTTTTAATGCTTACCTTTGCTCTCTTATGTCATTTAAATTTGCTCAATTTAAAATAAACTCACATGCTTTCTCAATGGCCTCTTACGATTCTTTCAATGACACTAATCATATGTAGGCTGATCTGTTTTTTTTTGATTGGGTTTTTTGTTTGTTTGTTTTTTGAGGCAGAGTTTCTCTGTATAGCCCTGGCTGTCCTGGAACTAGTTCTGTAGACCAGGCTGGCCTTGAACTCGAGATCCACCTGTTTCTGCCTCCCTAGTGCTGGAATTAAAAGTGTTCACAACCATAGCCTAGCAATAGGCTGATGTTTTTATCACAACAAAAAATAAAGAACCACCACCATTGTAACAATGACGGGTAATAAGTATTTTCTAAAGTGCTCAATTAATTTTAATAATATTCTTAAATTACTCACATACTGCACATTCATGTGAGATTTGTTATTAAGATTTATGCTTATTGGTTACTACATTCCTTTTGTTGTTGTTGTTGTTTGTGTTTTGGAGTCAGGTTCTCACTCTATAGCCCCGACTGGCCTGAAACTTGCTATGTAGACCAGCTGGACCGTGTGAAATTAAAAGTGTGTGCACCACACCTAGCTCTTTTCTTTCTTTTTTCTTTCTTTCTTTTCTTTTCTGCTTCTTTTTTTTTCTTTTTCTTTTTTTGAGACAGGGTCTCTCTGTGTAGCCCTGGCTATCCTGGAACTCACTCTGTAGACCAGGCTGGCTTCAAACTCAGAAATCCGCCTGCCTCTGCCTCCCAAGTGCTGGGACTACAGGTGTGCGCCACCGCGGCCCGGCACGCTTTTTTCTATTCTTACATCAAAGTTTTCACATAGACTTCTGGAAAGCCTCATATATCCCTAGTATCACACAAAGATGATTTAGCAAAATATATTTTCGTCTATGTAATAAATAAACTATTATGAATTTAATTTCTCCTAATTTGTGTAAAATAATCTTTCCTTTATGAAAAATAATGATCATTTTGATTTAGCTATGGCTTAAACCATTAGACAAATCTCTTTAACTACTTACTAATGTAAAGTAACAGGTCTTTCATTCACATTTAGACTACTGAGTCCCTCAAAACAAAGTCTCATTTATTATTATACACTCAATTCATACTAAATTCAATACAAACTTTTATCCTTATTTTTTAAGTACATACATGATATTTTAAAACATTACCAGTCGGATCTATACAAAACAATGACAACCAAAAAGCTGATTTTAAATTAAGAAACCTTCACACAGCTACTCATATACAATTCTAATAAAACACAGGAATAATTCTTAGGAAATGTTAGTCCTATAATACTGAGCGATATTTACAAGCAAACATGATCCAAACAGCACATGCAGACTCAGGGTAGGTAAACACTCGAACACGAACTGCCAGTCGCACCTGGTCTCCACGACAACAAATTATTTCTTCACAAAAAGGAGACCTATATAAAAACAAGAAAGTAAGGAGAAAGTCACTGTAGAAGCTCCCATGTCTGTAGGTTGTCAAACCTAGCAATTATCAGATTAATTGCTTTCTAGATTCTTAATACAAAAAAAATATATGAATTAACAAATTTTTAAATTATGAATTAATAAAATCCTTACCGAAGACAAGTGGCAAATGCACGCCTTGCATTTCTATAGACAAAATGTATGGGGAAGCCTTTAAATGTGTGCCCGTCAGGGACAGCTCGCCTTATGGCATCCTGAAACTCTTCATTGCCTGCAGATATGCTTGTTGTTCTCTCAAACTCATATGAGGCCAAAGCCGGTGATAACAGATAGGAGAGCTGGTCTTCCCAAACAGTAGTGAGGCCGAGGTCCTGGGATAATTAGAATGTGAAATGTATGAATGTTTTAAAGACCAATTCCATACAAATGTGCTTCTTGCTTTTGGGCAAGGTCTCTGAACATGGCCTAGCTGGGCAAGACTTTTTTTTATTTTTTATTTTTTATTTTTATTTTTTGGTTTTTCAAGACAGGGTTTCTCTGTGTAGCCCTGGCTGTCTTGGAACTCACTCTGTAGACCAAGCTGGCCTCGGACTCAGAAATCCGCCTGCCTCTGCCTCCCAAGTGCTGGGATTAAAGGCGTGTGCCACCACCGCCCGGCTTTAAGAAACATTTATTTTTACTTAATTGTGTATGTGCATGTGTTTGTGTATGTGGGAAGCTGAGTAAGCCAGGAAAGTGTACCAGATCCCCTAGAGCTGGAGCTGCAGGCCGCGCACCAGTGGATATGGGTGCGACAGTCTGAAACCACGTCCTCTAGAGAGGCAAAGTGCCCTCAGCCACTGACCCATCTGTCCAGCCCAGATGGAGCCATTTTCAAGTCTCACAACTGGCTCATGACTTCTGCCACTATAATCTTTATGAAGACTCAATTTTGTTTGCTTAAGTGAACACACTTAAGGAAAAAAAAAAAGGGGGGGATGGATAGTTGGCTCTTGGGTTAAGTGCACTTGTTGCTCTTGCAGAAGACCCAGGTTCAATTTCCAGCATCCACATGGCAGCTTGCTTTTTTTTTTGGGGGGGGGGGTTCGAGACAGGGTTTCTCTGTGTAGTCCTGGAACTCTCACTCTGTAGTCTAGGCTGGCCTCAAACTCAGAAATCTGCCTGCCTCTGCTTCCCAAGTGCTGAGATTAAAGGCGTGCACCACCAACTCCCAGCCTCACATGACAGTTTGTAATTGCAACTCTAGTCCAAGGGGAGCCAGAGCCCTCTTCTGACCTTCAAGGGTATCAGGCACATAAGTGATATACATACCTACCTACAAACAAAATAATCATACACTAAAGTAATAATTCTAAAGGGAAAACTAGAAAAATAAATACCACAAAAGGAGCACGAAGCCACAACTGCTTCTGTGTCAGTTACCTTTCTGTGTTCAGACACCAGAAGCCTTAGCTGCATTTCAATTTCATTGCTCGTGACTGAGGCGTCAATCGTGGAAGCACACAGAGGTGGGAAGGGAGGGAGGGAGGTAGTAGCACCTGGAGCACACACAGACTTAATTGCTTCTTCGCTCATGGGTTTCCACTTGGACTCATCATTCAAATCAAATATGCAGGTCTCTACTGCATCCGAGGGTTGACAGTTTCCCAGGAACATCTGATGATTGAAAACACAACCAATTGTTCGATAGGGGTACAGTGGTTTGGGCTCTTCAGCAAGTGGAGGTCCATCAGGATTAGTAGGCTTGTGGATGTACCTAAAAGAAATGACAGTTTTACACAATCAGAATTTTTAAACTGTAAAGGCTCTCACTTGCTCACACTTTTGCGTGTGCAGGCTGGAAGCTGACACTGTACTCGTGTCTCTAGCACTATCTACATTTTTTTTGAAGATGAGTTCTTTCCCTGAACCCATTTCTCACAGTTCTGGGTAAAGTAGATGGTCACGAATCCCCAGGACCCTCTTGTCTCCCCAGCTCACAGCTTTGGGGGATACAGACACATATATGTCCACACTTAGCTTCTACATGAGTTCTGAAGATGGGAACTCATACTTGCATAGCAAGTGCTCTGCTGAGCCAGCTCCCAACTGCATTACTCTGCTTTATTTATATAGTGCATCTTTAAAAAACAATTTCCAGTCAGGCAGTGGTGGCGCACGCCTTTAATCCCAGTACTTGGAGGCAGAGGCAGGTAGATTTCTGAATTTGAGGCCAGTCTGGTCTACAGAGTGAGTTCCAGGACAGCCATGGCTACATCCTGTCTTTAAAAACCAAAAA
>NW_022196895.1:63556073-63595004 GCF_008632895.1 Mastomys coucha
CAAAAAACCAAAAAACATACAGAAGGAAGGAAGGAAGGAAGGAAGAAAAGAAGGAAGGAAGGAAGGAAGGAAAAAGAGAAAGGGAGGAAGGGAGGGAAGGAAGGAGGGAAAGAAAAAGGAAAGAAGCAAATATTCTATGTCTATGGTGAAGATCAAGAAAGTTTATCCCAGAGAGTATCATACTTAACCTGTATAATAATTTACCTGTATAATATTAGGCATGACTATTCAAAATGATTATCAGCCAGAGAGAATCAGAACTTAGGAAAATAAAGAGGCAGCCCAGCCCCATTACAACCCTGAAAGCTGAACACAAGATGAAGGAAAAACAAGAAAGAATACCCAAAAAGGAACAACAGAGTTGGTGTTTACTTCTGATTCTCAAACTAAACCATGTTTTTCAACTTCAATTCATTTTTAGTCTTAGAAATAATCCCCAGAAAATAAGTATGCCAATTACATAAAACTAAAAGTCAGTGTGTGTGTGTATACATATATATACACATATATGTATATATAACTAATATTATGGTACTATTTCAGAAGTACATAGTATTCTCTTAAAAGTCATTTACTTAGCTACCATATGTCAAACAACCTCTAATAACTAAGATTATAAACATGTTCTTCCGAGTTCCATCCAAACCTAAGATCGCTTCTGCAGTTTCAAGAACAGTCAGTGTGTAGAGATGCCTGCTGTCCAGCCTCCTGTCCTCAGAGTAAGTTCCAGAACCCACATGGAGGAAGAAATCAATTCTGCAAGCTGTCTTGACTTTCTCATACACTGAATGAATGAATGAATGAATGAATGAATGAACGCAGGGCTTTGGGTTTGATTCCCAGCACCACAATTGCACCTGTGTTTTATTTAAGTTTTCACATGCTGTGGCATGCAAATGGAGGTCAGAGGACAACTGTGTGGACCCCACTCTCTGCCTGTGTCTACCCACTGAACCATCTCATTGGCCCTAGCCCTGCATTATACTCTCCTTGTAAACTTAGCTGACTGACCTGTGCCCTGTTAAACTCTCCCAAAACATGATGGTGCCATCAGTTCCACAGGTCATAACCCAGGCATGAGGCGCCCCCTTGGCCTTAGTCCCAACACAGACGAAGGCCTCCAGGCCATATCCAAGAAGAAGGCTGCACAGCAGGTTAGCATGGTCTTCACAGTCACCCTAGAAAGTCAAGGCAAGTAAAGTTAGTATGTGTTCACAGATCCATTAACTACTTGAATAAAAAAAACCAAGGCAGCCAGGGGGTGGTGGCACACGCCTTTAATCCCAGCACTTGGGAGTCAGAGGCAGGCGGATTTCTGAGTTCGAGGCCAGCCTGGTCTACAGAATGAGTTCCAGGACAGGCATGGCTATACAGAGAAACCCTGTCTCGAAAAACCAAAAAAAAAAAAAAAAAAAAAAAAAAAAAAAAAAAATCAAGGCAAGTAAAGTTAGTGTGTTCACAGATCTATTAAATACCTGAATAAAAAAAGAAATCAATAAAACCTTCAACTTTAACCATTAATCCAGTGTTAATCTGAAACAAGGAGAAAATCTGCCAATGTGAAAGGATCCTAATTTACAAGGGAGATTCACAAGATAAAGAGGATGGACAAGCAAGCTGAAAAAGATTCCAGTAGGAAATGTAAATAAATGAAAAGTGCTCAAATTAAGCAAATAAGAGAGGTAAAATGATTACAAGAACAATAAAACAATAAAATGTTTATTTGGGGTGAATTATACGATGTTTTCCATGTTCCAGATTTCCTTTTTTATATTACTGTTCCACACAGAACTAGCCTCCAATTTGCAGTAGGCTCTTGTCTCTGCCAGAATGCTTGGATTAAAGGAATGTCTGCATGCCCACCCCATATTATACTATTTCTACAATTTAAAGACAGTATAAAACTGGGGACTGGGGATATAGATCAGAGTAGAATGAGCGCCTTGCGTACACAAGCCTGGGTCAGGTCTGCAGCACAACACAAGCAGGCTACCATGGTGCATGTGTGTAAACCCAGCACTCAGGAGGTAGACCATGGCCACATAGCACAGGCATATATTAGATGTGTATAAACAGATATTTTAAGTATAAGATTATTATAGGCTACATGCAAAAGTAATGATTGAATATGAAAATGAAGAATTAATTTCTTTTCCTCAAAATTTTATTTCTGATTCTATGGTTCTCACTCCCCTCTCCCCCCCCCCTTTTTTTTTTTTGCAATGATGTAAACTGAACCCAGAACTGCTCTCCCATTGAACTATACCCTTATCATAAAAACTTTTAGAGCCAGTATGCTTTCTTCCTGAGATTTTTGTTATAAAAACAAGACCCAAAATAAAATTTAAGAGGCATTTAATGCAAAAGTTCATTTATAATATCAAAAAGTCACAGCAAACTAGGTGTGGGAGCTCATGCCTTAAGTCCCAACACTGGGGAGGCAGAGGCAGGAGGATCTCTTATGAGTTCAAAGCAAACCTGGTCTACAGAGCAAGTTCCAGAACAGAGAAATGGCTCAGCAGTTAAGAAAACTGTCTGTTCTTCCAGAGGTCCTGAGTTCAATTCCCAGCAACCACATGGTAGCTCACAACCATCTGTATGGAATCTGATTCCCTCTTCTGGTGTACATAAAAAGAGAGTACTCATATACATGAAATAAATTTAAAACAAAAAAACCCTATGAATTCAATAGAAAAAGTGTTCTTAGCATAAATAAAACAGGAAGAAATTTTATCTATATATTACCAATAAATTATGGAAAATATGTGTAATGAATAAAATTATAAGATGATAAATTGGGAATAAGTTATTAGTCACATCTTCAGTATTATAATGGTAATACAATAAAACTATTTTAATATTTAAATAGTTTTCAAGGTTCTACTTATAATGTGCTTTTTCTTTAAGAGACTTGGTGTCTATTCTGCCTTGTTCACTGAGGTCCTGCGTCCTATGGCCTGGCCACTGAGGGCAGGCACCATCTGGATGCTAAGCACAGAATGGCTCTACTCTACTCTTGATACATGATGCCAAAAGATACATGAAGAGCTTCAGAGAATAGTATCAGAAAAGAGGAAGCATCAATTTTGCACAGCAAGCTTTAGGAGACTATATAATCGGCCTGTACTGTCTACACTGTAGAAAGCTAGCTGAGAACTGAGCATGCTCACATTCGTTCTCTCTGCTCGACTGTGGATGTGTTGCGAGTGGCTGTTTTAAGTTCGTGTTGCCTGCATCACTGCTGTGACGGACTGTAACCCTTCTCCCTTCTTGTGTGTTATAGGGTTTTTAAGCATAGTAACAGAATTAAAACTAAAATGAGTGATTACTTATTTTACAAACAACTGCTTATTTAAATAAAAATGTTTAAAATGTGTTGTTCCTATTATACTAGAAATTTTAGAAGTTTAAATATATAAGCAAAACTTTTAGAAACTATAGTTTAGAAATAAACTGTTTTGGACAACGTGTTTTTCAACTATTTTAAGGATACAACCTATGGGGTTTAAAGACAGGGTTTCTTTGTGTAGCCTTGGCTACCTAAGAACTAGCTTTGTAGACTAGACTGGCCTTGAACTCACAGAGATCCACCTGCCTCTCCTGCTGGCACTACAGGCATGTGCCACTACTTCATGGCCAATACTACCTATTTTATAGTACGCCAAGTCCTTTGAGTTTTGTTTTTTTTTTTTAAAGATTTATTATTATATGTAAGTACACCATAGCTGTCTTCAGACACACCAGAAAAGGGCGTCAGATCTCATTACGGATGGTTGTGAGCCACCATGTGGTTGCTGGGATTTGATAATATGTACATTTTCAAGGACATTCTTTTATAAATATGCTATAAATTAAAAACAATTATGAGAGTGGATATTACTACTCGTTCCATGTTGATGATACCTTGTTTCTACAGAGAAAAGCCAGCAGTGTGCACCACTGTTCCTGCTTGCCACCTCCTCCAATAACAGGAGCTCGTTCATAACCAAGGACATTCACGAATCGAGCCGCTTGCCTCGGAGTATCCAGAAGTCGTCCAGCTCGAAGTGGCTTAACATAGGAACAGACTGGTCTATTTATCCCATTCTCATCCTGGAGGAAGAAGGGGGAAACATGAAAACAACAAGCTAATCCCCGGAAGTACCACATCGTTCAATTAGTCTGTAGATAATTCTGGATGCCATTTGTTGAGTGTATACCTTTCATCTAGCACTATGCTACTGTATCTTTTGAGTTTCTCTGTGTAGCCTTGGCTGTCCTGGAACTTGCTCTGGAACAAGCTGGCCTCAAACTCACAAAGATCCACCTGCTTTTGCCTCCCAAGGGCTAGGATTAAAAGTGTACACCACCACTGCCTGGCACTTACATTCTTATGAAGTCTATTTCATTCTCCTTCATAAATGAAACAAATGATAGCTGTTATATAATGGAGTCAGGGTTTGGTTTGGTTTTTCCTATTTAGTGCAGCCCTGACTGTCCTAAAACTCACTCTATAGGACAGGGTAGCCTCAAGCTCAGAGAACCCCTTCTTCCCAGCACTGGGACTGAAGGTGTGCACTGGAGCCAGGATCTTTAAAACCTGAGCTGGCTGACTCCAGAGCCTGCAGTCATTAAGAACTGGTCCGAAAAAAAGAGTCAGCTGATGGATAAGGGAAGGGAATGAGATCTAAATCTAAGATGAAGTATTCTTTTGTATTGCCACACAGAATTTCATATCCAGGCAACATATTTTTTAGTTGATTGATTGAAAAAAACTGTTAACCAAGTCAATTGAAAGTAGAAGTTGAAAAAACATTTTAGGAAAATGTCATATATTCTAAATACAGGATGCATTTTTTTCTTTTCGGAGACAGGGTCTCACTATGTATAGCTGTGGTCGGCTTGGAAGAGGTATAGATTATGTAGAGCTATTCAACCTCTAATTCACAGATCTGCCTGCCTCACCTCTGCCTCTCAATTGCTGGGATTGTAAAGGTGTGTGCTACTCTGGCCTGAGAACTGGATACATCTTAATGACTATGCTGAATGACAACTGAGTGTACAAAGCTCTCCGACAATTACCTACTACACCATGTTTTTAGAATCAGTATTACCAAAGCCTCCATTTTTCTTAACTTTATGATTGCTAAGACAGCAAAGTGAAGGAGTCACTTAAAATAAAACCTTAGAGATGAGGAAAATGTCCTGATGAAATAAAACCTAATTCAGGCAACAGGAACACACTGCTCACTTTTCAGAGCCACTGATGTATTTCCACACAGCACTTCTCCAGTGCAATCCCATACCCTGACAAGGGCAGCACGACAGAACGTTAGAAGCAATCCTCCTCCTCCCCACGGACAGTCAGCTCAGGACTCTTAGTCCCAAGATCCCTGCCTAGAAATGAGGCCATTTGTAGTCTGTCCCAGTAACTAGGGAGTGCAGGATAGATGCATGAATATCTACATATCTGGTTGTTTGAAAGAAAATGGGCCCATAGGCTCATAGGAAATAGCACTATAAGGAGGTATGGCCTTGTTGAGTGGGTGTGGCATTGGTGGAAGAAATGTGTCACTCAGACGCAGGTGCTCAAGCCAGGCCCAGTGTGGCAAACGAGGCCCAGTGTGGCATTCTCTTCCTGCTGTCTGCCAATGTAGAACTCTCAGCTCCTTCTCCAGCCTGCATGCTTCCATGTTTCCTATCATGAAAATAATGGACTAAACTTCTAAAACTGTAAGCCAATTAAATGTTTCCTTTATAAGAGTTGCTATGGTCATGGTATCTCTTCACAGAAGAAACCCTAACTGAGGCAACATCTAAGACACTTAATGTCAAAAATAACACTTCCCCAGAAGCAATACCTATATATATATATTCAGAAGAAACTATACTTTAAATTTTGATTTCTAGGCTAGTAATATGTAACATGTACTTATTTTTGATGCTAGGCAGCCATAGCTCCCATGTGTCACCTGATCAAAAGATAAACAACAGATATTCCTTAGTGTATTGTGTTTCTAAGCTACAACATAGGGCAGGTCAGCTGTACTAAAAGGCACTTTCAAGTCAATATGTTCATCAGCATGAAACTACACCAAAGTCAAGGTTCATTTGTAGTTGAAATTAAGCAGTTAAACATTTCTGGTCACTGGCTTAGAAACAGAAATTATATACAATTATTGTACTTACTACTATTGTTTTAAAATATTTTATGTGTTATTTTTACTATTGTGTGTAAATGATGCATGCATATGCCCAGTGCATGTGTGAAGGTTTGAAGTTGGTTCCTTCCCCTCTGTACAAGCTCCAGGGTCATCAGCTCTCATAGCTTACTCACCAAGCCATCAAAATGCTACTTAATGCTGGTTTTTGTTGTTTTCTTTTTATTTTTTTAAGATTTATTTTAAGTTATTGTATGTGAGTACACTGTAGCTCTCTTCAGACACACCAGAAGAGGGCATCATTACACCATTACACTATTACAGATGGTTGTGAGCCACCATGTAGTTGCTGGGAATTGAACTCAGGATCTCTGGAAGAGCAATCAGTTCTCTTAACTGCTGAGCCATCTCTCCAGCCCTCTTGTTTTCTACTTTTTAAAATCTAACAATATATATCCAGATACCCAGTTCTATACAGAGTTCAATTTATATATAAGTCATAAATATCCAAATGTTTAATTAATCTTAAGTATTATGAAAAGGAATATTCCAAGTTAACACAAACTGTTATGTCACCAACCTAGCCAATACAAGATAACTGTTTTAGAAATAAACTTTCATTTGTGAAATGAATATATTTTTACAGATGTAAATTAAATATTTATAGCACTACACCCCAAATATAGAGATGAAACTTTTCTAAGATAATTTACAAACCTGGGCAAAAATCTTGACCAGCCTTGAGTTGTGAGAGGGCCGAATTTGCAAATACTCTCTCCACCACTGCTTAGCATAAACTAGAAATAATCGCTCTTTCTCTGCAGTTTTCTGACGTTCCAAGGCAAGCTTGAAATAAAAAAAATTAAAAGTTAATGTCTATAAAATGTCCTCAATGACCAGAACAATCTACTGTTCTCCATTGCTGCTTCCAACTTAGCCTGAACTGGCATACACTTCTGCAAACAGCTCAGCATTTCCCAGATTCTATAATCACTTCAATATCCCTGGCCTCCAGTCTATAATCCAAATGGCTTTTCCTGCTCACAATGGGATTTTTTAAAGTAAGAAAACACTTCAGTCACTTCCTACCATAGTGAAAACCAACCACCTGTGTAAGCTTGTTATCACTCTGGCCCCCGTCCATTTTCTCTCTTGAATTCACACAAGCGTTTTGCTCAAGGCTGTTGCGCCCACTACCCAGAACACACAGACCCAATCCTGGAATTAAATACTAACATTTTTTGCAATTGAGATATTTCTGCACCCTAACAATGTGACCTAAATTGGCACCCCCAGTAACTAACCATCCATCACATATCACCCTGCAGTAACTTTTAAATTTAACATCTTCTGTATCTAGAGTTTAGTTTTGGTTTTTCGAGACAGGGTTTCTCTGTGTAGCCTTGGCTGTCCTAGAATTCACTTTTAGATCAGGATGGCCTCAAAATCAGAGATCTGCCCACCTCTGCCTCCCAAGTGCCAGGATTAAAATTGTGCACCACCATACCCGGCTTATAGCTGGCACTTTGTTTACTCACTGCCTCCAGACTCCTAAAGGTACACTGCTATAAACCAGGCATGGCAGAACACGCTGTTAATCCTAGCATTCCAGAAGCCGAGGCACATTGACCTCTGGAAGGTGAAGGCCAGCCAGAGGTACATAATCAAAAGACCCTATCTCAACCAAAAAAAGAAAAAAAGAAAAAAAAGGTTTCTGACTATGTGCTGTGCTATCCACAGCACATGGTACCTGGCCCTTTCTAATTTTTCTTTCTTTCTTTTTTTTTCCTGTTTTGGTTTTTTGAGACAGGGTTTCTTGTGTAGCCCTGGCTGTCCTGGAACTCACTCTGTAGACCAGGCTGTCCTCAAACTCAGAAATCCACCTGCCTCTGCCTCCCAAGTGCTGGGATTAAAGGCATGTGCCACCACAGCCCGGCTCTATTTTTTTCTTAAACTTATGTGTATGTGTATATGTACAGGATGCATCTTAAGCTTATGTGTGTGTATATGTACAGGATGCATCTTAAGCTTATGTGTATGTGTGTGTACAGGATGCATCTTAAGCTTATGTGTGTGTGTGTACAGGATGCATCTTAAGCTTATGTGTGTATGTATATGTACAGGATGCATCTTAAGCTTATGTGTGTGTGTGTACAGGATGCATCTTAAGCTTATGTGTGTGTGTATGTACAGGATGCATCTTAAGCTTATGTGTGTGTGTGTGTGTACAGGATGCATCTTAAGTTTATGTGTGTGTGTATGTACAGGATGCATCTTAAGCTTATGTGTATGTGTATGTGTACAGGATGCATCTTAAGCTTATGTGTGTGTGTATGTACAGGATGCATCTTAAGCTTATGTGTGTGTGTATGTACAGGATGCATCTTAAGCTTATGTGTGTGTGTGTGTGTACAGGATGCATCTTAAGCTTATGTGTATGTGTGTGTACAGGATGCATCTTAAGCTTATGTGTATGTGTGTGTACAGGATGCATCTTAAGCTTATGTGTATGTATATATGTACAGGATGCATCTTAAGCTTATGTGTGTGTGTGTATGTACAGGATGCATCTTAAGCTTATGTGTATGTGTGTATGTACAGGATGCATCTTAAGCTTATGTGTGTGTGTGTGTATACAGGATGCAATGCCCACGGAGGCCACAGGAGTGACTTACAATTAAGAGTTGCAGGTAGCTGCCCCAAGTACACAGTGTTTTATTTTAAAGATTTATTTATTTTATGTTCATTACTGGTTTTGCCTTCATGTATGGTTGTGTGAGGGTGCCACATGCCCTGGAACTGTAGTTACAGATAGTTCTGAGCTGCCATGTGGGTGCTGGGAATTGAACTCTGGTCCTCTGGAAGAGCATCCAGTGCCCTTAACCACTGAGCCATCTCTGTTGGGATGATCTTTTTGTGCAGTATGTAAAGATGGCCTTTGTATTATTCAAACGCTGATTTCTGTGCCAAAGAGAGGACTTCAGTATTATTGTACATATAGCTACATCATATTGTGTAAACCCTCCCTCTCTCACCTCCTGGTTGGTTTAATAAACAGCTGATGGTCTAGAGCAATGGAGGAGAGAATAGGTGGGACTTCCAGCAGAGATGGGAATTCTGGGGAAAAAGTCAGGGACCGAAGAATTTCCCAGCCAGATTCAGAAAAAGAAGCAGGTCAGGACTGAAGGGAAGTAACTAATGAGCCACGTGGTAGAACACAGATTAGTGAAAATGGGAAAATTTAAGTTATAAGAGCTAGTGAGGAACAAAGGTAAGATAAGGCCAAGCAAAGCACTCATTAAAAAAGTCTCCATGTCTTTGTTCAGAGAGGGGAGGGCATAGGAAGTCCCTACAGTTCTTTGTCTCTTCAGCAAACACGTACTAATTTTAATGCCAGTTTGAGACAAGCAAGCATTGCTGACTAAATTGTAAGAAAAAGGCCAGTGAGGTGGCTCAGTGTGTTCAAGGTGTTTGTCACATAAGCCTGGTATCCTGAATTTGATCCCTAATAGGAGAACCAATTCCACAGAGTTGTCTTCTGATCTCCCCACAAACACCATGACACATGCTCCCCCATTAACTGCACACACAATAATATATAAAACTTCTTAAATTTTACAAAGTATGAGATTTTTAAAAAGAAGTCTGAAAATTAGCAATTGCATATATATATATATATATGTACATACACGCACACACATACACACTCACACATGACTATCACAAAAAAATGACTAATATAACCACATAAAAATGACAAAATGCTTATAAAACAATAGTCTAACAAGATGGTTCAGTGGTTAAGAGCACTGGCTGCTCTTCTAGAGGACCTTAGTTTCATTCCCAGCATCCACTCTGGGTGGCTCACAACCACCTTTGACTTTAACTTCAGGGGCTATAACCTCCTAGTCTGGATTCTTTGGGCACCCATATAACATACATGCACATAAACACATACATATACATACAGACACATACGTATAAATAAAGATAAATATTTAAACACTAATAAGTAAGTAAAACAATGTTAGGTTTTAAAAGAAGAATGTGCTTGGTGTGGTGGCGCAGGCCTTTAATTTTAACACACGGGAGGGGAGGCTGAAGCAGGTAAATCTCCATAAGGCTCAGGCTGGTGAGAAATGTCTTAAAACAAAACAAATCAAAACAAAACAAAACAAAACCAGAGAAGTGGCCAGGTTCAGATGATGTAGTGATGGACACAGTTTTGTAATCCCCATGCACTAAGTAGGCAGAGGCAGGAGGATAGAAAGTCCAAGGTCATGCTGGGCCATACAAGGTGATCTTATATTCAAAAAACTCCAACAAAATAAACTGTAATTAAAATCGTTATTTGAACCAGGTGTTGATGGTGTATCTCTTTAATCCCAGCACTCAGGAGGCAAAGGCAGAGGCAGGCAGATCTGAGTTCAAGGCCAGCATGGTCCACAGAATCAAGGATAGCTAGTGCTACACAGACAAACCCTGTCTCAAAAAAGCAAACCAAACCAAACAAAAATAAAAAATCAAATAGTTCTTTGCTTATCTAGCATATGGCTTTACAAATAACATATTTTGATAATTTACAAATAACCTATTTCGATAATACATAAATAAATTTTGAAGGGCTCTGGCTATAATTCACAGGATGACGTTGCTTAGGGCTCTGGCTATAATTCACAGGACGACGTTGCTTAGCAAGTGGCAGGGCCCTGAGTTGCATGCCCAGTACCACAGCGAGGGTGGATGAGAGGAAAGGAAAGGGGAGAGGGAGGAGGAAGTCTACGTCCTTAAGAATAGGATAGGGTTGAATAAAAGCACAGCTCCAAGATAAAGTATGCAGTCGGAGAGAATTCTTCCATAGGGAGGCAGGCAACCACAGCTGAACTGAAGAGCAGCAAACAGAGATCCAACTCAAGGACTGAGGAATCTATTGCTCTTCCAAAGCCCAGGAAGTGATTCCAGACCTGACAGTGGGTTAGGAGACAAAGCCTCCCCAAGCACTCCACCAGGGATCAGACAAGGCGCCAGCTCTCAGTAAATGTCCATGGACTGAAGATGTCTGTCCCCAGAGCCTGATGATCTGAGCTGCATCTCTAGGTCCCATTCAGGGGAACGCCAATACTACTCCGGAAGGCTGCACAGTGGCACAGCACACACAAATACTAACGTAATGTGCCTCTTCCCCGACACACTCCCAGTCCCCGAGTTTGGTCAAATACAGGGCCTTGTAAATGCTAAGCAAGCACTTACCACTAAGCTACACAACCAGCTCCAGCTTTACAATTCTTTTCCCATCCCTTATGTTAACCATTTTAGGACAAATCTAAACATCCAGGTAAATATTTACTACAACTGAAGCATAAGTAAAAGAGGAAGTGAGATTTACCTGTGTGTTCACTACTTCCTGAGATAGTGTCTGGCTGAGTGGTGGGTACATTTCAAGTTTTATATTTAAAATTCCCACGGAAACCTTTGATTCTGTGCCTATAAATAAAAATAAATATTTACAACTCTACTAAAACTCTATTTAAAACATGGAACTTTCAGTAGTATTGTATTTAGTCAGTCAAAATAACTTAGGAGCTTCCTTATCACCTAGGTAGAGTGATAATATGCAACACTGCATTTAATACACATGCTAAAAACGAACAAAATGTTAAAATGAACCAAATCAAAATGGTTTTTATTTTTTACTGAAGCACATACTTAATTATATTAAATATATTCTTAGTTTTCTTTTCTTTTTTTTTTTTCCGAGACAGGGTTTCTCTGTGTAGCCCTGGCTGTCCTGGAACTCACTCTGTAGACCAGGCTGTCCTCAAACTGGGATTGAAGGCATGCACCACCACCACCCGACCTTAGTTTTCTAAAAAACATTTTAAGAAAATTTTCTGACCTCATGATTTGAAATTCTTAAATTTTTATTTTCAGTAACCATATAACTCCAGTCAGACTTTTCATTAAGTTCAAAAGTAAAATAATTGTTAATAACCTATTCTGTCTTCAAAAAAAAATCATAAAGTATTCATACTTTGTATAATATGCAGTAATTCCATGATTATATGTGTTTGTGTTTGTGTGTGTTTGTGTGTGTATGTGTTTATGCGCACGCGCGCGCGCCATAATCAAAAACAAAATAACCCAGCCCCACCCCTCCCAAGAACTACTACTACAGTGATAATGACACGCTGTATTCCAGGGTACACCAGAAAGAAGCATATGCACACACGGATCCATGTGTTTAAAGAACTCCTGCTTTCTTTATAACCTTATAGTTATTTAACAAAAAAGAAACCTTGCACCTCCAAAATTTCTATTCATTTTTCCCTAGGCTAGACCAGACTGACTTTGAAAACTTACAGTGGCATTCTTCAAGAGACCCCCCCCAAGACAACTTAGTGAAACCTTGCTTTACAGCTTTCCCCTTGTAAAGCCATTTTGACAAAATAAAATTTACAAACATAAGTATTTATAAAAAGCCAAGAGTGACTCTAATCGCCATACCTACACCCATGAGCTCCACAGTCAGACTGGTCACTCCATTTTCTGAGCCCAAAACTGATCTCCATTCCAGAAAATAGGACGCAACTAAAGTGGTCTCACCAAATATGTCTGTTTTGATTAGTACCATGTGAATTGGATCACTTATTGATAACATTGTTGTTGAATCAGCCATTCTAGTTCCATCACCTAGTAACACAAACCAAAGAAAAAAAACTGTATTATGTATTACTTAGAAATAGAAACATAAAATCATTTCACAACAAGCTAAGGAAGCTAACGTAGCTAAGTGGTAGTAATTACCTAACATGCCCAAGGCTTGGATTCCATACCCAAAACTACTTGCACGTGTGCACACACAAGCAGGTGGGTACACACACATACACACACACACACACACACACACATACACACACACGCGCGCGCGTACGTTTACTGAAAACTGTAACTAAACAGTAAGCTGATAATCTGGTGATGTCTCGGACAGCATGCCAGACTCTGGGAAAAGGTACCCTGCGTCTATGACTGACTTGACAGGACTAGGGGATATGAGGAGTTATTCAGCTGTGTCAAAAAAAATAAAAAAGGCTATTCTTTACTGGACTTTATCATAGCATGTGCTACTACTAAAGAAAGAGCCAGCAGCTGTGTGCGGAACAATCCCAGCACGCTGGAGGCAGAGGTGGGTGAATATGTGAGTTCACGGCCAGTCAGGGCTATATATACTAAGATGGATCTCAAAAAGAGAGAGAGAGAAAAAAAAAACCTAAAAAAAAGAAATACACACACAGAAAAAGAAACCTAAAGGCCCCTAAAAATCCACGGGGCTGGAGAGAAGGCTTAGTAGCCAAGAGCACTTGTCCTCGCAGAGGACTTGCATTCAATTCCCAGCACCCACATGGCAGCCTACCTTTCTATAACTCCAGTTCTAGGGAATCTGATGCCTTCTTCTGACCTCTGTGGGCACTAAACATGTAGTCCAGACACACGTACAGGCACAAGACCCATACACACAAAATAGAACTTAACAAGACAAAACAAATGTCAACATTAATGTCCAAATTACATTCAGAATTCAACTCCAGAAATGATCACAGTACTGTCTATAAAACTGAAAGACCCAGGGCAAAGGAGATGGCTTGGTGGCTAAAGTGTGTGCCGCATGGTTAGGAGGGTCAGAGTTCGGATCTACAGAACTCATACATGCCAGGTGATTGTGGCATCCAGCCTATTATTCCAGCCTCAGATGCGTACACACGTGCTGGCACAGCATACATACTCACACACTGAGACAAAAAACAAAAAAACAAAACAAAAAGCAAAACCTGAAAGATTTAACACCCTGGAGTTAGCGGTTAAGTCTTCATGTATAGGGGAGCACATGGAGGGGGGTGCACACGCCACAGCAATTGTGTGGAGGTCAAAGGACAACTTTCAGGAGTTGACTCTCTCCTTCCACCACGTGGATTTTGGGGCCAAACTCAGATCATCAGGCTCACAAAGCAATGGCTTTATCTGCTGAACCATCTTGCCAGGTCCCCATTAACATTTTTATGGGGAGGAGAAAAAACTTCACACAAGGGCTGGGGATGTAGCGCAGTGTGTGGAGTGCTTTGTTTATTATGGACAAGGCCTTGGGTCTGACCTTATCATCACACAGACCAAGTGTGTTGGCACACACCTAAAATTCGAACACCAGCTGCATCCGTGTGGGCCGTCTGTGCACTCAGAATCTGAAGGTCGTCCTCAGCTATATACTAATTTAAGGGTAGCCTCTGCTACATGAGACTATAGCTCATGAAAATAAATGAAAAGGGTAAAAGAAAAAAGCTTGAGGCATCTTTACATGCATTTACATTATTTAGGCCACTTCTGCAATTTTGCTTGCTTTACAGCTTTAGGTTGATGAGTAAACTATATAAACTAACTTTTTTGTTTTGTGTTTTTGAGACATGGTCTCCCTATGTAGCCTAGGCTGGCCTCTAACTTGCAATCCTCCTGCCTGAACTCCCTTCTCCTGACCCAACTCCCCAAATGATAAGATTATAAGCATGGACCACCACAACCAGACTCAAACTTTGACTTTTACATTATAAAACTAGATGTGGTAACACACACTTGCAATCCTAGTACTTGAAGGTACACAAGCCTACACACATGAGAGGCATAAGCAATTACCTAAAAAGATCATAAATTAGTATAGCAAAAAGAAATGAGAGAAAATTCGTGAATAAAGGAAAAAAGCAGAAAAGAGTTCGTTTAAATAAAAGGTAGTATTGGGGAAAACCATAAAAACGAAAGCTACTCATCTACCATTCTCAATCTCTCCACTCCCCACCACAAGGAATCACTACATAGACCAGGTTGGCCTGGAACTCAAAGACAGTAATTTGTGTCCTGAGGCTGGGATTGTAAACTGAGCCACCAGGCCTGGGGTTACAATCCCCCTTGTTAGTCTACAAGGAAGAGCAAACACAAGTAATTAGGTACCACTCTGTCGCTTACCTAAACTTTCTCTGTGAACTTCAAGCAAAAAGCCGTCATGGAAATCGGGCTCACAAGCGCAGGGTACGGGTTTTGAGCGAAAACGTTGATTCCGGTAATGTAAACATAAAGTGAACGTTGAGCAAATCTGTCCAGGCAAAGGCTCAGGTTCTTGCAGATGTTCCAAGAAAGCTTTTCCACCCAAAACCTGAAGGTAAAGATACCTCCGTGTTGGATCAATATTAGCTGTAAAGTGCAGCAACATATGAGGAGACTGCGGAGTAACTGAACGAATGTCATCAAGACATTACAGACAACTTGACAGAGACAAGGACAAGGATAAAAAAGAATCAACTTCACTCATGCGAGGGAAGGGAAAAGACTTAATAAGGTACTCTTTTCTGAGGGAATTAAAGACCAGGAGTGCCTTTGCTTCTTAGCTGTTTCTAAAGCATATAATTACCTCTTTAAGCCAACTTAGCCAGTAAGGACCAACTTAGTAACTGCATTTGTCAGACAATCATTTTACCATTTAAAAAAAGCCAAGATTCAGGTTTATTTTATGTTTTTGAGACAGGGTTTCTCTGTGAATCCTTGGCTGTCCTAGAAGTTTACTATGTAGACCAGGCTCACCTTGAACTCAGAGATCTACCTACCACTGCCTCTGGGGTTCTAGGATTAAAGGTGTGAAGCACCAGATCTGCCCTTACAGTTTTTATAAAACATATCATTAAAACATAAGAAATCAGTGCTCCTGGTTTTGGACCAACAGTACCAGACAGAAAATCTCACACATCTCATGCAAAGCAACATCACAAGTTTTACACTAACCAATGACAAAGTTTAAGTACTTCTCTTTGAAAAGAAAAACTTGAAATATTTATCAAATGCCAAACACTACCATATGTCCATTACCAAGCACAACCAAGTTTATGTTGAAAATATATTATATATATACATACTTTTTTTTAATGTTGACTGCTTATCAAAACCAACAGTCTGCTTTGGAGAAGAAGGGAGCTCTTGATCAACACTATCCTGGAAAAGTAGGGAAAAAAATACAAATTAGAAAATTAAAAAAGAAAAGTTCTAGCTAAGAAAATTGCAGTGACAGAAGAAAATACTATAGGATCAGGCTCCTTCAAAAAGCCTTCTACCCTAGGAAGGGATTAGGTCACACTACCTCCAAAGTTAAAAAAAAAAAAAAAGAAAAGAAAGGAAGAAAAAGATAAAAAACAAACCAAAGCCTATGTTTTCTAGCCTAATTAAATTGAAAATAATACCTACATCAAAGAGATCCACTGATAAAAGTCTAATATGAAGGATTAAATTGTCTTTATGTCTTGCCATCCACTAAATGCTAAAGGCACAAAGACAAGGCTGGCCTTGAACTCAGAGTGCTGGAACAAATGGCATGAGATACCAAGCCTGGCTTTAAAAAACAAATTGATACTTTAAATCAGACTAAACTTCCTTTAATCCCTGTACATCCAGCACTTGGGATGCAGAGGCAGGCAGATCTGTAATTTTAAGGCTAGCCTTGGCACATAGTGAGTTCTGGGACAGCCAGAGTCCTTCAGAGCCACCAAAAGAGGGCATCAGATCCCATTACAGATGGTTGTCAGTCACCATGTGGTTGCTAGGAATTGAACTTAAGACCTCTAAAAGGGGGCTGGAGAGATGGCTCAGGGTTTAAGAGCAGAGCATTAACTCTTCGTCCAGAGGTCCTGAGTTCAATTCCCAGCAACCACATGGTGGCTCACAACCATCTTTAATGAGATCTGATGCCCTCTTCTGGTGTGTCTGAAGACAGCTACAGTGTATTTATATATATAAAATAAATTAAAAAATTAAAAAAAAAAAAAAAAAAGACCTCTAGAAGGGCAGTGTTCTTAACTGCTGAGCCATCTCTCCAACCCGCCATGAACTGATTTTTAAAAAGTAACATTTATTCAGCAGAGTCTGTTAATAGGTCAGTTTTTATAACAAATAGGTTTGCAAACCTCAAAACCCAAAAAAGGCTAGTGTATTAACATACCTGATTCTCTAGCGTATTATGAAGTCCATCCTATTTTTAGTAGAATTTTACTCCTATATTGAGGTCACAGTTCTTCATTATTGCCTCATTTTCAAAATAAGGCCTACTTACTAAATACACTGAGAGATATCCCAATACTGACCTATTTGTATAGAGAAATTAGGGGTTTTATGTAGCCAGCTCTCTTCTTAGAGTGTATTTGTTTTAAAACAGACCTAACCTAAATAAATTAGAGACCTACAGAATAGCAGAAGTTTCTGTCACGCCAGGGAAAGAAATATAATGTCCAACAACTCTTATCGCATGAGCTCTATTTGCCAACTCATGGTGGGGCCAACCTCAGAAAAGGAGCCAGGTAGTGACAATGAATGCAAGCCCTTAGTTCCAGCACTTAGGAGGCAGACAACAGGCCATCTCTGTGAATTTTAAGGCCATCCTTGATCTATAAAATGAGTTTCAGGCCAGCCAGATGTGCACATAGATAGAAAGCCTGTCTGAAAACACAAATAGCACTAGAGGGAAGAATATTTCAGGGGCGGCAGAGGTGACTCAGCACTTTAGAGCACTTGTGGCTCTTCCAGAGGACCTGAGATCAATTTCCCCCAACATTGAGATGGTGGCTCATTCCAGTTCTAGCGTATCACAGCCCTCCCCGAACACTGAGCTGGGCACCAGACCTGCATGTGGGCAAAACAACCATACATGTAAAGTCTTCTTAGAAACTAAGAAAACTGGCTGCGACCAGACAGAGTGAACTTAGGGTTGTTGTAAGAGAAGCCACAAGTACAGACCCTGTAAATGGTTAGACCCAGGCAAATATTTACACTTTCAATTTGTTAACCTAGAAAATTACTCACAGTCACAAAATTAAGTTCTTTCATTACATCATCAATGATTCCTCGACGTCTAAGAGCTTTGATCAGATCTTCTGTTGATAAATGTTGTTGGTCAGGTGCTAATTCTTCTCGTATAGTCTCTGCAAGAATTTCTCTTATTCTGCCATGGACATCCATCTATGGAGAAAACCCACATTACAATTTACAAAATTATGCCTGGTGGTGGTGGTGCCATGCCTTTATTCCTAGCACCCAGGAGGCAGAAGCCGTTGGATCTCTTGAGTTCCAGGCCAGCCTGGTCTATAGAGCTCCAGGAAAGCCAGAAAAACCACACAAAGAAACCCTGCCTCAAAAAACAAAACAAGACAGGCAGTGGTGGTGCACTTTAGTCCCAGCACTTGGGAGGCAGAAGTAGGTGGATTTCTGAGTTCGAGCCCAGCCTGGTCTATAGAGTGAGTTCCAGGACAGCCAGGGCTATACAGAGAAATCCCGTTTGGAAAAAACAACAAACAAACAAGACAAAACAAACAAAACACACACACACACAAACAATTTACAACATTATAAAGCAGTTAAATACCACTTGTAGAGTTTTAGGCTTCTAAACTAACGGCAAACGCCCAATGCCAATAACATTGAGCTTTTTAAGAGGTGAAACTTTTGAGCAACAAACAAGAAGCCATCTGAAGTGATTGGTTATCGACCTTTATTGCTTGTTGCCCGCAAATAACTCCATGGGAGCAATTCTTTAGAGAGGGAGTAGAGGATAATCAAAAGAACACAGACCTGGAAAGGGGGGGGAGGGGGCAGAACAATGAGCGAGTTATTTCAGCTTTCTCGCTGATTCAACTTGCAACTCACCGTTGTGAGGATTCGACCAAAGAAGCTAGAGACTCGGGCACAAGCCCCGGCGCACCAACACACCATAAAGAGGCTTTATTACTTCAGCATGCAGCCAGCAGTCGAGCGCCGCTGGGAAGCCTTCCTGGAAGCCCCGAGTGGGGTCAACGCGTTCCTGCTCAGTCACTGGGGCGCTTTGTCTCCCATAACTTCTTACTGCAACCGGGGTTCCCGGCGGAAAGGAACCCTGAACATCTGGCCCGGGACTACTTGTCCGTGGGCATCTGGGAAGCGCCAGGACCGCCTTCGGCTCCCAGCCGCTTTCCACACTGGCTCCAGAGCCTTGAACGCTCCCTCCGGTCTCACACCCGACAGAAGCTTGCCCGCCCGCGCCCGATCCACAGCCCCGGCTCCCGGGCCAGTCCGCCCGAGCTCCTCACCTTGCTCAGCTGCTGATGGATGAGCTGCTTCAGCTCCGAGGCTTTCTCCGGAGGCAGCGACATGCCGGCGCTGGCGCCTCGCGGCCGCTAAACTCTCCGCCTTACACGGTGCAGCCGCCGAGCCCGTCGTCCCGGCCGCGCAGCATCCGTGGCGGGCGGAGCACAAAGCGCCGCGGCCGCGTCAGACCTGGCAGGGCGGGAACCCGGCAGCCGCGGCGCCACCACTAACTGTCTTCAAACGGTGAGGGACTGACAGGCGGCGGGGCTGGCCTGCGAGCTGCCTGATCCACGCCGTCCACCGCACCGCCTCCTCGCGGATCCCGTACGCGCGGTCCCCGCGTCCTCCGTCGCCAGTCCTCGACCTACGCCCCCCCGGGGAGCGCCGCCCGCCGCGAGCTCGAGCCTCGTTGTGAGCTGCGCGCAGGCAGCGCGCTGGACGCCTGCAGGACCCGAAAGACCCGAAGGACCCAAAGGACCCCGGTGGATCGCGAGTTCCGCCTTCGGTCCCAAAGCGGTGGCTTAGCGGTCCCGGCCGGCGCTCGAGGTTCTCCCACGCCCACTGCAGTCATGTTCGTTCCCTGCGGGGAGTCGGTCCCCGACCTAACGAACTTCACACTCCTGATGGTGAGTCTCTACTTGAGTTGACGCTGTCGCCACCCCGACCCGGGAAGCGCCGCCTGGTCTTAGGAGAGCCGGGCACGTGTGTCGGCTTCAGGCTTTAAAGCCTGAAAACAAACAAACCTGGAGGTTATCCCTAGAGGCAGCTGTCCCATTAGCACCTTTGTCAGCGCTATCAAGGCCTGTCTGCTAGCTGAAACCTTCCTTGCCTTGTCAACTGTAATGTTTGTAGATTGCAGAGACATTGCAATATGAGTCGCACCGGGGAAATCCCGAAGTTTTATCCGTCAAAGTGTTTTTATGTAGTTTGGGTCCTTATGGCTCTAGGCCATCAGTTGCATGAGAGAGCTGCTCGGAGCCTAACAGGCAGTTGTGGAATTGTCCTTGTTAACTGACCCCGAGGTGCTGCTCATCAAAGTCTTCAATGTAGCTAGAGGCACGTGTAGATCAGTAAGAGCAATAAATAAGACAGACGTCTGGAAAAGAGAAAGACTTAAAATCATGGGCCGGAGGAAGGCTGGGAACGGTTTGACCAAGCCTGTGTTCCCAGCACTTCAGTTGTGAGGCTGGAAGGCATCTACAGGCCAGTCCGATGGAGACCTGTCCCAAGAAATAAGCAAGTCAACAAGAACAGCAAAACCTTAGGGAAAGGGGCTAAAGAAATGGTTCAGTAAGTAGTTAGAGCATGTATGGCTTACAGAGAATTGAATTCTTATAGACTCAAAATGGCTTATATCCAGCTCCAGGGTCCCAGGCGCCCCTTCTGGCCAACGACGGTATCTGCACTTATGTATGCATGTGCTCAAGAGACAGACACATAATTTTAAAACGTTTTTAAATTTTAAAGTTGACAGGAAAAACACAAGGGCTTTTGATCTTTTAGGAAAATTAGTGACCAAAAAGATGGGCTTAGGATTCTAAAAGGTAGATCTCTAAAACAGAGGCACATATTCCTGGAATGCTGCAAATTTTGAATGGCCTGTGGTGAGAATAGGTTTGAAGCCTTGTGACCTACAAGGCAGCAGAGGAGAGTGTATTGTTTAAAGTAATATAAAAGGAAAAAGGGGTATCTCTTATTCAAGTATCAAGCAAGTAAGGCATAAAGTGTTCATTTGGGAGTGGCAACACATAGATGGTCAGGAGATTAAGCTGTTACTAGTGAAATGGTGAAAAATACCTCTGGGAGTCAGGGTTGGTCAAATGAATGGAAAGGAGGTGGTAAAGCAGTGGGTCTCAACCTGTGTGTCCTGGCCCCATCACAGAGTGACCTAAGAGCGCTGGAAGTATCAGATATTTACATTACCATTCCGTAACAGTAGCAATATTGAAGTATTTAAATAGGAACAAAATAATTTTATGGTTGAGGGTCACCACAACATGAGGAACTGTGTTAAGAAGGTTGAGAACAGAGGTCGAGCATATGTGTTCATGGATTAATTCAGAGGTAAAGTTTATTTTTACACAGTAGTAGCCAATTGTTAGTGGATTTTAGCTCTGTAGACTCATGAGAAGTGAGAGTACTATGAGATATTAAAAGTACACTTTTTTTTTTTTTTTTTGGTTTTTCAAGACAGGTTTCTCTTTGTAGCTGTCCTGGAACTCACTCTGTAGACTAGGCTGGCCTCGAACTCAGAAATCCAAAATCCACCTGCCACTGCCTCCCAAGTGCTGGGATAAAAGGCGTGTTCCACCACTGCCTGGCAAAAAAGAAATGGCTGGAGAGAGCTCCAGCCCCGCTCACTCTGAAGCCACTCGCTCCGGGCTGTACCCTTTAATGGCTGAGCCATCTCTCCAGCCCCACTTTTTTTTTTTTTTTTAAAGAATAAAAATACAGGTCAGATGGTGTTGGTGGTGCAGGTGTTTAATCTCACCAGAAAAAGGCAGATCTCTGTGAATTCAAGGCTAACTTCTCTACATAGTGAGCTCCAGAACAGCCAAAGCTACACAGAGAAACCCTGTCTCTAAAATAAAATAAAATATAATTTTTTTAAAAAAAGAAATAAAAGCCGAGCAGGGTTGGCACGTGCTTTTAATCCCAGCACTTGTGAGGCAGAGGCAGGCAGATTTCTGATTTCTAGGCCAGCCTGGTCTACAGAGTGAGTTCTAGGACAGCCAGGGCTAGACAGAGAAACCCTGTCTCAAAAAAACAAAAAAAAAAAAGGAAAAAAAAAGAAAGATAGATAGAAAGATAGAGAGATAGATACTGAAGTATCTTTACATGCTGGTGGGAGGAGACTGAGATTCCTACCCCAAAGTAGCAAAATCCTTAAGGGAATTATGGGAAGTAAGCAAGGAGTGTGGTAGGAAATACCAGTGAGTCATGGGAAAGTGCTCAGGGAAGGCTGATGTCCAGAAAGGTTGAAAACGAGGAGCCATTGGCTGAAGCTGGGTCGTGGTGTGTTCCTTGCCTTGGACACATACATAGACTGTATGACAAACAAAAACCCAGAGCTTCAGGAGATAACTCAGAGAGAGATCTTGTAACTCAAGCCTGAGGATCTGATGTCACTGGCACTCACATAAAACCAGTGTGGCCATGCTGGTCTGTAACACCAGTGTTGTGGAGGGCAGAGACAGGAGGGTCGCTGGGCCTTCCTGGTCACTAGTTCTGGGTTCAGTAAGAGATCCTGTCTTACAGCAAGGTACCCAGTCCCAACACTGTTCCCCAGGCTCTATATACAAGCACCTGTGCACACAACAGACAGCTGCATTTGCACACGCGTATGTGCCACACAAAAGATAGTTTGGTGGTAAATCAATACAATTATTTGTAAATTATGTATGGGGTATAGTTAGTAAAAGAAAAGAAACAAAATTTCTGTTTTAAGCAAACAAATAATATAGCTCTTTAGTGAAATACAAACTAATACAAGTTAAGGCAGAAATTTAGCTTTGTACATGCTGAATGTGAGTAACCTGTGCTGTAACTTTGTGGTGTGTCCAGTAGAGTGGAGCTCTGAATGCTCTTGTGGGGTATTGATAAGACATTTGGCACTTTGAAGCTGTGGGTCTGCGTGTGTGTAAGTGTGTGTGTGTGTGTGTGTGTGTGTCTAATGTAGGGGAACAGTGGCTCCAACTTCTAGAGTAGATAGGTAGATAGTATAACAAGTAAAGTGAAAGACCACCCAGGGTTTGTTAGCTGTTCATACCTCGGGCCCTTCCACTGCCTCGCACTACCATGAAAATAGCGTTTTCAATTGTGGCTTTCCACCCTACCTCTTCCAAGCCTGTAGCCATTTGTCACCTACAGTAAGTCTTTCCTTCATCATCCGACTTAAGAGTGATGTTCATGCACACACTGTTTTCTTTCACAACACTACTGTCTGTTTTACTGTTTATCACACATGAACCACTTCCTTGGTAGAACACAAACTCCACAAGGGCAGAAAATTTTGTTTTATTTTGTAAAACAATTGATGCCTTGCTGTGTGCCCAAGCATAAGCATTCAGTACTTTTGCTATCTAAACTTAAAAGTGCTCCTCATTTTGGTGATTCATAGGCATATCTTTTTTATTTCAGCCAGCAGTATCCGTTGGAAATGTTGGCCAGCTTGCAATAGATCTGATTATTTCTACACTGAACATGTGTAAGATTGGTTATTTTTATACTGATTGCCTGGTGCCAATGGTTGGAAACAATCCATATGCAACTGAAGAAGAAAATTCAAATGAACTCAGTATAAATACTGAAGGTATGTCTGTGGCATGTTTTCCTACTAGAGAGTATTTAGTTGTTTGAGATGGGGTCTCACTGTATATAGCACAGGCTTTTCTGGAACTTGTGGCCCTCCTGCCTCTGCCACCTGAGTAATGAGATTATAGGTGTAAATAACTGTGTCTAGTGTGAGTTCTTTTAAACCAGGTGTAAACTCTCAGGACACAGTACGGTGACACTATGTATAAAATGCTACGTGCTACTTTGTGCTAACTTAAAACCATAATTAGGGACTGGAGAGATGACTCAGGCTTAAGAATACTTGCTGCTCTTCCAGAAGACCTGAATTTAGCTCCCATCAACTCATCAGCCTCCTCATAACCACCGTAACTCTCCAGCCCGGGAGGATCAGACATCTTCTGGCCTCCATGGGCACTGCTCTTAAGGGTATCTGTATAACTTAGTTATACACCACCAAGTTTTTTAACTTAAAAAATTAAAAAGAACCTATAAACCAGGCATGGTGGCACATTCTTATAGGCCAGCTGCTCAGTAGAGTTGAAACGAGGTGATTGCTTGAACAGACTAACCTGGACGCATTGTAAAGACCCGTCTCAAAACAAAATAAAATAAGCCCTTGGGCTGGAGAGATGGGTCAGCGGTTAAGAGCACTGACTGTTCTTCAAGAGGTCCTGAGTTCAGTTTTCAGCCACTACATGGTGGCTCACATCCATCTATAACAGGATCTGATGCCCTGTTCTAGTGTGTCTGAAGAAATTGACATGTACTCACATAAAATTAATAAATCTGCCGGACAGTGGTGGCGCATGCCTTTAATCCCAGCACTTGGGAGGCAGAGGCGGATTTCTGAGTTCGAGGCCAGCCTGGTCTACAGAGTGAGTTCCAGGACAGCCAGGGCTACATAGAGAAACCCTGTCTCGAAAAACCAAAATAAATAAATAAATAAATAAATAAATAAATAAATAAATAAAATAAATCTTTGGGGGAAAAAACAAGGCCTAAAGAAAGGAGTTACAGGACAGCAATTAGAAAGGGCATAGAACTTTTTATGTTTTTTCCTTGTGTTTTGTGTTCATACATTTGTTGTGGGAAGTGTACATACATGTGTGGGAGGCTAGATGTTAACATTGGAAAGTCTTCCTTGAACACTCTGCACTTTATTCATTGAGGCAGAGTCAAGTAAACCCCATGTCCAATGATACAGTTAGTCTGGCTGGCTAGCTTGCTCCAGAGATCTCTTCACTTTCTGAGAGGTGGAATTACAGGTGAGCCACCACATCCACCATGAGAGTAAATACAGGGCATATTAGTCACGGTTCTCTAGGTCAACAGAACTGATGGAATGAAGATATGCATGACATATTAGAGTGGCTGACAGGCTACATTCTGGCAGGGCCAACCAATAGCTGTCTCAAAGAAAAGGCCAAGACTCCAGGAGTTGTTTAGTCCATGAAGCTAGAGGCTCTAATATCAGCAAAGGAATGCCTCAGCAACAGGATGGATGAACTTGCCAGCTAGAGTGAGGGCGAGCAGGCAAAAACCAAAAGCTTCCTTCCTCCATGTCCTTGTATATGGGCTGCCACCAGAAGGTGCTACCAGATTTAGGGAGCGTCTTCCCACCTCAAACAATCATCAAGAAAATCCCTCATAGGTGTGCCTAGCTGCTTGGGTTTGAGTTGATTCAGATATAGTCACTTTGACAATAAGATTGGCCATCACATGTGTGTTCTAAGGATCTAATCGTGATCTTCACACTTGAACACCAGCCCTAAAGCCTATGGTTTTATTGTTGAAAACATTTAAATGCAAAAGCTGTTGTAACTCAAATAGTATTTGTCATATTCACAATTTCAGTTTAGCAGCTTGTTGACTGTGTTCTGTCCTGTGACTTCCTTGTCCTTCTCTTCTTAGTGTATTCCTTACCGTCAAGGAAGCTCGTGGTGCTTCAGTTAAGGTCCGTCTTTATTAAGGTTAGTATGCTTGCGTTTTTAAGTTCATTAATGTATGGTGACAGAACACAGTCATTAGCACTAAGAAGCAAGACTAAAGAATTGCTTCTATTATATTGTTTTACACACTTAGGAAAGAGCTTGATTTAATAAAGAATTTCATAATATTTCAGGTATGTTACTATCATTTCATTTTTATACTGGAAGGAATTGTGACTTATTCATGAGTTTTAACATGCTCTCTGCAGAGAAATTTGAGATGTGAGTCATTTATCAAAACATGGTCTAAGCCATTGGTGGCCCATGCCTTTAATCCCAGCACTCAGGAGGCAGAGACGGAGGCAGACAGATCTCTGAATTGGGGGCCAGCCTGGCCTAATACAGCAAGATCTAGCACAGCTAGGGCTACGCAGAGAAACCCTGTCTCGAAAATTCAAAAAAGCTCTCACCACCACTGCCCAGTTTTACAAAAGTACTGTCATCACTCTGCCCCTTCCAATAGCAATACCAACAATCGTCTAACCTCCCTTGAAACCCTCAGGCTTCCCATCTCAAAGTGAATGAATGCACAGTCCTTTATCAGGGTCCATGAGACTGCCTGACTGCCTGATAAAGTAGTCTCTAGCTCCATCTGTCTATTCTCTGTAGCTGCACAGATCAAGAGACTGCATAGGAACATGGCCATGATTAGGGGGCTCTGTTGGTAGTTGCTCTGCATAGCCAGCCTCCAGGCACACTGGTGCCTGTGATGGTCCTCAGACATTATCTGTTCAGGGGGCCAGAAATTCAGAAGTATCTTGTTTTTGTTATTTGAAACGAGAGCCTTATGTAGCTAGAGTTAATAGGAGGCCTCTCTGGAGCTGAGACACAGGTGTGTGCTCTCATGCCCTGTATAGTATAGTAGAAAAGTTAACTGCATAGTACTTTCTTATATAGTACTTTTTAATTTATTTTACCTAAATATATGTGGCAACAAGTACAAGTCAAATTCTTCCAAACCGTGGAATAGAATATTATAACCACCCAAAGACACATGGTGACACGCTAAATCATCCTGAGGTAGATTGACTCCTAGAGCAGATGTTTCTGGCTGGCTGGCTGGCTGGCTTCCTTCCTCAGCATTCCGTGGGAGGTTCATCTGGACCTCACCGTAGCGTGCTCGTTCTTCCTCTGGGTGGCACTGTGTGATTTAAGCACTATGTCACTAATGCTCTGTTTGATTTTTTTTTTCCCCCACAGTAATGCATTTATATTTGTATGTTTGGTGTGTGTGTTGTTTTGATGTTGTTGTTGTATTCAGCATTAGAGATTAGTCCCAGGACCTTGGGCTAAACTCACTTGTCTAGTCTATTTCTTCCTTAAACGTTCACATGACTGTGGAGAACGAGGACGGGGCTGGGGCTGGGGCTGAGCGGTGGAGCACTTGCCTAACATGTGTGAAGAGATGAGGCTCAGGGTTCCATCCAGTCCTGGGAAGAGGAGCTTACGTCAGACAAGGACAGCCATAACCACAGGCCCATTCGCAACCCTGACAGCATTACTAGTGACTTGGAATGGCATCCGATGTATTTAGCTCTCAGTTATTTCCAAAAGTCTTGTCAGTCCTAGAAGCAGTCAAGGCTGATGGGCTCCATTTTACAGTTCCCTCCTGCAGTTGGTGTCTTTAACTATCCCCCGCCCCTTTTCCATTCTTCTCAGTAATGATTCCTTTGAGGAATCAAAGGCAGATAATCATTACTCAGTGTCCACCTGACTAGTTCCTTGTGATCATAGTACAATGAGCTTTATAATAATATTTTGTAGATGACTATGTAGTTGGTTAAGTACAAGAGAGAAGGGACGTCTTCCTTAGGATAGAGATCTACATTCTTCACAATTTATTTTATGATTGTAAAGATATATTAAATCAAAGTGGATATGACAGTACTGATCATTTCCGTGTCAGTAAAGCGTGTCCTTTACGTGAGGTTGGCAGGGAAAGGATTACATAGGTTATATTTACACTCTGAAATCTCAAGTCATACTTTCTTTCTGCTATCTCAATGGTGTATGAAGTATAAATCCAAGTCATTCTGTGAAAAACTGCTGGCCTGGGTAGAAAGTAGCGGCTGCGCCAGGATCATTGTTCTCTCAAGCAGCCATTCATATCACCGTAATGATGCCCAACTGCGCAGGTATGTTCTGGCCTTTGTTACAGTTGACACAGTGGTCATTTGTTTATCTAAAATGTATAGAGCAGTATATTTAGAGAGCAGTATGTCCTTTCCTAACTGGAATTTAGAATGAAGATGGTAAAAGAAAGGTGAGAGGAGAGTGAGTGGGTGGATCTTAGCTCCTGAGCCAGTGCAGCTAAGCAGAAGGAAGAGAACAACTCTGGCACAAGGATCACACCAAAGCTGTGCGCACAGCAAACACTCTGCTGCTGAGTAGACCGCTCTCAGCCCTACAAATAGAAGTGTTTGAGAGGTTAAACCAACTTTATTTCCCTGTATGCAACCATTTGTATTGGTAGAAATCCTTTTAGTATCCTAGTATGTCAGTAGGATCATGATTGTACATGGTAGAGAGGCACACATGCTGTATATCAAACCAAGACTGTAGAGGTATGGTCCGTATAGAGTGTGTGCTGTGTGCTGCGGTTGTGCTGGATGTCAAACCCGGGGCCTTACACACTCCAAGCAAACACTCTACCATCATTCCCCAGAGTGAGTTCTTAAATATTAAATGAGACAAAATTTATTAGAAATAGAAGCTTTTATATTTTATTATAGATTTTATAAAATATATGGACTACTCATTATTACCTAAGATTTGACTTTAGTTTTGTTTTGTTTTTCAAGACAGGGTTTCTCTGGTATTTGTAATTTTTTAAAAGCATAATATGATTTTTCTAGTACTCCCTTCCGGTATCTGCTCACTCCTTGTTTGCAAAAGAGTGTTCAAAACAAAATAAAGAGCTTAAACTGGCTAGAAATGGAAAAGAGCCGGTGCATCCCTGAGATGAGTGACTCTGAGTTTTGTATTCGCATTCCTGGAGGTGGAATCACAAAAACACTCTACGATAAAAGGTGAGTTCCTCAGTTTCTTTCCCATAGTGATTTATACACAGAGTCTCAGGAAGCCCAGGCTGGCCTTGAACCCCTGATCCTCGTGCTTCCACTTCCCAAGTGCTGGGATGGCAGGCCACCATGCTTGCTGCTTCCTCCCTCCCTCCTGTTTCTGTTTGAACTACAGGCTGGCCTTCAGCTTACTGTAATAGCCCAACTCAAGATCCTCCTGCCGTCCCCCAAAGTGCTTGAACTAAAGCATGCACTGCCACCCTGAGTTATAGCCGCTGTCCTTTGTGCTTAGTCCTTTAGTAAGCAGTTACTGAGGAGAAAAGACTTCCTTTGCTGGTTGTTCTCTGCAAGTTTTACAGCTTTTGGTTTTGCTTGCCATCTTCTATGGTAGTTGATATTTTGTAGTGCTACATTCTGATTCTTTTCTCTTTTCCCTTTGTGCTTTATACTTGTTTGCTGTTCAGAGGACTGACCCCGGGGCATCATGCATGAGTTCACGAATGCTCACTCTCCACCTCTGAAACAGACTCCCAGGCTTTCTGTAGAGACCCTTGATGGTTGGTTCCCCTGGTGACCACACATGTACCTCCAAGCTATCTAATTGAAAGGTGACACTGACACCAACTGCACTGTGGCCCTCATCACACTGTCAGCACACTTTGTCTTTATTTATTGCATACACACTAACATGACTTTATAAGTGTTTTAGATGTGTATATAGTTGCTTTTGATTATGAATTTTAAACAAGAAGGTGTAAATGAAAGGAAAGGTGAGAACTAGAACACTATCATATTTCTCTCAGCATTTCTTCTTGTAGATTGACTTTCACATGCATCCCGTGTCTGCTGTCAGACTCCTTTCGCCTTGGGAGCTCACCGCAGTTCCTTGTTTTATCCTTGCGTCCCCTCTTTTTCTTCCTCCACCATGTGCCTGATTAAGTTCATGGACCACAGAGCCCAGCTAGGAAAGGAAGGCGCTGCTTACAGGAGGCTTTGGATAGCACCTTGTGTTCTACTCTACACCCTGCTGTGGAGAGAGCAAAATGAGCACCAGCCCTGTGCTCCCTCAGAAAGAGACTTGAGTGAGCCAGAGCCGACCAGAGACACATACATCTCTTCTCTGCTATTGCTCAGAGACTTGAGTAAGCCAGAGCTAACCACAGACAAACACATCTCTTCTCTGCTATTACTCAGAGACATTTTAAAAATCCATCTTATTGGGCATAGTGTCACGTGTCTACAGTCCCACATTTTGGAAGCTGAGGCAGGAGGATTGACATTTCTAAGCTAGTCAGGGCTACCTTGTGGGACTGTCTTAGAAACCAGTGGACCTTCAGCTTGTTATTTTTACAGACCCTGATGGAGTCATTGTAGCTAATACTGTAATGTAAATAGTAGCAACGTGGGCACTACCGATGGGACTTGGCACTCTCTGGTGCTGCTTACACCTGATTCACTTCAGAAACATATACCTCTGTTAACCACCTCAGTGAAACAGTTGAAGAGCTGGAAGCCTAAATGACTTGCTAAAAGCTGTGTAAATAATAAATAACAGAGCCAGAATTCAATCATGGTCTCTAACCCCAGATACTGCACTTTGAGCTCTTTTAATCTCTTCACCAGCAGGGTTAATCCACACAGTCAGTGGCACATTAGAGCTTACTTTTGATCAAAACATTATGTATAGATTTTTATGTGTTTGCCCCTTCAGAGGTAGGGATTTAACCCAGGTCCGCTGCGGGAACTTTACCACTGGGCCATATTCCCTAGCCCCTCCTGTTTTCTATTTTGAAAAACATTGTGTGTGTGTGTGTGTGTGTGTGTGTGTGTGTGTGTGTGTGTGTGTTGTCTGGCCATACTGACGGGCTCTGTTCTCCCCACACAGTATCAGCATGTAGTGGCTGCCAACAGTCCCCAGGTAAAACCATCAGTAATTTTATCTAGCACTTGATTCCTGCTCCTTAGCAGGCCGTGCAAGGGCTTCCACAATCTCCTCACCCTACTCCTTCCAGGCGCTCTGCCACTCTGTTCTCTGTGCCCCAGTAGACTTAGGCAGGACAGTTCCTTGAAGGATGTCTCCCTCCTGCCCTTGTTTTCTTTTCTTGTCCTCACTTCTAGTTTGCAAGAGTCTGCTCTCAGTTCACCTCTTCTTGCATACTGGTGCCTTCTGCGCATGGGGCTGGCCCTCCTTTTACCTCCACTCTTGCTTCTTCACAAGTCAAATAGAAGCACATATCGATACACTGCCCTCTTACTAAAAGAAAAAATGAAAGTTTGACATAAATAACTGCTTTTAGATAATGTTCACTAGGCAGCGCTTGTCTGTCGTCTCTGGAAATGCCCTGTAATTGCCCTAAGTTTCTGTTGGCAGCTACTGTCTGGACTGCAGCACAGTGGGGACAGGATAAACAGTCTCACAGTCTACACAGTTGAGGGACAAGAGATGAGATGGGAAGGCTGAGGTGATGCGAAATGCAGGCAGAAAACCAGAAAAAGGATTGTGGTCTAGCTCAGGCCTCTGAATTCTCAGCCACACTTGCAGGATGAAATTTCACAAGGTTGGGCTTCTTCGTTGGTTAGTCTGTCAGTCTCTACCTCTCTTTCTCTGGTTCTTTTTATTTTGTTTCTGAGACAGATCTCACATAGCTTAGGCTGACCCACCTCATCAGTTTTCCTGCCTCAGTCTCCATTGTGCTAGGATTGCAGTGTGTGCGTCTGTGTCCATGGAGGTAGGGCACATCAATCTCTTACAGATGAGAAACTTTAGAACCCAAAAGGAACTTACTCAACACATCTGCTGAGGGAGACAGCCAGAGTGTGAATCCTGTCATTCTGTTTTCTTCCTGTGATTCCAACTGATTCATGAATAAGGTTGGAGACAGTGAAAAATAAAATTTGCAGATGTCAATAAATAGTGAGGGTGTGGTTTTGCACACCTTTAGTCCCAGCACTCCAGAAGTAGAGGCAGGAGGATCTCTGAGTTGAAGGTCAGCCTGGTCTACATAATGAGTTCCAGGACAGACAGGGCTACATAGAGACCCTGTCTCAAACAGAACAAGTTGTCATTCTCTTGCAGTTTTCTCTCACTGCTTTAGATTACTAAGAGCTGAGCCGAGGCTGCGGTCTCATACCTGTAGCCCTAGCACTTGAAACATGGAGTCAGGAGACTCAGGATCGAGGTCAGCTCCAACTATGCAGCAAATCTGAGGCCGATCTGTGCCACAGAAGATATGATAAATGAGGCTGTTCATTCCAGTCTCTGCTTCTGAAGGAGTACAGAGCATGTCTCCTGTGTTCATAGCTAAGGCTGT
Organism: Mastomys coucha; assembly: GCF_008632895.1. NCBI lineage: Eukaryota > Metazoa > Chordata > Mammalia > Rodentia > Muridae > Mastomys > Mastomys coucha. The sequence goes on from NW_022196895.1 coordinate 63,587,966, forward strand.
AGAAAGGCCGGTTTTTCCTGGGAATGGATGGGGGACACACTGGCATATTCCCCAGGCTGCAGAGCATGTGTAGGACAATGGGAGGTAAGACATCTTATGGTGTCATGTCTTTTCTTGGTCAACATGAGGCAGGTTCACTTACACACTACTGTAAACATCTTGTATCAGGAGAAAGCAATGAATTGTTCTTTTTATTTCTTGTAGCTGTTCTAAAGAAATCCAAATGGCAGTTCTGCTGAAATTTGTTTCAGAAGGGGACAATATCCCAGATGCTGTCAGCCTCGTGGAATATCTTAATGAATGGCTTCAGATAATCAAACCCTGTGTAAGTTTTACTTTAGTCTCTGTGCTGGGTCACTATGTGGCCATTACTTACACTATGTGTAAAGTAGGCTAAAGAGGTCAAAGTTTGTTCAGTAAATACATATCTCAGCATAAGCTTTAGTTTGAGCACACTTTTGAAAAATAAGTGAGATCAGTTAACTAACCTGTTAGCTCATTGTTTGGTTAAGGCAGGTTTGCAGACAAAGTCCTGAGTGCCTCAGTGTGCTCTCTGTACACATCACAGTAGTTGGGATGACTTTGGTTTGGTTTTTCGAGACAGAGTTTCTCTGTGCAGCCCTGGCTGCCCTAGAACTCATTCCGTAGATCAGGCTGGCCTTGTCTCCCAAGTGCTTTGATTAAAGACGTGGGCCCGAGACACTGCCACCCAACCTGGTTTGTTTTGTTTGTGTGTTTTGTAGTTTTGATTGGCTAGTTTATTTTTGAGACAAGGTCTGTGTAGCCCTGGCTGTTCTCGAGCTTGCTATGTAGACGAGGGTGGCCTCGAGAGAGATCCTTTCTGTGCCTCCCAGTGCTGGGATTGAAGACATGCGCCATCACATCCTACCCCAAACAACTTCAAAGAGTAAACCAGATTTGTGTAGAGTTCAGTGCTTTAGGGAATTAAAATATTGCTGTGTCCATGTGAGCAGTACCGTGGCTCTTGAATAAGTTCTGGATCATTATTCCCTGCCATGAAACGAATGATATATCCAGAGAGGTGAGCCTGTAGGCCTCACAGAAGCACCACAGGCCAAGCATGATAGTGCATGCCCTAATCACAGTACTTAGGAGGCAGAGGTAGGCAGATTAATGTGAGTTTGAAGCCAGCCTATCTACACAAAGAGAGTTTTAAGACAGCCAAAGCTGTATGGTGAGATCTTGTTTAACCCCCACCCCAGCCCAAATCTACAAGTTACCTTGTTTCTTTTAAACATCCCTGTCCCCCACCCCCTCCCCACCACACACACACTTTGTATTTAATAGACAAGGTCTTATGTACCACGACTGTCACACTGACTGTCTAACTGTCTGACTCCACCTTCCTAGTGCACTGCAGGAGAACACGGCCATGCCCACCTATGTTCCTCTTGAGTTTGATTTACTTAATACACTTTATTTGTAGCTATTTTGGCACATTATTGAGATAAAACTTAGAAACCTATTATTTTATATGAAGACAGAAACTTATAGCTTTGGTTTTCCTAATAACAAAAAACAGCTACAAAAGAGACAAAAAGAGAGATTTGATGGTAAGACTAAAGATGAAGTATCCTCCTGTTGTTACAGAGTGACGGCCCCTCAGCGGCATCCGCCTTGCCCTGGAAGATCCCCAGCTCTTGGCGGCTGCTCTTCGGCAGTGGCCTTCCTCCCGCACTGTTTTGATCTGTTTTCACCTTCTCCCTCATCCCTCAGAGATCACAAAACTGGCTGTTGTGTGTATGCTGTACAGAAATTTGTGCTGCCCTGGATGTGTTAGAAGTGCTACAGTAAAACCTCGGAGAAAAGAGGTTGTAGAGGTTGTTATATTTGTTATATACAATAAATGTAAATTCTGTACAATAAATTTTATTTTCTAATTGGTTCTATCTGAGAAGTCTCCCTTTTTGAATCAGTACTATATTAACTTTCTACTTCTACTATAATAATTATCACAAGCCTAGTGGAAGAAAGGCCAAAGGTTACTTGAGAGGTCAGAAGTCCGCAGACCCTAAAAAGGCTGCAATCCAGCTGGCGTCTGGGCCTTGTTATTCCGATGACTAATACAGCGATGTCAGACAAAACTAGGCAGAAGAAAAGCTACCACTTGTGAAACCAATTTATTTTGTATGTGTGTGGCCCTGGCTGTCCTGGAACTCACTGTGTGTAGACCAGGTTGGCCTCAGAGTTCTGCTGCCTCTGCCTCCTGCTTACTGGGATTAAAGGTGTGTGTCATAGCTGGGTTTTGCTACTTTGTGGTTTGTTCTTTTTCCTACCCTTTACCCTCAGCACCCCAGTTTCACCCCCTAACACTAGATAGCAGTGAAAGGACAGGGGAGAGAGACCCCTCATCAAATTACTTTCCCGACCACTTTTCCCAGTTCCCAGCCCAGCCCTTTCAGACTTTTCTCCCAACCATTCCTCCCTCAGTTCCCCAACTGAATCTGCTTCCACAGCCCCTTCTCCCAGTTTCCCCAGTAAACTGTTCTAGCCTGTCTGCTCAGCTCAGCTTCTCCTTGCTTAACTGTCTCCTAACAGTGTCTTTTTCCACCAACTGCCTTCTCTTCTCACTCTGCTAACCCAATTCCCTTTCTCAGCTGGGTTTTTTGGTTTTTTTTTAATATCTGATCGTGTTCCCAGAAATCCAAGAAGCAACCAATACTGAAGGTCACAGGGTTAAGAAGTTCTAACAGCTAAGAAAATTCTTAAAGGGGCCAGTAGGGCCAGACACACAAGACAATCACATCTGGTGCCATCTGGTCAAACTAAGCAACTCTTAAGAAAATTTAACAGTTATATGCAATGAACATCAGGGTCCTCAGTTTCATACAATAAACGCCAACAGGCCTAAGAAGCCAGTCTACTCCTGATAGAACCATAGTAGACTATTTCAGTATCTTGCTGTTAATCTCTTGGTATGTCATCCAAACAGAATCAGTGAAGAAACTTCGTGATAGACCAAATGGACTCAACAGATAACCTCCAGACTTCCATTTAACAGAAGGGACACCCCTCTTGTCAGCAGCCTATGGAAGAACCTCTAACAGTGGTTTTATTCCATGCTACACAGCAGATCTTAACAAATACAAAAGAATTGGAATTATGAGAGCTTAGTGTAAAACAATTTGTTATCAAGTCCAACATGAGTTCAAGCCCCATGGATCAGTTCTCGCTGCTTGCCTGGCAAACACAGCAAGCCCATCATGCCTTTCTGGCTGAAGGCTTTCACAGGTAGTGGCCATGATAACTATGTTAGGGACATTTCAGAGCCCAGAACAGCTCAAACCAGATTTGGCCCGAGGAGAGCCATCTGTGCTTCTCAAGTGGCCGGGGTGAGGTCAGGAATGAGAACTGGGTTCTGGCCTGCCTTCTTGACCCAGGCACATGATAAACACATAACATGTATCTTGACTGTCATTTCTAGTAGGAGCTCAGTAGACTCAGGCAAGCTAGTTCAGAGGGCACAGGTGTCTGTCAAAAGCTCAGTTATCCTGGATGCAGATAGCAAACTTTACCCGACCAATACAGGGCTGCTTTTCAGTTTTAGAAGTCACTGATAAACATTCCAGCCTCCTCTAAAACTTGCTATAAAGCAGCTCAGGATTCGAACCTAACTTTCCTTACTGCTCTCTGAGAAGAGAAAGGGCGGAGTGACACAAGCAAACACTGAAGCCAGGCATGGTGACACAAGCTTGTAACATCAGCACTTAGGAAGTGGACACAGGAGGGTCAGGAGTTCAGGGTTAGCTTCAACTACATGGAGAGTTTGAGACCAATCAGGGCCACATGAGAACCTGCCACAGAAAAACAATGAGAACCTCAACAAACAAAAGCCCACTGAAGTCTTTAAGACTTTGTACCCCACCGGGTAGTGGTGGTACACGCCTTTAATCCCAGCTCTTAGGAGGCAGAAGCAGGTAGATTTCTGAGTTCGAGGCCAGCCTGGTCTACAGAGTGAGTTCCAGGACAGAGAAACCCTGTCTCGAAAAACCAAAAAAAAAAAAAAAAAAAGACTTTGTACCCTATCAATACCTATCAATACATGTAAATATAAGCTATCAGTTTACAATTAAAATAGAAAAAAAATAGTAATGGCAGTCCCAGACCCCTCAAATTCAGTAAGGTTTGAAATGGTTAATACTTATTTTCCAATATGTACTTGAAATGAAATGAAATTTAATTTTCCACTTCCTCAGGCTTGTGGCTTTAGACCATGCCAGCTGATTCTTGTTTTCTCCTGCTCTCTACACTTGACATCAGGGTGTCCATCAAAGAGCCTATGTACCTCCTGGACATAGGAAGCAGGCATCTCACAGTAGCCCTGCATGCTGTGTAGCCTGCTCCTTCTTGGTCTTGTCTTGCCCAAGTCTTGGCGAAGTCCGGGGGGTGGGGGTGGGCTGTTATACTGAAAAAATTTTTTCAGATGTAGTTATGAGATTTTTGCTTACATGTATGTACGTATGTGCACCAAAGGTATGCCTAGTGCCAGGAAAGGACAGAAGAGAGAGAGCACTGGGTCACCTGGAACAAGAGATTTGGACAGTTGGTTGTTGTTCCATGGTTGCTGGGAACTGAACTAGGAAGAGTTGGAAGAGAGAAAGTAGGACACGCTCAGAGTCCTCCTCAGGCCTTCAAGAGTGCATGCGCCCACCTGCTCTACATACACACACAGTAGTAAGGTGGAGAAGTGAGGAAATATACCAATGCCAACTTCCGGGACACCCGTGGGAAGCTGTTCAGAGGACTGGTATAAAAATGCAGTACACCTTACCTGGAAGGAAGTCTGGTGTAAACCACACCACAATGAAGCTTAAACCAAGGCAGAGACAAAAGGTAACAGTCGGAGTACAGGATTAGCAGTCTGTGAACAAACCGAGCACAGAGCCTAAGTGGAGGAAGTCGGAAGGACTTTCAAGTTTACAGTGAGGCAGAGCAAATGCAATAGAGGGAATATTGGTCACATGCATTGTGGAGGGCAAGGATCCAGTTAGGGATGCGGATTTAAGGTTTGTAGCTCTGAAGTGAGATCAGGCCTGGGGTTTAAGATATTCCATGTAATCAACCTCAGTGTATGATCTAGACTTGTCCAGAGAAGAGATCATCCACAGTCAATATGTTAAAACCACAGAGCCAAAGATGGAGTCTTTGAAAACAGAACTGAGTGGGAGAAAGCCCAGGGAAGCCTAGGATTTCAGGAGTATATAGTCTCATTACGGCAAGCTGCAATGGGCCTTATAGGACTAAAGTGTAAGTAAAGATCTTTTGAGGACATTTCTGGGAGAGGGGGTGAGGGTTAAAAAAAGTCAGATGCTAATGGGGTGAGGACCAAGAGAGGAAGGGGAATGGGTTAGAGGGCAATTCTTCCCACACTGGGAAGACAGCCTGCTGTGCTACACTGCAAGCAGTAAGCTTTTTAGGAAGGATACACTGGACATACATGTAAGAAGACACATAAAGCAAATCCTCTAGATTTTTAAAGGATGGAATAGGTGTGATCATAAATGGCAAAATTGTGATACACTTCCTGAAAGTACTGTTGTATGAATACTGTATGGTTTGAGCTTCTCGAGCTACCAAGTATCACCATCATCTGACAATTGATTGAAACACATTTAAAACCCAACACTCACTGTGAGAATAGATGGGAACTAAGCCAGGAGCCACAGGTGGGAAGGAACCTCTGGCATCTTTCGTAAGGAAATGCTTGGGAATGCACAATGTCCAACACAAGAAGTCTACGATGCTAAAGGCCTCAAGTTACCATTGGACTTACTTGAATTGAATGCTGACAACAAAGCAATACTATTATTCTAAGTGTGTATAAGACTGATGTTTTCCTAAGTAACAACAGCAATGTTGTAACTAATCTGTTGGTGCTTTTGCCTAGCCAGTATTACTAAGGATAGGAAGAAAACTGAAGGTCAGCTGAAGCCAAGTGACCTGATTTCAATGGCAGGTTCTAGCTATAAAAAATATTGAGTAAACCCATGAGAAAATATTCACTATTTGAATTGCAACTGACCTAAGATAACACACACACACACAAACCAACATAAGTCTATTTAATAAAAATATTTAATGCTGCCAAAAAGTATAAAAATACATTAGGAATGGCAGTACAATACAAAGTAGTCTCTCCTAATTTATTTCCTTTACATCTTTCTACAGTTCATACACATGTTAAAAAACAATCCATCGAATGAAGGGTTTGCAAGTCTTCTGCTGGTGACGCTCTTCATCCCCTGGATGTAAAGCTTACTTTGTAAACAGACAACTTGTGAGGCAGTCTACAGGGTTAGCAAGCCTCACTTTAGTCTCCGGAGTGGGCTTCAGCTCTTGCTTTGCACATCAAAGGTTCAAATTTTATAGCTGCAGAATAGTCTCAAGTCATGAACACTTAGGTGTCTGTCAATCTTGGCCTAAAACATAAAATAAGAAGTCATCTATTCAATCCATAGCCACCACACACACAGATGTACACAGATACAAACACAAAAGAGCTAACACTGAACTAAAAAGTAAAAAAAAAAAAAAAAAAAAAAAATCATTCCAACATGGCACATCCAATCACACCAAGTGCTTCCCCAAATGGCAGGTTTCCAAATAGAAGCAGGGCTATGAGGCAGACAGGTCTGAGGTGCCCTGACTCCCTTCAGTAATTACACACTGATTCTTTTAGGCCATCCCATCTTACTCAAGAGGTGGCCTCTATATAATATGCTACGAGACAGACAAGATTAAAAAAAAAATGTAGCCACAAGAAATAACAAGATTTTACTATATGTGCTAGACTTACCCATACTTTGATTTCAATGCCAAAGTATAATCCAGTTTGGACAACCACTGTAACACCGCTAGAAACAGTTTAAATATAAAGTTTGCACAGAAAGTTGGCTTGTAGCTCTGGATCGGATTTCCAGCATTCATATTTTCTCCTGAAGGAGAATGCTAACGATTATAACTACTAAACTAAGTAAAATGTGACAGTTCAGTGCAATTTAATGCTGGGGACGGGGGG
>NW_022196895.1:63595076-63606601 GCF_008632895.1 Mastomys coucha
GAGAGAGCCAGAGGGAGTGACCATTGAGAGCCAAACCTTTTTTATTTTTATACCAATCCCCCCTTCTCTCTCTCCTCTCCTCTGTCTCTCTGTCTCTCTCACACACACACCCACACACACACCCACAGAGGCTACCTATGTAAATGCTTGTTACCACTTTATCACCACATGTATAAACAGGAAATCAGCCAGATCTCCACCACTTGGGTCGCCTCCCCAATCATGAGAATGAAGGATCTTCCTGTCTACTGGCTTGTTTCTCCAAAAGCAGGCAGCTCTACCAAGCCCCCTGTGGTGGTCTACAAAGTCTCCTTGGCTTTTCCAACACTGATTCTAAGTAGTGTTGTCCTTAGGAAACCATACTCTTTAGATATCAATGGGTCACAGAACCTGGAACCAAACGGCTCGTTCTGACAATGGCCGAATGTGGAATGGAACAGAAAGGAATGAAGTTATGGCTTTGGTATGCCACTGCCACTGAAGCATTTTAAAAGGGATGTCCCCCCTCCACTTAATAACAGATTTATCTGGATATTTTAGTGGTCTGTCTACCATTTCCCTGCTGAAACTTCTGGTTTAAATACTTGAAGTACAGAACAGTGGAGTGGCATAAGGAGACCAGCCTGAGCCTTGGAGAGACTGAAACCACAGCCTGGAGTTTGCATCTCAGCCTTATCGGCATAGGACTAGTAATGAGATGTGAGTTACTCCTCCACTCAGGTTTCTTATCTGAAAACAAGGTTGGCATTATCTAAAGTGTCGTGAAGCCGAAATTTAGATCAGAATGGCTGGCAAAACTGCAGATGTTCACACACACACACACACACACACACACACACACACACACACACACACACACGAGTTATCCTTTCCTAGTGTTTGTTAAATACACATTTCCCAAGAATAATAAATTTGCCATTTAACAAACACACTGTGGTTTCTGAAACTCATTACTTCTTTACAAATAGTGTTTAGGGGTAGCAAAATAAGAGGAAATCAATGGAATAGCTTCTAAGAAATTATTTGTAAGACGATTAAGATAAATGGGCTTTTCAGATAATTCTATTATATTCACTTGAATGGGTATTCACCATTTTATTTTTAATAAGGCAAAAATAAAATGGGATAGCAAACCAAGCAATGAACTATGTGGGTATCCTGGGGGCTGGCTGTTACTGCACTACAGTAGCAATGCTGGTGTATTCTTCCTTGCCCATGATAGAGGGAAAGTCAGACTGCATTAAAAGTTGTTTTGCCACAAGACAGTTATAATAGCATCTGACTGAGATTGTCCAGGGCTCGGCTTGTCCTTGCCTCGGTGAGCCAAGCATGCTTTAAAGGAACTTACCTAGGCTTCCTCTCCTGAACTTTCCAAACTCAAAGACTTTTTAAAATAGTCATTCAAAATATGAACAGCATCATGGGTCTGAAAAAAATCTATGCCTAACGAGTGACTACAAAGAATAACTCGATGCTTCTTAAAAGCGGTCTCTGTAAAGAAAAAGAAGAAAACTCCCATGCAATGCTCCTTGCAGCAGCCCCAGACAAAACAGAGAAATGTAAAAGCGGGTGGCTTCCAAGCAGATCCTATGGCTATGGCGGCCTCAAGCCTCACTGCTCAGAATCACCTGTGAACTTTCCAACCACGCTTCAAAGTCAGAACTCAGAGATGGATGGTCCAGGCTCTTTCAATCCTAAATGTCAGCTTACACAAGCCCCTTAGGCAGGTCACACTGGCTGATGGCACTGTGCTGGGACAATGACAGCCAGGAGAAAAACCCCAACCTGTGAAGAACAACAGATCTTCCCAACAGCCACGCCATGGCTAAGATACTAACACAGTCAGCTTGAAGCTGTTCAGGACCCGGGAAGGAAGATCACCGGCTGGGAGGCAAGTCCTCTGCCTGGGGACTGGCTCCTGTGTAGAGCTGCAATGAATAAGGGCACTACCTGAGTCTCTCCTTCCACATTTAGGGGACAATTAGAGACAGCTGTGACTCCAGGTGTACTGCTAATGGAGTCTGCGCTGCTGCTGCATGGTTTAAAAACCAAAGACCAGTTTGAGGAAGAACTGTGGCATCTGACTCAAACAAGTGAGTTCAAGGAAAGGGTGAATAGAACAGGCCTCCTCAGGAGCAAGCTGCTGCCAATAACCAAGGCCTGTGTTTCAAGTGATGACAAATTTAATGAGGAAAAAAAATCATTTTTATATTGAAAAAAAAAAAGTATATACAAGATTCTATGACAAAGCCATATAAAGGAGTCTCAAAAAATAAGAGGCTTTGTTAGGTGTTAGCACACAAATAAAATGTACATTTCTGTGGGTATTTTGTTCCATGCTGTGAACAGATGGATTAAGTTGAGCCAGATGAAGGCCCTGAGGGCCCCTTCCTTCCTACCAGGGAACAGAACACACAGATACACGCTACTCATTAGGACCCAGAGATGGCCCTACCAGTAGGCATGAGCCAAACTTGACTAAGATTTATATTTGAGCTGGGCAGTGGTGGCGCACACGTTTAATCCCAGCACTTGGGAGGCAGAGGCAGGTGGATCTCTGAGTTCGAGGCCAGCCTGGTCTACAGAGTGAGTTCCAGGACAGCCAGGGATACACAGAGAAACCCTGTCTCGAAAACACCAAGAAAAAAAAAGATTTATATTTGAAAGCTGTGTGCACAGTGTGCGACTGTAGTGTTAGCTACTCAACTTTGAGGTAGGAAAATCATTTGAGCTGAGGAGTCTAAGGCCAGGCTTGAGCAATGGCAAGGCACTATTTTAACACACATACAAAAAAAAAAAAAAAAAAAAAAGAATATACAAAACTACCCAAAACAACCACCACAAATAAAAATTGTATCAGTAAGTAAAAAAAATAAGGCAATATCTGGAAATGTAAATTTGTTAAGTGAACTGTATACAATGGCCAAAAAAAAAAAAAAAAAAATACTTTTACTACCATCGGGTTCCAGCTTCTCTGTAGAATCTAGCCAGAGCTATTTTTAAAGGCATCAGCTGCCGCCTTTCAGTGCCTGGCAGAAAATGGTAGCCAGCACCCTGGGACTGGTGCTGAAAGCAAGGAAATGAAAACCAGAGGGCTCTTCCATGTCATAACTTAAAACGTGGGACATAATTTTGAACTCATACCATTATTTTTAGATTAAGACAAAGGAATAAGCCAAGAGCATGTAAGATACGCTCAGGAGTTAGGACTCTTTCCTTTGATGCGTCTTCAAAGCATAGCTGTTTGAACAAAAATTGATTAATACATGTCTTCACATCTTTTCATGTTCACTGTTTGGTATACATGGTAACACATAACGGAATGGATAGAAAGAGAGAAGAATCGAGACGTGGGAAACTTGACAAATGTGCAAAGTTTCTGCTGAACATGAGAAATGATACATATGGATTTAAAGAGACGTGTACTTTCACATATTTAAGTTTGAGCGCAGATAGAAATCAGGAGGCAGAGATAACACAGTAACTGGTGAATCTTGGGAAGGAACACATAACCACAGGCATGACCACAAGTGTGACCACTGACCGTGGCATTACAGCAAGGTGGGAAGAAATGGGAATCAAGGATTCTTTTCAGTAAATAAGCCCCTTTCTTTTCCCAATTAAAAAAAAAAAAAAAAGGATTTTGATCCAAGTCAAACGATTATTCCTAAATTAGTTAAAATAAGTAGATACAGAGACTGGTGCACACTGTGTTTAAAGATGTGGAACCATCAGAAACTGCTGGCATCCCTTCTCTACCCAGCACCTTCTCAGCAGCACAGTGCAACTCACACAGGGTCAGGATGATGCCCAAGGGCACTGTCACCAAATGCCAGAGAGTAAGCAGTATAACAATGTTACTTAAAGTTTCTGCTGTTAAAACTCATCCTTAAAGATGTGCTCAGAGGAGAAAGGCAGGCCCTGGTGAGGAGCACTGGGGATTCTCTATGCCAAACCAATTCTCAGAAGCATCAAGCTTGCAGAAAGAGTGGTGTTGAATGCTATCTCTAGAAGGAGCATCCTCCAAGGAAGGACTAGTCCCAGCCTTATTAGGATTTTCTTGTGGGAAGTTAAGCCGAGGCTATCTTCAGTTGGATTGACTTCTTTCAAGACAGGATCTCAATGTATATTCCTGACTGGCTGGGAACTTGCCATAGGGACCAGACTACCCTAGAACTCACAGGGATCTGCCTGTCTTGGCTTTCTTAGTGTTGGGATTAAAGGAGTATGCTACCTTATCTGGCTTCAACTGGAATTTTTAATAAGGTCTAGTAGGATAACATACTACATTTTAGAAAAACAAGCCAATAAGTATTAGAAAGCTCAAAACCAATAGCCATCTAATTCTAAAGCCTACATTTAACATAGGATTAAACAGATAAGAGGAAGCATCCTTCTCCCTATCTTCACTATAGGACAGAGCTATACTGAATCAGGACACAGACATATATTATATGCTTTTCGAGACTGCTTTTCAAGGCCATTCACAATTTCTAGCTATACCTATGGGGTTCAAACTGCATTAAAATTAACTGTCTCGTTTAAAGTAATTAAGATTTACAATGCATTTCTACATGATATATAAAAGAGATGAAGCAGCGATGCTATCCTAGTGGTTTGGAATCTTTCCACCAAGCCGGGTTTGAAACCACCAAAACCCAATTAGTGGTTATGCTTTAAAAATACTCATTACAAAGGTAAGGGACAATGTAAGTTTGTACACCATCGTACTATTTATTGAACTTAGAAAGAAATTAAATATTTTTACTTCAAAATTTCAGTCTAGTGAACTGAAATCAAAAGTATAAAACACTGGTTCCTTTTACTTACTAACCATAATTTATCCCATTTGGGTAATTACATTAACATTTTCACAAAAAAATTAACAGTATAATCATGCATGGGCTTTACTTTACAGAAATCAAAAATTTTTTTAAACCACTTCAGTTTCTGAGACAGTGTTTCTTGCAGTCCTGGCTGGTCCCAAACTCTGGGGCTAGCTGTGTAGTTGAAGCTGGCCTTGAACTTGTAAGCCTTCTGCTTCTATCTCCCAAGAGCTGAGATGAAAGGTTTGTGCCATTAAATATGGCTATGAACCAAATTCTTACTCTTGGTGTTTTCTGATCTCTCCTCCACCACCTCTATTTTTTCTTTTTTCTTTGTAAACATAGGAACTTGCTATGTAGTTTTGTCTAGCTTCAAACTATTGAGCCTCTTGTTTTAGCTTCCTGAGAGCTGTGTGTGCTACCACATCCTGCAGAAACCAATTGTTTGTTTGTTTTCAACTAAGTTTTGATCAACTGTCACTTAACTATCCCAGAAAAAACAATTTCCTTCAATGACATGTTTAGAAAAATTTTTTTCTTTTTAAAATAGGATAAAGCATAAAATAGAAAGGAAATAAGAATGTGTAGTAGAAATAGCTTGCTCATAGTTTTAACTGGCTCTATCAAACGTCTGCTTAGGAAAGGGAAAATGTATTCAGTATACAACTGAGTCAACATACAATTTATTTTTCTATGGTAACAGACTTTCAAATTGAACCTTTAAAAAGTACATTTAACTACAAAAGTAAGATTAAATAGGTACTTATAAAATATATTTACCCTAAAATGGTTACGGATATAAAGTTGTAATGCCCATTTCAACAGTACATTACACATTACATACATTGTTTTAAGGATATTTTCTTTCAGTTAATAATGTAGAAAAAACCACAATGTTTATTGCTTATATCAAGTGCAGGTTAAAATCCAGAAGGCCTCCAAAAGCCAATCCTTGTGATAAAGGACTTCTCAATATACTGGTGTGAACACAGCTGTGAGATGTAACAGTTTTCAACAAGCATGCTTGTCTTTATTTTGAGCCATTGACAGTCTGGGTCTCAGAGGAGCCTGCAGTGATGAGTCCTGAGATGCTGGGCTTGTGATGTACAGATCCCTATCTGCTTGATGTCTACTCTAGCAATGCTTCTGGGCTGTGAGGCATTTGCTAACAAACCCTTGAGGTTAATGCACCACTGTCAGCTACTAGTGCAGAAAGGTGCTGGGTACAACTGTTAATTTATAGGACATTTCACTGAAAAAGCAGTGTCCAGCCAACCAAAGCGCCAACCAAAATGACTGACACAAACCCCATCTTAGTGAGAATAGGTTGCCAATATAACCACCTTTTTCTTTTTCGTTCAGTTTCATTTAGCTTCTGCTTCATCTGCTGCACCTTCTGAGCCGTTGTAGCCTTTCTATCCTCTCGAATACGTTTCCGTAGAATGCTGTGAATAGACAGAAACAAGTGAGTGTCTGCACTTAATTACATGGGCAGTACAGCCCCGACCACCATCAAAACCATGGGCATTCATTTGTGTACTTTCCATCTCACTCAAACAATGCAGTAACAAAGGGAAAGGCCAGTGATGTCATTTCTGGTGTGCCTAGAGGAATGCTTTTACAGAACCCGAAGCTGAGAAGACACGTTTTCTGTGCACTCTTCTTTCCTCTCTGCCGAGAGGGGCAGACTGAAGAGTCTCAGCATTTGGTCCTCTTGCATGACAGCATATGAAAATTCAAAGTCCAGCCGGGCGGTGGTGGCGCACACCTTTAGTCCCAGCACCTGGGAGGCAGAGGCAGGTGGATTTCTGAGTTCGAGGCCAGCCTGGTCTACCGAGTGAGTTCCAGGACAGCCAGGGCTATACAGAGAAACCCTGTCTCGAAAGACCAAAAAAAAGAAAAAAAAAAAAAAAAAAAAAAAAAAGAAAAGAAAAGAAAATTCAAAGTCCTTTGACAAATACTTTTGACAATTTCTATGAATGCTGTGTTTGGGCTACCCAGTCTTCCATTTGACCACATGGTAGGTACATCTAGCACCCATTTTCCTGTCCAACATAGAATTTTGTTTCAATGAAAGTTCTCTGACATCCAAGGTAATGAAAAATGGCCAATGTCATCATCTCAGCCACTTACTTTCTTCCTCTAGAAAAAAAAAAAAATCTCAAAAAAATCCATCTCTTTTTGACTCACTGTGTGGATGGCAAAGGCCTGACCAGCTTCAGTTTTGGTAGTGATTTTTTTTTTTTTTTCCAGACAGGGTTTCTCTGTGTAGCCCTGGCTCTCCTAGAACTCACTCTGTAGACCAGGTTGGCCTGGAACTCAGAAATCCACCTGCCTCTGCCTCCCAAGTGCTAGGATTAAAGGCGTGCGCCACCACTGCCCGGCTTGGTAGTGATTTTTTTAAGTCATAGCTTTGAACATGCAAGTTGATTAAAAAAACAAACCTTGACTGGCTCTTCAATGTCTACTAGATCACAAGACCATTTCTACTCAAAATGTTTAACCTGAATCTAATCAAGAAAAATGATGATTAGAGAAATCCAAACTATAAGGCATTCTAAAAGATCATCTATCAAACAAAGGAGAAGGCAGTGAGGATCTGTTCTGACCAGAACACCAAAGCCTCAGCTCACTCAGACCCAAGCATAAGTCTTGACTAGATGTAGGATTGATGATTTCCTCTGAGACAGGATCGCATTATGTAAGCCTGGTTATCCCTGACCTTGAGATTCTTCTGCTTCTGCCTCCTAAGTGCATGGCTACAGGTGTACAGCTCTCAAACGTTTTATTTAATTATTCTGCTTGAGTGCATGAGAGATGGGGATCGGGGGAGAGGAAGGAGGGAGAAGGGAGGTATAAACCTGTAGAGGTCAGAGGACACTGTGAGAAGTTGGGTATCTTCCTTCTACAATGTGATTCAGTGATCAAACTTAGGTCATTAGGCTTTTATTTGCTAGCCATCATTTTTTAAAAAACCAAAAACCCAGGTCTCCAGGCTTGCCTTGAATTCAGTATGTAGCCCAAGATGACTATAGACTTCTGATCCTCCTGCTTCTGCCTCTCAAGTCTTGTAATTATACATGTGTAGCATCAATGTCCAGTTTCTTATGTAATGCTAGAGATGTAATTCTGGGTTTTAGAGCATGCTAGGTAAGCACTCTACCATCTGAAAACATCTAAAAAAAATTTTTTATGTGCATTGGTGTTTTGCCTGCATATATGTCTGTGTGCAGGTGCAGGACCCCATGGAATAGGAGTTAGACAGCTGTGAGCTGCCATGTGGTTGCTGGGAATTGAGCAACCACTGCTCTTAAGCACTAAGCTGTAGATTAATTTAGTAATGATTTGTTAATTGAATCTCATAATACATGAGCTATATGAGGACTGTGTGTGCATATCTTGCTAAGTCCTGTGGCATCTCGCTTGTCTTTTTCTTACTATTTTTTTATTTTCAAAGAGCTACCCTTGCCTGTGTGAACTCTATCAAAATGTTTACTTCTGAGTTGGGAAAGATAGATGCTAAAATTTACTCTCTGAACTGAATTCACCACCACAACTGGTAAGACAATGCATATGCAAAAAGATCTAAGAGTACACATGAGGGAGTCAGCCCATGTGCAGAGATTTCCTCCAGCCAGAATTATAGGATCTACAACCTTTAAACTTTCTCAGGTAGGCTACAACTACTACAGCAGTTAAGATCCTACAGTAAAACACATCATTAAAATATAAAGGCCCATGCAGCTGTATACTGAAATGTTAGCTTTTATAAAATTCAGTGAGACAATTATTTTCTTTCTGCTATAAGGACTGAGGCCAGGCCTTGTGGATAATGAATGTGAGTTCTGTCACCTGAGCTCTACCCACAGTTCCAGGCAGGTGAATTCTGATAACTTTCATGGGACAGCTCAGAACCTTAATCTTATAAATAAAACATCATAACACTATCCACAATAAAAAATACAAAAGAAAGAAAATAAAAGTCATCAGAATACGAGGTAAAAAGAACTCATTCATTCACTAAGATACTAACTTCCTAATGTATGTTTGAAGTGCTGTGGACAGACAGTTCATTGTTTTATATAATTCTGGAGAAAAACAGTCCACGATGGAAATTCACTTAAGAATTTTTATACAACTTATTTTCTGTATTATACTATTTATTATTACCAACTAATTACACTGACTTCTGTATACAAGCAGTATTGAATTTTTTTTTGTTGTCTTTAAATGTTAGCTTTTAAATTTATCATTATTATGTTTTCAAATTTTTATTTATTGGGGCTGGAGAAATGGACCAGTGGTAAAGAACGCTTGTTCTTGCAAATGAGCCAGAACAAATTCCAAACACTCACTTGGTAGCTCACCAGTTTAAAGGAATCTGACAGCCTCTTCTGGCCTCTGTGGGCACCAGGCATACATGTAGTGTACATGCATCCAAAACACTCATAAATGTGAATTAAATAAATCTAAATAAAAATAAAAAATGAAAAGCCTGAGGAGGCTTGTCTTAGTACTGTTGTGAGGAGACACCATGACCACAACAACTCTTACAAAAACAAAACACTTAACTGGGGCTGGCTTATAGCTTCAGAGACTGTCTACTCTCATCGTGGTGGGAGCATGGCAGCGTGCAGGCAGACATGGTGCTGGAGGAGCCGAGAGGTCTACATCTTGATCTGAAGGCGGCCAAGGGGAGACTGTCTTCTGCACTGGGAGCTTGAGCACTAGGAGCCCTCAGAAGCCTGACTATACAGTGACACACTTCCTCCAACAAGTGACTCCTAAATGTCACTTCCCATGGTCCAAGCATACTCAAACCACAAGGCTAGAGGATCCCATAATAGCTGGAGTTACAGTTGGTTGGAAGCCACCCAATTTGGGTGCCAGAAACTGAACTCAGGTTTACTCAGGTTGTTTATTCCTCTAAAAGAACAGTAAGTGATTTCACCCACTGAGCCACCTCTCAGTGCTGTACTGGCTTTCTTATTGTGACAGAAAACTCTTTGAAGATATTTATTTCATCAAAATAAACACTTAATATAAGTAAAAGGTGCATTGACTGTATGAATACAGGGTCTGTACTGTTTCAGTCTTCCTGAATGTAAGAAATAGCCTTGCCTCCCTCAGTAGGCTAGCATATACATGGTACATACCTCTCACTGCCCTCTTCCACAGTATCTTGCACCTTAGAAGGAAGCCCTGTTAACTTTTCATCTTCTGAACCTATTCTCTTCCCATTGTACTTCTCAGTCATCATTCTGTTTTGTGAATGATCACAAATAGGAGATAAATCTTCTTTAGACAGTTCTTTCCACCGTTTCTAGGTACAGAAGAGAAAAACAATAAAAATTTGTTTTCTTTAAATCACGACCTACAAATTGCAATTATTCAGTATGAGATAGGGAACAGACAGGTAAACTTGACATTAACTTTTGTCGTAGCACTTTCCCACAAACCCAAACATATATACATACATAAAAATAATCACATATAATTTATTTATTTAAAAGATATATTCTATTTTAAAGCAGATATTTATAAAGAGATATTCAAGGAGTAGTAGATTTAGACTGTTGGTCTCTATCTAGATATGTCTAATACTATGGTCAGACTAGACAGGAAGGGAATATACTGTTATTTCTGTTTCTACCTTACACTTCTCCTTAGTTCACCACATGATACTAAGTTCTGATACTCTTTGAGCTTACTGTCTATAAAAACACAATAAAAAACACCTGAGAATGTCACCATCAGATATATAAAGATTACTCCTAGCACTTTATGTCTGTCGTAAGAACTGAAGTTATTCAGATATAAAGTACCTATATATAAAGTCTTTAATCCCACATGAAGGTTTTTAAATTTTTATTTCCATCATTTTTAGTTCTATGTGTTTGCATTTAGGTATGCGCATATGACTACAAGTGCCATTAGAGGGCAGAGATGCTGGATTCCCTGGACTGCTAGACATGAGTTCTTGGAACACACTTGGGTCCTCTGGAAGAGCAGCAGGTGCTTGTAACCTCTGACTACTTAGCCATCTCCCCAGGCATCCACATCAAGTTTTTACTAAGATACAGTACTTGTGTTTTCTGTTTTTTCTTACAATAATTCAATGCTTAAATCTTCTCACGTGGAAAAATTGATTTTAATTGAATCTTGTTTCCACTCAGAATAAGAATATATGTATAATTAATATATATATATATATCTTACATACACATAATTTTTTTTTTAAAAGTCAGGATCCCACTGTATAGATCAGGCTGGCTTTGAACTCTTGGTGAATAGCTTTCATTTTTGCCTCTTGAACTGTGGGAAATGTTACAATTTCAAGACAGGCAGCTAGAGCTACCAAATTAAGTAAGAGAAGGATGAGGATTTAGATAGAACCTGGTTATTTGACATTAATGATAGTGAGTTTACCTGTATATTTGAATCTCCTTTTGTGTACTTTGCTCCTTCTATTATGGCCATGTAGGAGAATCTGAGCTGGTCCGGTGTCTGAATAAGTCCCATTCGGTACTTTCTCATACTCAGTAACACTTGTTTCACATTAACATCCTCTCCTTTTTCCATCTGCAAGAAAGGTAAAACCAACTTGCTTGAGTTGAGAAAACAAAAGCAATATAAGGCCACTGCTCAGAACTTACTGTAAACGGGTTCCTTCTTAAAAGGAGAATAATTTCACACACA